>NC_068288.1:26661970-27002803 GCF_025860055.1 Xyrauchen texanus | reverse complement strand
TATGGGCACTAAAAACCTATAAATTGCACAAATAAATCTCTTATTACTGTTCTCGCTGTGGTAAAGCAGTCAAAAATAGAAAAATACTACACATTTCTGGTGCTGTTTTGTAATTGGTTGGGCAGTCTATAGCCCACCCTCAATGTTTACCAACTGTTTGATTGGGTGGGCAAGACTCACATTTGTGTGGGCTCTGCTCACCCCTGCCCATGCCTACATCTGGCCCCGCTCATGACAAGTTGTAATAATTACAAGATGGCAAAATCATAAGAAATCGTACAGTTGACATGCATGACTTTAACTCCCATAGAGAAAGCTAATGAACCAACAAACATGTTATTATGAGTTTAGTTTATCCCCTAACATAAACATAACCTTAACCATAAAATATAACTCCTAACCCAAACCTAAATATGACTGTAGTAGGAAGATAACTTTTGTGTAGCAAGGAACAAAGAGAAACATGTGGGGTTTGAAAGAGACATCAGTAAAGATTTGTTCATTGACATTTATTTTCTTAAATTGTTGTACAGGAGGCTAGCAAAAGTTCGTAGCCTGCATGGTATCGATTGAAATTCCGTTTTTTGATTGGTTGATCTCTATGAGAAAAAAAGTTTTTAAGTTGTTGAGCTAAATTTGAAACAATATCTGACTACAAAAGTATCACGTGCTTCTTAGCTCAAATCTGGTCCAGCTAATGCATATGTTCATTCTCAAGTTTATGGACCAACATGATCACACATGCCTCGAAAACTTGCTGCTTTGTACCTTTGACGTGATATCCATTTTGATCTCCAGCTAGCAAGATAATATATTTGCATTGAAGTATGTGAACAAACACTGTTTTGGACTGTAATTTTCCACTCAAATGTTTTCTAAAATCATACGTTATGCCTTTCATGTCACATCCATTCAAATGTTGCTTTGTATAACGTTTACTAATGTTCTGAGCTTGTGTAGAGAATCATGCGATTGTGCGCTTATGCAAAACTGTTGTTGTATCTTCGGCCATTGGGATGAAGTTCGGAAACTTGGAAAGCATAGCCTGATTTTAGAAGACAAATTATTTGACCTCCTGTCGCCGATTTTCACGTGACATATCAGTCTGAAACAGACAAGCAATAGGCTCTTTTATCTGTAAGGCCGACTTCCATTCCTACAGCCATCATATTAAGCATTATTACAGTATTTCTGCCTTTCATTGACATACAATTGACCCATCTCATCCTGATGTCTCTGTTTAAGCCATGTTTGTTATAAAAAAATAAGTTATCAATTTGCATGTCCAGCACAAGCTGTTATGGAGGCTGTTATTATCTTTACTGCATATGATCTGATTTGAATTTCCTTATACCTGTCAGACACATTGACAGATCATTTGCCAACACCAACAAAGCATAATGTCTCTCTCTTTTCTAGTTGGCAGCGATGGGGGTGTCCATATATCTTTATTGTTACCTAGACAACAATGCCACCTGAAAATCTTCTGTTTATTCTTGTGTATCTACAACTTTTGTTTGTCAAACAGAAAATCTTAGCTAGTTTTGTAGATAGTTGTTGTATGTACAGTATATATTACTATTTTCTATTTACTGTATAGTAAGTTTACAATTGTATCAAGTAAACAAGAAAATGCAGAATAAAGAAATTGTAATATTTCCCAGTTCTATTAATAATACCTCACTGGTTTTTGGAGATAAGTGACATAGCTAACTGGAATGCTGCTCAAAAATCTCTATTGTCTAAAAAAGGTCTATGACATTTGTAATGAAATAAAAACGTTTCTTGCATCACCTTGCATAATGGAATCATATTATTTTTGCATATATAATTTCATAATCTGGAATGAAGTCCATTAATAGAGAATTCATTTTATCATAAATAGTTTTTTGTACTGACACATTTCATGTTACATGTATAGGATGTCCTTGTTTCTCTGTTATAGCCTAAATATTACATAATTAAATAATAATGCTGTTCAGAGAGACTAGAAAGAGCTAGTTTATGGAGAATGTTAGAAATGTGCATATATGTTTTTGCTTCATCTAAACCAAAACATATCCCTAACCGAAAGTTATCATGCTTAATGATCTATCTCCTATATATCATTTGCTCTATTGTCATAGATAAAATAAAAATGTCTTTTACATATACACTGCATTTGTGTGACATGAACCTGTGTGTCATTCTAGTTCCTCTAAGAATTCTTGTAATGAAAGGCAAACAGACAAATTGCGACCTTCAACCTTATTGATTATATCAGCATAGATTATATTAAAGTAATATTTAAATTACATTTCTAAAAAATACTGCAATTTATTTTTTAACTAAGTTTCTTTCACTCTACAAAATAAAACTTCACATTCATAAGTCTATATGGCAGTCAGCATCATTATGAAATCATCCCTACATGCATCAAATCATAGCACACAAAGCTGAATCACATTTACAGGAAACCAGCCACACCGTAAATTTGCATAGATTTCAATAGGCACACCATTTCCTTTGTGGCTGGCCTCTGATTTTCACATACTTTGCCTGTTGTGCTGTCTGCTTATCTAACCGAGAAAAAAAAAAAAAAAAGTGCAATGGTCAAATAAAAATCGCATTACCTATTTATATTTACTGAATACTATACTTTTCGAACTGAACAGTAACATTACTCCCTTATAAAAGGTCTTCTTGACCCTATTGAGACTTCAGTTTCTAATGGGGAGAAAGTAGTCCTGATAAAACTAAATTTTAGTTAACTAGGAACAGTATAATTATTAATTTACCACCAAGATATCACTGCAAAAGATATCAAAACTTACTTTAAAACTTTTATTGAAAACGTGATTGAAAAAGTTAACAGGAAACAAATTACTACATGCCGGAGTTGAATTGGATCAAATGGATTTTAAACTAAAGTAACATATGAACAAGGAAATAAAATAATAAAAAAAGAGAGAGAAAAGATTAAGATTTTTTTTATTTGATATAAAAAACAAACCATTTTTCAACTACTTAAATATACAAAACTAAGCAAGAAGCCTGTTGTAGAATTTAATAAACATATTAGAACTTCTGCATCTTAAAGATCAATGATATTGGAGATGATAAACATTTCAGGTATTGCACATGTTCCAGATACTATGATAATATTTAGTGGCATCAAAAAAAACAAATTTGAACGGACCATTAAATCTTAAAAAAAAAAAAAAAAAAAACACACTCCAGAAACCCACAACACTCCTATTTGAAATCTCTTCAATGAAATAATTTGGACATTACTACATAAATCAATACTTCACAATTATCCTCACATACAGCAACATGTTAACACAGTACAGATCTATAATGCAGCGAAGATCGCATTGATTTCAAGTGTTCAACTCCTCCCACCGTTCCTAAGGCTCTTTAGTGACTGTGTGGGTGCATAGATCTTCTCACCCAAGCAGCAAGCATCACCTCAGGTTTTCTGGAAAAGAGGATTCTTAAAGCTGTTGCTGGATCGCTATCATAGCACATCGTTATTTTAACCATTTTTATTATTATTATTTTTAAAAAAAGCCAATTATTTCTTTATTATATTATTTATCTTTTCTTTTCTGACTAGAAACTACTTTGTTTGCTTTTAAATATGTAAAGTGTGCTGCCCAATTAAAGGGATAGTCCCTTTAAAAAATAATTTATTTCTTTAAAAAAGATGCAAATTATGACAGAATTTTATTTTTTTTTGGTGAAATATTGCTTTAAGGTAATCATGTGTAGTTTGGGAATACTGCTTGTAGGATCTCAGTTAATAATGAGCTCCTTTAATTAATAAAACCCAAAACATTTGAAAATGAATACTCACAAATATGATGACAATATTTGTTCTAAAAATATATGTCTGTACAAAGTTATCAGTAAACAAATCAACTTTTTGTTTCTTAATGTAGCCTATTGCTTTTGTGTAAAGCAAATTTGTTAAGAAAAAAAATAAACCCAGGGCCTGGGAAGCTCAGCTAGTATTGACGCTGACTACCACCCCTGGAGTCGCAAGTTCGATTCCAGGGCGTGCTGAGTGACTCCAGCCAGGTCTCCTAAACAACCAAATTGGCCCGGTTGCTAGGGAGGGTAGAGTCACATGGGGTAACCTCCTCGTGGTCACTATAATGTGGTTCTCGCTCTCATGGGGCACGTGGTGAGTTGTGTGTGGATGCTGCGGAGAAAATTGTGAAGCCTCCATATGCGCTATGTCTCCGCGGTAATGTGCTCAACAAGCCACGTGCCAAGATGTGCAGATTGATGGTCTCAGACGTGGAGGCAACTGAGATTCCTCATCCGACACCCGGATTGAGGCGAGTCACTACGAAACCACGAGGACTTTGTGCGCATAGGGCATTCCAAATTGGGGAAAAAAGTTATAATAATAATAATTGAAAAAAATAAACCCAGTTATCTTGATATTGACAATAAATAGACATGAGTTCAAATGTACAGTATGTGCAGGATTGCTCAAAGCACTCAGTAGTGTTGTTAAAAAAATAAAAATTGCTTACGTCTGCCGTATCCTCCTAATTCCTTTTTGCAGCATCCTGATTTGAAAATCTCCAGTAACATTCAGTAACTCAAACAGCACTGGCCTTTAACCTCCCAGTATAAAAACATATTAATATCATGACCTCAGGAACCGCTTCCAGTGCACAACACACACCAACAACAAGGGAAAGTTCCGTTACATACCATTTTAAGAAATCCAAACTCATATCATTCTAGTTTAAAAGAACCTGTAGTTCAAAAAGCTACCAGCACCAGATGATTCATCCAAGGGCTCACCCACTTTGTTGTCTTCCAATGGCCTGAACAGTAACAGAAGTCCCAGTATCAGCCTGACATAGGCCTTGTCTGTCAGTGGTTAGAAAATGCCCTTGGGTGGGATTAGGACTGTTCTAAATCTGATCCACAGGAGGTCCATCCTCTTTTGGTGCAGGCTCCAGGTGAATGGGAGTGACATTATTGGGCTTCTTAATACTGTTGGGGGAAATGTTACGGAAAGGTTACACAATACATTCTAGACACAACAACAAATACATGATATGCTAAAACATCTTGGCCATCTCAATGGAGACATTAAAATTCTACTGTTTTTATATGAGGCTAATTAGAATTACTATAGACTTACCCTAACACTAACACATATTAAATAAAGTATTTGCTTCATTTATGAATCAATTTAATTTCTAAACATTAGCCAAGTTCACAAAAATAACACCACAAATAATATATTCGACATTTTTATTTCACATCGTATAATGAAATGCAATTTTTAAATTCTAGATTAAATTCCAAATTAACGATGTTTAAGTACTGGTAGTCTTATTGGTAACACTTTCTATGAAGCCCATATTATAATGCATTATAGCTGCATTATAATGCATATTAATGTCTTATAATATGTTATAACTTCCCATAAATGTCACCACATATATATTACTTACCTATTCTTAGTTATATGCTAGAATATAAATTGCATTCTAATGTGACCAACATTCTATACTAATTGTATCTGCAAAATGTATAAATGTACACACACACACACCAACTTAATTGATAAAATTGTATGCTGACTGTTTTATAATGCATTGCATCTGCAGTTATAATTTTTATGAGACATTGTAACATATTATATGGTGTATTATGAGACATATTATGATCCTTTCCAATGAATTACAAATTAGGGTTTTGTAGGAAGTATTATCATGTTCTTGATTAAATGACTGTAAAGTAGAAGCTCTGTATTAGACAAAATATCTGAATTTACAATAACTGCCACCTTGTACACAAGACCAATTATCTAAAAAAAAACATGGTTTAAGTCCTTCAATGGGCCAGTCAAAGCCCTGATATCAATCCAAAACAATGAGGCTAGTATGTACATTCAACAAAAGACTTAAAAGCTTACATTGCTTTGAAAGATCTCTTCCTCAATTTTATGTGTATAGTGCTTGTCACAACACACATCATTTCAAAACAGCTTTACAGAAAATCATGCATTAACAGAAAATTAAACTGTAATATCTATAAAGTCTTAGTCATCATAGTGTAGTTTGATTAAATATGATTGTAAATAGTGTATAAAAATTAAATAAGAATTGAATTTAGAACCCCTGTGTGTAAGCTAAATGCGACTGACAAGGAACACAAAACTCCATAAGATGTTGGCTAATGGAGAAAAATAACCTTGGGAGAAACTAAACTCACTGTGGGAGCCAGTTCCCCCTCTGGCAAAACAGCATGAATTAAGTAAGCATTAAACTAAGTAAGTATTAAGGCCAGTGTTTAAACAAAGATTTTGTATGAACTGTCAGATTAATGATTAATGTCATCCTGGAATAACAACTGAAGTTCACATAGATGCATAGTCCTTTAATAGTTGGCCGATAAAGGCTTTTACAATGTGAACATACATACTTAGGCAGAGACAATGTTTCAGTTTTGAATTTTAGATAACACTATTTAGTAACATAATTCATATCTTTTAGTTCTAGGCTTTGAAATTAGCCCAATAGGGATGTTTTTGTATACTTACGAGTAGGGTGAAATTGGAACAGCTACCACTAGGACATGGTTCCTTTTTCTGAAGAGCCTCCACAGTCCTTTGTGATAACCTCGTACATCCAGGTCCCACAAATGCAGGCACTATAAGCAGTAAACAAGACAAGACCTTAACTTAATAATACAGTGCTATTACCCTCACCCAAGTAGTTCTTTCTTTATTCCCTCTCTCAGTGTTTACAAGTCATTTATTCTTACATTTGCAGGCCCTCTTGATGGCATATTTTAACCTGGGAGGTGTAAACCATGATGGGTGTTGTCTAAAGCATATTATGTCTGATATACAATTTGCACCTTCAGATGTCACAAGCAACATATTGGACAAATATCAATTCTGCATTACATGACGGATTACAACCAACAGGAGCCCAATCAGTATGAGAAACGCTGAGCAAATCAAGATTGTTACTATTGGCTTACCAGCTCTAAAACCATTTTTTCCTTGAGATGACAAACCTAGGATGCATCCCCAACTTTATTTTACATACTTCTAGTATTCCAGTCTTACCTTTGCCAGTTCTGTCCAGGTGTTTGTGTCTGTCTCTTGCTCCATTTTGATGAACATCACAAAAGTCTTTCCCTCAGTGTCTGGGATAAATGAGTCATCGCATGGATTTTTACTGTGGTCCAAGACCTCTGCCTCACTGCAGGCAAACAATTGATAATTACAGTTGTTGTAATACTGCAATATTAAAGTGTTATATTAACTATGCAAAGGAGTAGGATCTTCACACATAACTCACCGTAGGAGATCTTGAATTTCAATTTCATAAGCATCTTTCTTCAAGCTGTGAACATGGAGAAAACATCAAAAGAGATATCTGAGCAGGATGAAAAATAAGTCTAAATATTTACAGTATGCTGTCTTCAATGAAACAAAGAAATCAACTGGAAATATACATACCTATCTACATTCTTCATCTGAACATTCGGAATTGTGTTGAACTTGTGCTTTTTAAAGTAAACTTCCTGCACACAAACATTACATTTTTATTAAATTTTACCTTTTAAAAGAAACACTGAAAAATCTCCCAATGAAAAAAAAAGAATACTAAATATCATACAAGTAAACCTTTATAAGATGTTTACATAATAGGGCTGGGTGATAGGACAATGTAATTGGATATCGACAATATCTTACAAAGATCCCGATGCCGATTACGACACTCAATTGACAGACGATGATCGACAATATAGGGAAATGGCAAAATCATGGTCTGGGAATTTGGAAAATATGTTAAACAGTACCCCATGGTGTGAAACTAGCAACCGCCGCCCGCCACATGAGACAAGGCTGAATCGCATGGAACAGGCGCACTCTTCGTCTGAAAACTGTTTGCAAGAATAATGCCGTGTATGAAAATGCTGAAAATGATCTCCAATCATCTCAGGAGGTGCTGCTGCGGGTTTAGTTCACTTTATTTCCACGGAGCAGTTTGTGTTTAACATGCATTGTGAACACAACTCTGCAGGTTCAGTAATAAATCTTTGTATTAAAGAAAAAATGGAAGTGATTAAATCATAATACAAGACACGTTCACCTTGAACATAAAATGTCGTTCTATTTTCTTTTCTTTAGGCAACATTAACTGTATTACCAAAACGTAATACAAACATAATTCGATAAGACACATTTGGCAGCATTATTTTGGGGACACAAGAGAATTTATTAGGCTTTATTATTATTATTATTATTATTATTATGCTTATCTTACCATTTATAAGGCTATTTTTGTAAGCTATTAGTAATTTTGCACCTGTTGTCACTGACTGATACTTGCGTGATGGCAAATGGAGCCATGGTACATTTTGGGAATTGGGGAGGTGGTTAAATTCGATTTTTTGATCACTTCAATTGATTTTTTGTTTAGTTTAAAGTGAAATGTCTTTTATATTTTTCAATTTTCAATACATTTTATAATTTCTTTGAAGCAAAAAAAAAATATTCACCGACCCTCGGCAGGGGGGTTGATGATATAATTGTTAATTGCAATATTTTTAAGGTCGATTAATGATGAAATATTGTTTACATATCGCCTAGCCCCATTACTTAATTGTAACTTTAACTTTGTCACTTACATGAAAGTAACCATTCATGTTTAAGCCAACGATACCAAAGTGATAGGAGCGAGAGACATCGGGTATGACACACTCTCTCCCCTTTCTCTGTTCCGGCATCCGCATCCACATGTCCCAATCCCACAGCTAAGAGATAGTAATAATATAGATGGATGAAAGGAGAAAAGACCCCTGAAGCACATCTGATATCTAGGAGAGTGTAATCTCAATGATATAACTTTATTTCCTCATCTTAGTTTTAAAAGCGAAACACTATTTGGGCCCGCTTTAATTTAAACACTCCTGAAATCCATCAGAATGACTTTTCAACGTTAGTGAAGTTTTTCAAATGAAAAAGGAAACAAATGATAAAAGCAGTTAAAATCAGAGGCCCATGGTGATAACATAACTTCCCACTAGCTAGAGAAGGATTAATCACTTTAAAGGGATAGTTGACTCAAAAATGAAAATTCTTACATCATTTACTCACCTTCATGACATCCCAGTTGTATATGACTTACTTCTTTTTCAGAACACAAAAGATTTTTAGAAGACTATCTCAACTCTGTAGGTCCTTACAATGCAAGTGAATGGTGGCAAAAATTGATAAGCTACAAAAAACATATAGCAATAGCATAAAAGTAATCCAGTTAAATGCTTATCTTTAGTGGTCTTATGATTGGTGTGGGTGAGAAACAGATCAATATTTAAGTCCTTTTTTCTTATAAATCTTCACTTTCTTTTGTTTTTGGCAACTCACATTCTTTCTGCGTATCGCCACCTACTGGGCAAGGAGGAAAATTATAGTAAAAAATTACTTAAATATTGCTCCGTATCATGTCACTTCAGAAGAAATGGATTGTACCACTGGAGTCATATGAATTACTTTTAGGTTTCCTTTATGTTCTTTTTTGAGCTTCAAAGTTCTGGCCTCATTCACATGCAATGAATGGACCAACAGAGCTGAGATATTCTTCAAAAAAATCTTTTTTTGTGTTCAGCTGAAGTAATAAATACACATCTGGGATGAGATTTAATTTTCAATTTTGGGCAAACTATCCATTTAAAAAGCATTCCATGAATGCAAATGGAAAATTGGGCCAAATTTCACCTTACATTTGATGGATTTTGCATATAAACTGTATATAAGCAAAATTGTTCTATACATCAAATGTTCCAAGTTAAACATATATTATGGGCTAAATGCTGAATTTAGCTGCCTGACCTTCTCAGGAGTGGGCCATTTTGGTTCCAGTTCATCCTTGTAAAGGCTTTTTTTAAGCACCCAGCCAAGACCAGGCATACTTTCTACTCTGTAGAGCAAAGACGGGTCCTCTGCTGTGTGCTCATAGCCCTAGAAAACAGCACAGCTGCAGGGTCAAATGCACATTCAAAGACTTACTAATTTAGGATGAGAGATCAATATGGATGCCATTGCTTTGCAGTTGACTCTAAAGTGCAACATACCAACAGAAAAAGCATTTGGCAGAATTTTCTACCTGTCACCATTATTTTAAGAAAGACTGACAAAATAAAAAGCAATAGTGTATCTTAAAGCTATGCACAAATTTAAGCAATTTCTTCACTCACTTGGTCATTCCAGGCCGAGATACAATAAAGACTGTCATCCTCACGTAACAAATGAATGGTCTGACTGAGAAAGCTGGAGATAAATGTGGGAGAGGAACATATAAATAACATTTAAAAATTAGCTGTCGAATGTTGTTACTCAATCACTATTAAGATCTTAGAGATGTTCTTTATTTGTAAACTAGCCTGTATAGTAGTAATAGTGTGGGAATTTGCTTACCTCTAGTGGACACCTTATAGTATTACACACTGTGCATTTATTTGTGTCCATACCTGAAAAAATCTATGGAAATATCCAGGTCCTCCTCAAGGACAATGGCAAAATCTGCATCCTGAAAAAATATTTTTAGCAAGCCGTTTAATTGTTTATTTGTACACAAGTTGTATTGCATTTGAGCATATACTCACTGGATGCAGACTGAAGGTTGCAGTCAAGCTGGCTTTGTAGTGCTGTGAAAAAAATAGAGGTGAATTTCCATGACTTTTCTAGTTATTCATAATGTAATTTAGCAAGTATTCATTTATTTATTCATTTGTTTATCATTTAATAGAGATTGCATTCACAAAGAGCAACTTCTTGCCAATTAAATACAATAGACTTTTTTAGGTCTGGATATCACACTATTTAAATTCCCTGATTTTCCAGGTTTTACATTACTATGGGAACACTGTAAATGTTTTTAATCTTATACTGTATAAGGGACCACAATGAGCATCAATAACTGGCCATTCCAAGATTTGGAATGCATGATTTCGGTTTTCAGTTATTCATCCTTACAAACATGTAAAGTCACCTGTGACACTCTAGCGTTCTTGATGCTGATAGGAGTATGCTGAACTCCTTTAAGACCAAAAAGTTCGACCACATCCATGGGTTCCTGTGCAAAGGATATTTTTGTGAATATGTATAGATAATTTTTATCATAAAAAACACAAATTTGAGAAGAAATATGAATGTGTTGAAGAGAAGAGAGCAAAACATTATAGCAGGATATGGCACCTCATAGTATCCATCAATAAAAACAGTGATCATCTGTGGATTGACGCCATGGGATGAAAGGAGAGAGCGCAGCATTCTATAGAAAAAAACATGGCTAATGGTTAGTTAGGTATTCAAAATATGCAACTATTCCACAAATATAAATACAGATGTAACTTGGCTCAAAGAAATTCAAATTTATAAATAAATTAATACCTGACACAAGGGCTGCAACTAACGATTATATTGATAATATAATATAAAATATCGGTTATTTTACGATTTATCGGATTTCCTTTATTTTATTCAAAAATGTTTTTTCAAAAAATTTATGATTATGATAAAGGGCGTAAAGTATTGGTATGATTACTGAATTCACAATTCTATACTCTCACAAAACTTTGAACAAAGCCTGAACGATGAAAAGTTAAGTTTGAATTTGTTATTATTATTATTACTTTCAGGACATATGCAAAACGGTTCCTTTACTTGTAAAACTGAGCAAAAAGTGCTCATCATTAAAGAGTAAAATGATCCATAGTACATGGACTGGAACAAAAATCAGCCCAGCAGAGGACAAATAGAAATATGAATAATTATGCCCAGCTGAAAAATACACAATTATGTTAGATACTTATGCTTGTTCACAGTCACTGATTACAAACATTTAAGAATTTTAATATTATAGTTTTTAAAATAGTATTTTCACTGATTTAATGTTTCTAAACTATTCTTTTCAAAATATTGTGTATGCTTATCCAATAAAATAATGCTTGCCAAAATGAGACATTCTCAGGAGGACTTTCAAATATCATGACCCTTAGAATTATTATACATTATATTCATCATTACATACAGTTTAATAGAGTACAATCATCTGTAAACAATGTGCAAATTCACTTTCGCTCTGAAAAGACTCATCCCGGTGATCAATGTATTACATGTGCTTACATGAGCAGGAGAAAACGCTTTGAAAACCCGCACACCTTGTGTTATGCTTGAGTAACGAGGCAGACGAGGAAATGCGGATCCAAACGCAGCTTGAACTTTATTAGACGAACCAAAACAGGAAAACACAAAGGAACAACCCACGATGGGGAAATTAAACATAAAATAGTAAACTACACACGACGTGAGCAAGACAGGAGACTCGAGGAGGAAACACACACCGGGTTGACATCAAACAACGATCGACAAAGACTGAACAAAGACACGGGGTATAAATACACAAACAAGGGAAAAAGGGGCCAATGAACGAACAGAACTCAAACAAGATAATAAGGTGATTAACAGAAGCAAACGGCAAACTAATGAGGGCAGGTGAAAACAATAACAGGGAACACGAACGCTAACAGAGGACTATGGAGTTACATAAGGGACTAAAGTGAAAACTAAGAAGTGCAAAAGTGACAAGATGGAAAACAAGAGGGCAACAGTGAAACAAGACAGGGTAACCATAACAGAGCCCCCCCCTAAAGGATCGGCTTCCAGATGATCCTTAACAACAAATAACAAAAGACAAAAACCCACAAGAACAACATGAGGGCACCAGGGGCAAACAGACAGTACAAGTGGGCACATGGGCAGACAGGCAGACCAGGGGGGCACACTGGGCAGGCAGGAAGTCCGGGGGGCACAGAGGGCAAGACAGGCAGGTCCGGGAGGTGCCAGGGGCAGACAGGAAGTCCGGGGGGGGAAATGAGACAGTCCACGAGGGCACGAATGAAGGTGAGACAGTCCACGGGGGCACAAGTGGAGATGAGAGTTAGGGGGCCAGGGAGGTATCGACCGGGCAGGGACAGGTTTTGATGGTCTGGGAGCTGGCCACCGGGCAAGGACAGGTTTGGGGAACCTGGGAGGAGGCCACTGGACGGGGACTGGGTCAGGAGGCCAGGCGGGAGGACTCAGGACGGGGACTGGGTCAGGAGGCCTGGGTGGAGGCCACGGGACAGGGACTGGATCAGGGGGCCTGGGGAGAGGCCACGGGACTGGGGCTGGGTCAGGAGGTCTGGGGAGAAGCCACAGGACAGAGGCCGGTTTTGGTGGCCTAGGAGATGGAGTGGCCACAGGGGAGGCCGGCGGAGCCGCGTGAGGCGGAGCCAAGGAGGACCTCTGAGGCGGAGCCGAGGGAGGTGATGGCTCAGAAGGCGGAGCTGAGGGAGGCTCAGGAGGTGGAACCGAAGGAGGCTCAGGAGGCGGAGCCGGGGTAGGCGGCGCCGTGGGAGGCTCTAGGAGCGGAGACCAGGAAGACTCTGGAGTCTCTGGGGGCAGAGACGTAGGAGGCTCTGAGGGTGGAGCCGTCGAAGGCTTGAGTGGCTTGAGAGGCGGTGCCGGAGGAGGCTCGGGAGGCGGAGCCATAGGAGGCTCGGGAGGCTCTGAGGGCGGAGCCGTCAAAGGCCTGAGTGGCTCGAGCGGCGGAGCCGTAGGAGGCTCGGGAGGCTCGGCGGGCGGTGCCGTCGAAGGCTTGAGTGGCTCGAGAGGCGGAGCCCTGGGAGGCTCGAGAGGCTTGAGAGACGGAGCCCTGGAAGACTCGAGAGGCTTGAGAGGCGGAGTCCTGGGAGGCTCGAGAGGCTTGAGGGGCGGAGCCCTGGCAGGCTCGAGAGGCTTGAGGGGCGGAGCCCTGGCAGGCTCGAGAGGTGGAGCCCTGGCAGGCTCGAGAGGCTTGAGAGGCGGAGCTCTGGGAAGCTCAGAGGGCGGAGCTCTGGAAAGCTTGGGAGGCTTGAGAGCGAGCCTGGAGCTCGGAGCTTGAGGAGCCCTGGAAGGCTCGAGGGGCTTGAGAGGCGGAGCCCTGGTAAGATCGGAGGGCGGAGCTCTGGAAAGCTTGGGAGGCTTGAGAGGCGGAGCCCTGGAAGACTCGAGAGACTTGAGAGGCGGAGCCCTGGAAGGCTTGAGGGGCGGAGCCCTGGTAGGCTCGAGAGGCTTGGGAGGCGGAGCCCTAGAAGGCTCGAGAGGCTTGAGAGGTGGAGCTCTGGGAAGCTCGGAAAACTCGGATGGCGGGGCTCTGGAAAGCTCGGGAAACTCGGAAGGCGGAGCTCTGGAAAGCTCGGGAAACTCGGATGGCGGGGCTCTGGAAAGCTCGGGAAACTCGGATGGCGGAGCTCTGGAAAGCTCGGGAAACTCGGATGGCGGAGCTCTGGAAAGCTCGGGAAACTCGGATGGCGGAGCTCTGGAAAGCTCGGGAAACTCGGATGGCGGAGCTCTGGAAGACTCGAGAGACTTGAGAGACTTGGGAGGCGGAGCCCTGGTAGGCTCGAGAGGAGGAGCCCTGGAAGGCTCGGGAGGTGCTGGCTCTAGGATGGGCACGACCACTGGCGCTGGCTCTTGGACGGTCACGGTTACTGGCGCTGGCTCTTTGACGGTCATGACTACTGGCACTGGCTCTTGGACGGTCATGGCTTCAGGCTCTGGCTCAGGGACGGTCGAGGCTACAGGCGCTGGCTCAGGGACGGTCGAGGCTACAGGCGCTGGCTCAGGGACGGTCGAGGCTACAGGCGCTGGCTCAGGGACGGTCGAGGCTACAGGCGCTGGCTCAGGGACGGTAGAGGCTACAGGCGCTGGCTCAGGGGCGGTCGAGGCTACAGAGCTGGCTCAGGGGCGGTCGAGGCTACAGGCCTGGCTCATTGGCGTTTGAGGCTATCGGCACTGGCTCATTGGCGTTTGAGGCTAGCGGCAATGGCTCACTGGCGTCTGAGGCTACAGGCTCTGGCTGGGTTACCGTGGTATGTGCCGGCTTAGGTTCGCCGGGCTGAGGGCAGAGTCAAGGGGGTTTAGGGCATGGGGCTGCGGCAGGCGGAGGCTGGAGCACAGAGACCACTCCCTTTCTCCTCTTCCTCCGGGCTGATCGCGACTGGCGTGGCTGGGATGCTGTTCCTGGTCAGCGTGGGTTCAGGCTCGCTGGCCGTGGTTGACGACGACTCAGGCTTGCTGATGGTAGAGGCCGTGGCGCTGGTTCGCTCACTGTGACATACGTGGCCGCTGGCTCGCTCACTGTGACATACGTGGCCGCTGGCTCGCTCACTGTGACATGCGTGGCCGCTGGCTCGCTCACTGTGACATCGCGTGGCTTCTGGCTCGCTCACTGTGACATCGCGTGGCAGCTGGCTCGCTCACTGTGACAGGCGTGGGCCCTGGCTTGCAGACCGGGGCAGGCGTGGGTTCTGGCTCGCAGACCGGGGCAGGCATGGGCTCTGGCTTGCAGACCGGGGTAGGTGTGACAGGGGGCCCCGGACAGCTGAAGGGTCTCCACAGTGGGTGGAGGGGTAGGGTCCTCCTCCACGGCGCCCACGGTGAGCTGTGAGCCGCAAACTAGTAGGGTCGCCTCCAGGAAGTCGCAGAGCGTCCAGCCGTGCGTTGCCTGTGGCAACCGCTCCCTCAGCGCCGCGTTCAGATTGCCCCGAAAGAAGGCCACCAAGGCTGAGCCCGGGAAGTCCGAGACACTCGCCAGGTTCAGGAAATCGTGGATGTGGTCTTCAATGGGGCGGTCCTCTTGCTTTAAGCAGAGCAGATGGTAGTTCGCAAGTTGGACTGCTGGATCCATGGGTGGGTCGATCGTTCTGTAATGAGGCAGACGAGGAAATGCGGATCCAAACGCAGCTTGAACTTTATTAGACGAACCAAAACAGGAAAACACAAAGGAACAACCCATGATGGGGAAATTAAACATAAAATAGTAAACTACACACGACGTGAGCAAGACAGGGGACTCGAGGAGGAAACACACACCGGGTTGACATCAAACAATGATCGACAAAGACTGAACAAAGACACGGGGTATAAATACACAAACAAGGGAAAAAGGGGCCAATGAACGAACAGAACTCAAACAAGATAATAAGGTGATTAACAGAAGCAAACGGCAAACTAATGAGGGCAGGTGAAAACAATAACAGGGAACACGAACGCTAACAGAGGAAAATGGAGTTACATAAGGGACTAAAGTGAAAACTAAGAAGTGCAAAAGTGACAAGATGGAAAACAAGAGGGCAACAGTGAAACAAGACAGGGTAACCATAACACCTTGACTGAAGTCGGACTTCAGTCATGATATCCAGGAAAGCTGCACAATTGATTACATTGAAATCTGAAATCGCGTATGATGTAAATGGTTGCACTCACTTTCTCCATTGCGATTGTTTTGACTGATGTGGATGTGCACACTTGCATGCTCAATATAGTTTAACGAAGACTCGCTTGTGGTAAGAACAAACAGTTTTTCGAAATATGCGGCTGATATTAATTCACAATATTACAAAATATAGAAAATAGCAGTAAAATGTCATTGATGCGCTGGAGAGAAACAACTCTCACGAATCAAACAGCACAAGTGCTCTGTCAATGTACCTGATGCAGCAACCGCTCCACATTAAACTGCACGCTTATTATGATCTTCTTTGAAGTCTTTATAAAGTGCTCTCGTGCGCTGGACAACTTTGGTCGTGTTTTTTCCGCTTCAACTTGTCTCCACTGTTTTTGAAACAAGTTTCATAATGCAACACATTTTTCACTTGGTTGTGAAGTGACGTCACTGACGGGGCTTCTCCGTGCTTACTGCAAATATCCAACTAATCCATAATGAAATTAGTTGTCGATGATTTCCATTATCGATAATTATCAATTTGTTGTTTCAGCACTAATACATTTAACTGCACATATTATGTGGGTGAAGCAAAAATTATTTTTAAGTCTACCAACCTATAGAGATAGTTTGGTCTGTTTCCAGCTATAACTGCAACTGGGATGTTGTAGAGATTGTTATTAGGCAGCTAGACAAAACACAGAAAGGTTTCGTCAACACAACACAAAGTCAACACTATAGCAAATGCTTTCAGAATAAAGGTCTCTTAGTTAAAGTTCATGTGTCTTACTGGATCAGGATTGAACTCTATAGGTGCTGGATCGTTGCAACTACAAATACTCCCATAGCCTTCCACTTTACTACAGAAGAGTTTCCTCCTATGATTCGGCTCTGTGTCTGCCCAATGACACTCTGCCTCTGAAAATTATATAAGTGTCAAGCTGCAATGAGACTGACTTTGATTAATGTGTAGCAGATAGGTTCATATTTTGTAATCATCAAAATATTGCCTACTTTTCAAAAAACTAAATATTATAAGCATACAACAAAATGGCAAGAACATTTCTTGCAAACTGCCCATGACATAAACTGCTGCCAACAAAGGCAATGAAAGAATTCTACACTGAAAAGAGGCAAAAATACCTTCAGAAGCAGTGAGCTGGACCTCAGTCTTCAGCAGCACAGGATCACCCCATGTAGAGAGAGCAGGAGACTTGGAGTGCTTTTCGCCATACACTTGACCTGAATAAATAAATAGTACTTTCCATAAAATGTACGTCAAGTTACAGCTGAACAATACTTTTTCAAATATACACTGACATTTTGTGAAATTTTAAGCTTGTACAAGTATGTGAGTCAATGAGATAGAACGAGGTGTTGCCCTCACCTCCCTTCTTCACAACCAGAGTCCACATGTCCCTCCAGCTTAAGGTGACAGCCACCTGACTCCCTAAACCTTTCAAAAGGTTCTTGGCAGCATCCTTTAAGTGGAAAGTCCCCTCATCCTGAAGAAACCAACAGAAAGCTCAATTCAAATGACAAAAAAAAGGGAAGAAAAAAAAACACCCAAAACAACAAGGTTGGGCTGAAGAGGCAGTTCTATAACCTTGATAGTGAAGATGAGGACTCTGCCACGTGTGACCATGTTGATGAAGAGGATCATGGCTTCATCCTCATGGGGAGAATAAGTGTCAAACACTCTTTTGGCCATTACATGACCCTGAAGAAAGAGATCACAGCAAAGATATCAAACAACAGTCTAAATAATTGGAAGAAAAAAAATTATGTAATTGACATCTGACAGTAAGATTCCAGAGAGGATAGGGTTTAATAGCCACGGTTTGTGCTTACAGTGGCCTGATTGAGAACTATAACATGGATGCCTCTGCCTTGCTCTCTCATCTCATCCTCCAGCACCTGTAAAAGACATCAAATATCATTCCAATTTCATGCAATCTACAAGTAAACCAACATGTTCATCCAGATCAGTCAATAAACAATTTTCAGAAGAAAACATGCCAACATAAATGGTGGGGTTCAAGTAGTCTGAAACCACTATAGAAAATTTATTTTTTTCTCATTACAAACTACTGTATATTATAAGAACAACCATGAATTAAAGGAATATGCTGGGTTCAATTCAAGTTAAGCTCAGTCGACAGCATTTGTGGCATAATATTGATTATAACAAAAAATTATTTCGACTCCTCCCTCCTTTTCATTAAAAAAGCAAAAAGCAAAAAGCAAAAATCAGGGTCACAGTGAGACACTTACAATGGAAGTGAATGGGTGCCAATTTTTTTTATGTTAAAATACTCATTGTTTCAAATATATAGCCACAAGACATGAATGATATGCATGTAAATATAATTTGTGTGATAAAATCACTTTCTAACCTACTCTGTGTTTAACAGCCCATTTTACATCTTCGTTGCTATGACGATATAATGTCAAATACTAAAACCTGAAATGTAAAAATGTGAATTTAAACAACTTTACAGCTCAAATAATACATGAGTTTAACAGAAGAATTAATTCAAGTGCTATTATAAAATTATAAGCTTCATATTTCTGCTTTGGCCACATTCGCTTTCGTGGTCCCCATTCAAATCCATTGTAAGTAACCTTTGCAAGTAATCCTGTAACCTAATTTTTTTTTTTAAGAAGTCATAATTAATTTCTGTGGTAATTATCCTAGATAATAGACTACACAAGTTTGAGCAAAATCAGATCATTCAAGTCATCCTGCCATTATTAGAGAATAGTCTAAAGAGCATTCAATGGAAGCTAAGAAAATCTGGCATTGTCACAAATCTGCTTCCATTGGACTAGTGACCAAGAAATAGTACAGCATTATTTTTATTTTTTTTATTTTATGGAAGAAATTTCCTTTGATTTACATTTTCCAAAATCAAACAACAGTCTGTTTCACTTCAATTTCCAGGTTTACATGAGTTTCCAGATTTTAAATATGGTCCTTGACTTTTACATTGATATAAGTAGTCGACTGATATGTTTTTTTTTATGGCTAATGCAGATATCCAGAGAGCAGGGTGGCCGATATATCACACAATGCAATATAGTAACTGAACATAAACATAAAATTGTTTACTCAATTTCACACAAAACTTATTTTCAAAAAATTATTTTGTATTTTAAATGGAAGATAGCGGTTTCTTCTGATTTCTGTTTAGTCATCAAATTGTAGCAATTTATTTGCACATGAAGAAATTGTTAATATATTAGGAAGGAAATAACAGTACACACAGTTGTCCAAAGATGGCATGTCCACATTAGCAAATCGCAATTTCTCAAACAAATACAGAATAAAAGAAATCGTACATACGGTGCATAGTGAATATAACATTTAATCATAGCACACGTGAAGCGATTTTACTTTGAAGTTGCACCAGAGACTATTTAGCAGAGACGGGCCACTTCTATTAAAATAAATGGGCAACATTAGAATGCCCAACTGCAGCCAAGTCAATAGATGTAGATAGGAAGTCCCACCTTACAGGTAAAAGAGGCAATCACCTTTTAGATACAGACATTGCCTGTCAATCAACTCAACTCTTGCACATTAGCTATAGAAGCTGGGAAAAAGCTGGAAAAATGAGGAAAAGCACCACCATTTATGATTCCAGTACTATCAAATTTAACTGCTGATTTTGAAATATGTTCTTTGATCGTAATCATGACCAACCGTTTTGGAGATTTTGGTCTTTCTCCATTCAAGTAGATGGGAGCTGCACTTTCATGACTGGAAATAGCCTCCCGAGTGTGTTCCAAACATGGCCAACATTGGACTAACTTGCTAGAAAGACATTGGTTGCACTCACGTGCTCATGCGTATCCAGCACAAGCAGCAATCTCCTGACTGTGTAAACAGCCTGAATTGCCTGCTTCGATTGTCATCATGATTTATAAATCAGAGGAACTTTTGATCCTGAAGTTTTGATTCTGGCTGATAGAATACATGCTTCAGAGGAAGATATTAGATGAGCACTTGACAGGAAGAAAGCACTGTATTTTCATGAGGTTTGTGAAATAAATTTGCTTTAACTACCTGCATATTTGCAAGATGGTATATAATAGACATTTTATTGATATTTGCCTTTTATCATTAGAAAAGTGACAGGGAACTGTTGAGTAGAGACTGTTAGAATATGTGCTTCAGGAGGAGGATTTATATTAGTTTGATATTTCATATCATGTTTCATGTCTCAGTTGCTTCTTATGCAAGCAGGTGATTCTCAGAGCCCTCAAGAAACAAATCCAAATGCCAATAAATAAAAAAAAGTCAAAATATCAGGCGATTTATTGGCCTCAGCGATATATCGGTCAACCAATAATTGATATAGTTGCCTGTAAACTTACTGTTGTGCCGTCCACTGCCACATACACCTTAGAGCGACTAGAATACACCTCAATATCTAAAACCTTCCTCCCACTTGCTGGTCTGCGTGGGGTTTCAATGTTGAGCAGAGCATCATCTGAAAAATTGTTAAATGAAAGCAAAGATCTCATGTTGGAACCACGTTTTAAAGGTTAAAACATTTGAAAACTCATGGATATTTACAATCTAACTGAACCCCCCAACCCCCCCAAAAAACGAAACTGAAATAAACATTCAGCCTCTATAGGATCATGTAAATCCTGCACAGTTATTTAAACCACTTGTGAAATTATTCCACCCAAGGAATAACGCCGGGTTCACACATCCTCTGTGAGTGAGGCATGAGTAGTCGCGTTAGACGTTAAACTGAGATTATTGCTGATTCAAGGACAACAGCAGGCAGTCACTTGCACTTCATCTTTATCAACACACTTGGTTGTGAATGTTTAATGTTACATCTAAAATGTACACCTATATAGACAGAATGGCAAAAGGTCCAGCAGTTTGTTAATTCTTTATTTTATTGAGTTTACTTGCATGCAGACATATAAAATGCAGTGTACTAAAGGTTTGGTTTGAATAATTTTTATTTGCTTTTGTGTCTTTTCAATAATCTCCTAATTATTTTAGTGTTGTACTGCACCGTGAGCCGCATGGCAAAAATAGGCTCAACGCCGAAACTATCTGCTCACTGGAGTGTCTGGAACACTTCACCTCGCGACGCACGCTTACAGTGTAAACGGTGTCATCTGTTAATATGGGTGCTATAACGAAAACACGCTGCTCACGCCTCGCTCACGGAGGATGTGTGAACCCAGCATCAGACTATGAAATATCTAACATATATACACCGATCAGTAACAACATTAAAACCACCTGCCTAATATGGTGCAAGTCCCCCTCGTGCCGCCAAAACAGCACCAACCCGCATCTCAGAATAGCATTCTGAGGTGCTATTCTTCTCACCACAATTGTACAGAGCGGTTATCTGAGTTACCGTAGACTTTGTCATTTCGAACCAGACTGGCCATTCTCTGTTGACCTCTCTCATCAACAAGGCATTTCCATCCACAGAACTGCCGCTCACTGGATAGATTTTGTTTTTAGCACCATTCTGAGTAAATTCTAGAGACTGTTGTGAGTGAAAATTCCAGGAAATCAGCAGTTACAGAAATACTCAAACCAGCCCGTCAGGTACCAGCAATCATGCAATGGTCCAAATCACTGAGATCACATTTTTCCCCATTCTGGTGGTTGATGTGAATATTTACTGAAGCTCCTGGGCCTCTAGCCCCCATTCTGTGCACATCAGTGGTCTACGGTAACTCAGATAACTGCTCTGCACAGGTTGTTATGGATGAACGCTGTATATAATATATTACATAACATGAATTTGACAGTTATGTATAATACATCAAAGGCTGTTATCCACATTACCATAATCTTGAGCAGCATCCTCTTCACTTGCAACTCTCCTTGTATCAATAATGAGTTTGATATTCACAATCACTGTAATCAGAAGAAACAGGGCGGCACTGGCCTGCAAATACAAAACCCACAAAATACTCAGTTAACTGCAATGCCATACCTATATCTAAAGACAAAGTGCTGCCTGGTTCTGTGAAACTTAGCCAGATATTTAGGTTTTATGATACTGCTTACCATGCAAGGAGAAAAACAAACCCCCACTGTGAGTGTTATTTTATTAAGTGACATATGCTGACCTGACAGATTCGCCGTACTGCTCTTTTGTTGGAGAGTCTGTATTTCCAGGTGAGGTAGAGGCTGCGGTGCTGGCGGGGGATGAAGGGTTTGGCTCTTGGATTGGGCGTCCAGGTGTCCATACCTGCAGTCCTGCCCACTGCTCCTGATCACAGCACCTGCCTGCATCCGACAACACCTGCGATCAAGTCTTCTTCATCTACACAACACAGTGCAAACATAGCAGTTGATATAAATAAAGGGAATAATTTCAACATGCGATGCAGGTGGCACGTCTTTAATATAGGCTAAGTTAAAACAAATGTATGGTGTCAGGCAACACAAACATTGGTACATTTAAACAAATGAGCTATAAATAATAAAAGCACGTGCACGAGTTGATAACATGAACACTTAATTATAAAACAGCGACTAGTACAAACAGATGGCGAGGCAGTCGCGGTAACGTTAACTCTCTGAGTACTACTGTTGAATTTCTTTACAAGACCAATTTCTGTTAACACTGAATGTAACACGGAACAGAATATAATTAACTCTTTATCTCAGCAACATATTATGTTGTCACGTAAGCGAGGTCCAGACCCACCTGGAAATATAACTGTATATTAGTTTATTTCGGGTCTAATAATGTTTAGCCTTATGCAGGGAAAATGTTGTGAAGCTAGATAGCAAAAGGACCTAAATTGGTTCACATTTCAAAATAAAAGTCCGGCATTCTTATGGAGAAATTGTTTAAAAGATTTGATGGGTTTTTTTTTACTACTGAAAGTTATGTACAAAAAAAAAAAAACAATAATAATAATAATAAATACAATTATTACAAATATTCCACTATTTTTTGGTGTCACACACTTTTAAGTCGTGTTTTATTCACAGTGCCAGTGATACATCTTATTTGTATCTAATGTTTGTTATTAGCAACTAGTTTGTAAAACTGAAAAGGTTCTCATTTGGAAGAATAAGTCAGCACGATGTATATGCTGTAATATGCTGTATATGCAGTCTGGACAATCGTGGAGTTCAAGTGTTGCTTAGTGCCAACTAACTTAAAACGTAATTCTAAATATAATTGACATTGTACAAAGTCATTAAATAATTCAGTCATTTTAAGATGTTAGAAAGTGGAGAATCAGCTTATTGCTTGAGACTAATCACAATTACTTTGAGAGATTCCTTCCTTTGTTTGTGAGTGTTTTGATAGCATAAAAAGTGTGCCGTGTATCTCAGGATATTACTGATTTTTTTAAGTTTCCTGTTCTGGTTATGTTTATGCTAATGTTCATGTAGGCTAGATTTGAGTATGTTCTTAACTTCTTTAGCTAGAGATAGCTAGATATGCTTAGCCAAATAGCTACAATTAGCCACTGCTTTAACACTCAGATACTGGTTAGCTATATTAGGACTCTCTACAAAATTCTGAATGCATAATAATGGTGATTTAGAGGTTAATTTATTAATCTGCCAGAGTTGTATAGGTAGACAATAGCTCTTACATTTACACTTCGTCACTTCATGCTTTTTACTGATCGGATTGCCATCCGATTAAAGAAGCGCATTCCATTTACACGTGGCCATATATCAAATTAATCACCAGTTAATGTTCGCATTTGTTATTTATTGTTTCCCTGTTATTCTCAATTCCTGTTATTTCAGCAATTTACGTTGTAATTTTAATCCTACAATTATTGGATTTTTATTTCATTTTTCATTTTTTTACCACTATAGCCTACACACACATTTCACTGGTTACTATGCAAAGAAGGCTCAATTCCCAATCCACAAAGTTCATGTGAACAAATGTATCAGTTTATCTGTAGGAAGTGGAAAAGGAGGGGTAAATAAATGTTGTTGATGCCTCTGTCATTCTTTTCTCTTGAAAAAGCTCCAGCACTAAAGGAAATATGGACTTGTCTGTTTGTTTTGGTGAGATTTCAAACTAATTTAAACATAAAATAATTGACAAACCATGAATCGGATCTAAAATAAGACCCACTGGTCTGCTGTATTATTTGTAATGCTACTGCTTGTTGCTGATAAGCAAATCCCTTTCTTCACAATACTCATTTGGGACAAACATGTAAATGTGTAATTTTGAAAGTATGTGTTGTTTAGGATTGTAATTCAAAGTGTTTATTCAAGGGTTTTTTTCTAAGAATGGTTTTAAAATATGTAGAGTGAGATGAAAGTGTGAGATATTAATATGTTTTTGCATTATGTAACGTTTCAGTGCTGTTTTCATCATTTCTCATGCATGGAGTGTCTAAAGGTATGTAACTGTACGTCAGAGATACTCTGTCTGTCTCTCATTCTGGCTTTTTGGTGATGTTATTCCACATCCATCAGAGTGTCTAAGAACCTACCCACCAACCTCATTTATCTGACATGGAAGGTGGAAGCCAGGGAACTCCACCATTTCAAACACATTTAGTGCTAATCTTATTTATAATTATTTAGTAAATATCATTATCTCCATATTTTTCAATCATAGCTAATACATTTTTTCATCTCCCCCTGCTATCTCCAACCTGCTGTCCTCTCACTCAGAGATGCCCCCTGCTTCTCTGGAGGTCTGGCCTGACAGCAGACAGCACTTCAGGGGTGATCAGCTCTCCCTTCACTGCTCAGTAAATGATGGTAATTCAACAGGCTGGATGCTGAAGAGGCTTCAAGGAACTGAAGTAAAGTCTGGCTGTTTGCAGTTAAATGGCACAGCATCTATAGACAGGCCTATAGAATGTCATTTTATTGACATCAACAGCAAGAACAGTGGGATGTACTGGTGTGAGGGTCCTGCTGAAGACAAGCGAAGCAAGACCATCAATATCACTGTGAGCTGTAAGAATACAGTGCCAATAATGCATATTTAAATCACACTGGTGCTTTCACACTAAAGTTTTAGGTCAAGACTCAAGTTGGTTTGATGTTCGAGTTTGGTTTGGTTGAGTGGTGTGAAATTGGGCTACCTTCCTTGGTAAACAACATTGCTATGCTGGTCCACCTGCTAGACTAGCACCAAACCAGCACAATACAGCATAAACCAGCATGGGAATTGCAAACTGTCTAGGCTTGCCTTTTTTATGAGGTGTTTATTATCTTTAGTTGTACAGTTGGTAGAGGTAGGTTTTGTTTCATGTTCCTCTCTCTGTTTCCAGATGGTGAGGTGATTCTCTTCAGCCCAGTTCACCCAGTAATGAAAGGAGGAACAGCAACTCTACAATGCAAGTCCTTGTTGTATAAAGTTAGCCAGACTGTATTCTACAAAAATGGTGTAAATTTCCTGTCACTGAATGGCACTGAAATGACTATTGAGAATGTCACCAAAGCAGATGAGGGGTTTTACAAATGTGCTTTCGCCAATTCGAGTTTGGAGAGTTCAGAGATCTGGCTTTCAGTAAGAGGTGTGAAATCTGAATTTAATTGTTAACTGTATGTGATTCCATTTTATTCAGTTTGTTATGTAAACTTGTCTTTGCAGAGAACTCCACAGTTGATTCACAAGATGAAAAGCCATCTACAGGTATGAGATTCAGATATTATACCTGTGATTTAATTTGGTTTACTTACAGTGCATCCAGAAAGTATTGACAGTGCTTCACTTTTTTCACATTCTGTTATGTTACAGCCTTATTCCAAAATGGATTAAATTCATTATTTTCCTCAAAATTCTAACAAAACAATCTTTGCAAATTTATTAAAAAAAAATCACATGTACATAAGTATTCACAGCCTTTGCTCAATACTTTGTTGAAGCACCTTTAGCAGCAATTACAGCCTCAAGTCTTTTTGTGTATGATGCTACAAGCTTGGCACACCTATTTTTGGGCAGTTTATCCCATTCTTCTTTGCAGGACCTCTCAAGCTCCATCAGGATGGATGGGGTGCGTCAGTGCAAAGACATTTTCAGATCTCTCCAGAGATGTTCAATCGGGTTCAAGTCTGGGCTCTGGCTGGGCCACTCAAGGACATTCACAGAGTGGTCTCGTATCCACTCCTTTGTTATCTTGGCGGTGTGCTTAGGATCGTTGTCCTGTTGGAAGATGTACCTTCACCCCAGTCTGAGGTCCAGAGCACTCTGGAGCAGGTTTTCATCAAGGATGTCTCTGTACATTGCTGCATTCATCTTTCCCTCGATCCTGACTAGTCTCCCAGTTCCTGCCGCTGAAAAACTTCCCCACAGCATGAAGCTGCCACCACAATGCTTCACTGTAGGGATGGTATTGGCCAGGTGATGAGAGGTGCCTGGTTTCCTCCAGACATGACACTTGCCATTCAGGCCAAAGAGTTCAAAATTTTGTTTCTCATGGTCTGAAAGTCCTTCAGGTGCCATTTGGCAAACTCCAGGCGGGCTGTCATGTGCCTTTTACTGAGGAGTGGCTTCCGTCTGGCCACTCTACCATATAGGCCTGATTGGTGGAGTGCTGCAGAGATGGTTGTTCTTCTGGAAGGTTCTCCTCTCTCCACAGAGAAATGCTGGAGCTCTGTCAGAGTGACCATCAGGTTCTTGGTCACCTCCCTGACTAAGGCCCTTCTCCCCCGATCACTCAGTTTGGCCGAGCTGCCAGCTCTAGGAAAAGTCCTGGTGGTTCCAAACGTATTAAATTTACCGGATGATGGAGGCCACTGTGCTCACTGTGACCTTCAATGCTGCAGATATTTTTCTGTACCCTTTCCATGATCTGTGCCTCGATATAATCCTGTATCGGAGGTCTACAGTCAATTCCTTGGACTTCATGGATTGGTTTGTGCTCTGACATGCACTGTTAACTGTGGGACCTTATATAGACAGGTGTGTGCCTTTCCAAATCATGTCCAATCAACTGAATTTACCACAGGTGGACTCCAATCAAGTTGTAGAAACATCTCAAGGATGATCAGTGGAAACAGGATGCACCTGAGCTAAATTTTGAGTGTCATGGCAAAGGCTGTGAATACTTATGTACATGTGATTTTTTCGGTTTTTATTTTAGTAAATTTGCAAATATTTCAAACAAACTTCTTTGACGTTGTCATTATGGGGTATTGTTTGTAGAATTTTTAGGAAAATTATGAATTTAATCCATTTTGGAATAAGGCTGTAACATAACAAAATGTGTAAAAAGTGAAGCGCTTTTAATACTTTCCGGATGCACTGTATCATACAATACCCATGCTCTTATACTTTTGAATGATTTCCAGGATCCTTGGTCTGGGTGTCAGGGATCTGTATCATCTTCATTATTCTGGTGCTTCTTCCTGTGCTCTGGCTGCTATTTCCAGGTCTCAGGTAGACTGTACTCAGTGTATTCTCAGTTGTATGCAATCAATTAGGGCTGCAAATAATGATTATTTTGATAATCGATTAATCTAATGATTATTAGAACTTTTATTCAACTATTATTGCAACGATTAATCATTAGCTCTTATCCGATTCTTCAGCTTGTGCCCCGGTTTAAAAGGTTGTATCAAACGTGCTTACTAACAATAAAGAGGAAAAAAAAAATCTTTTAAAAATACCTCTAAATGACCTCTAGTATAAATAAATAAAGGGGGAAATATACTTTTTACAAGTTTAATTCTGTAAAGAAATTCACTGCAAAAAATCCTGTTGTTATCAAATGTCTTGTTTTCCATTTAAAATTGTATAAAAATCCACAAAACAAGATACATTTGATTGAGAAGCAACATATAAGATATTTAGACTTTTTTAAGAGAATGAATCTTAAATATACAGTACGTGTATTTTGTACGTGTATTTTTTACTTGGTTATACTTCTGCAAGTGCAGTAAAGACAAAATACAAAATGTACTTATATTCAAGATCTATTCTCTAAAAGCAAGTAAAATATCTTGTATGCTGCTTCTCAGATGAATGCATCTTATTTTGAAGGATTTTTAGATATTTAAAAATATTTGTATTTCAACATTCTCAGATAACAATTCTTTCTTCTGCAGTATAGTTTCTAAAAAAATATACATCTTTTTAAAAGAGTTTTGCATATTTATATTGGAAAACAAGCCAAAACAAAATCAAATCAAAAAACATATTTTTACTCTCACCTTTCTTTTCACTTCAATCCATCTTTAACTCACAAAAAAAACCTCTCTCATATTAATAAATCTGCGTGTTGCCAATTAGCTTCACAATAAGGAATGCACAGTGACATATATTATGATACAATAAGTCGTGTTATAATCTAGCTGCAGCAAGCGTGCGCTCGAGGGACAAGTGTCCCCGTGACAGAGTGTGCATCAGCCGGGTGCAGTTTCAATTTCTCCCCCTCAGATCGGGACATCGGGACATGACCACACAGAAAAATGCAGTTTCGGAGTTTGTAGTTATTTACATGATCTGCTTCCGTATTATTTAATTATTTTAATAAAGCTATAAAGTATTAAATATAACTGCATATAAGATGCAACGTCGGGTTGTTTCCTTTAAAGACGCTCCACATGCAAGTTTTGCTTCAGCGGAGCTGCAGCTCCACTTATTCCACAATGAGAGTGCTTCTGTATTTACTTAATTAGAATTTTTGCATTATAATTCCCTCATACTTTGCGATCTACATCACCTGGAGCTTTTTGGAAAGTTTAGAGTGCATCTGGACTGTGAGCCGTGTAATTCTTCCTCTCCTAAGTCAAGTGCGAGCTGCAGTGCTGCTCTCATCATTAGAGTTCAAAGTGATCTCATGTTATATTAAATTAGATCAAACGACTATTCGACAATGAACATTTTTGTCGACAATAAAAAATGTGTCGATGTCGTTGACTAATCGTTTCAGCCCTTGTCTCCAAAGGCTCCATTTGCCATCCCGCAAGCATCTGTCAATGACACCAGGTGGAAAATTACTAATAGCCTACAGATTAAGAACTAAAGACAATCATAAATGTAAAGATAATAATAATCATAATAATAAAGACTTATAAATTCCCCTGAGGTATAGGTTCCCAAAATAATGCTGTCAAATGTGTTCTTATTGAATTTGTGTTTGTATTGCGTTTTGGTAAAACAGTAAATGCTGCCTAAAGAAAAGAAAATAGAACTAAATTTTAGGTTCAAGGTGAACATGTCTTGTATTATTTTATGATTTAATCACAGTCATCTTTGTTTCTTTAATACAAAGATGTATTTCTGAACCTGCAGAGTTGCAATCACAATGCATGCCAACCGCATGCAAATGCATGTGATTTCCTCTCATTGTAGCGGTGCGTTGCGCATAGAGTAAAAGATCGATCTTTGGATTTAAGAATCAATATCGATAAAATTTTAACCCTTTATTGTGCATGGTTTAGAAAAAAATATTTCTCAGACTAAGTATCCAACAAGCACAAGGATAAAGCAATATTTTTAATAAACATCAATAAAATTACAACGCAATTGTGAATCTGTGAAGCCAATATGAATAAAGAGTACACTTGAAGAATGAAAATGTGCACGGTGTGAACTCAAGCTCAAATAAGATGGTTGCATTGCTGTCTCCATTTAATTTGCAAAGTCAGTGGGCATTGCCATACATTTTTTATATTTTTATGTATGCATACGCTAAGGCTCAAATGGTTTTGGCAAAATTGCACACGCATAACGCTAATGGGCTGGATGCGTGCAATTGAATTCCGATGTTCATCTCCGGTTATTGCACTGACACCATTATTGTCCTTTTATATAGTCCATACCCTGTCAAGCACCAGTGATATAAACAAAGACAGCACTTTTTTTCATATTAATATATTTACCAAAAAATATTTCTAAATTCAAATTCAATACATTTCAAACAAAACAAAAATATAATTAAAAGTTTAATTTGAAGTTTCTGATGAATATGATCGATTTCTTTCTGTAAAACAAAGTGAACGCAGTTATCTTCAAAAAACAATTACAGAATGTTGTATAAGGTTGTGTAAGTCTGGAATATCACTGCAAAGATTTTGCTGGCGATATAAAATCAAGTAATGATTTTACCACGATGATTTGAATGCACTTTTTATTTGGCCACATGATTTCCTAAAGAGCACATCATTACTCTAATTTCACGATCCCGCGTGAATTAACAAAAATAACATTAAAATCGTGATATGTGATTATTAAACCACAAATGGTTCTGAGTAAATTAAATTAATGGTTTGAAAGCATGTGTGTGTGCTACAGAGTGAATGGGCGACACTCTCAAAAGCAGTTTACATACATTGTGATAACAAAGTGCTGCAGGCTCACACATTTGCGCTATTCCAAACATTTATTACCACATCAATTTATTACACAAATAATAAAAAAGCATACACAGAAAATGAGATTACAGGGCTTCACCAGATTTGTATTGAGAATTTTTTATTATTATTATTACAATTGCATAGGCAAAAACCAATGTAATCCTAAAAGTTATACAATAATACACATTAATAATTCAGTATTATATATTATGAATATTATATTTGATTTTTATAATGAGAGGGAACAATCCACAGTTGACAACATATTCAGCTTTATCTGTTAAGAAATATTTATTTAATTAGCCTAAATATAATAATAATAATAATAATAGTAATAGTTATTATCATTAAAAAAGGAGATTAAAGGAGGTAAAATTGCATGAACAAATTAATTGAAGATGTGATTATCATAATAGGAATATAACACAGAGGCAGCAGCAATCAGAAATCTACTATTTTTTATTTTAAGGTGGCACTGAAATGGCACTGTAAAATACAGACACTTTTTTGCTTGAGCGGTGTGAGAGCTCTAACATTGGCTTTTGCAATGTTACACTAATGATACACTTAACAATGGGTAAAGGAACAGCAAACGTGTATGTGCTTCCTTTTCACACTTTTGGCTGTACTGTAAACAGTAAATAGTCAAATATAAAGACTTGTGCATTTACTGAAGTTGGCTACCCTAGCTGACACTGTATGAAATTTCAGTTTGTGTGTATTGTTTGATGCAATAGCTTTCTGTATGTTCATCAAGACATGTTATTTATGTTGCATGCATGGTGTTTTTGCTTGGTTTTCAGGGAGAAATTTAATGTCTGCCCAAATGGGACATCTAGAGTGGAAAGGTTCCAACAGGAAATGCCTAAAACCAAGCAGGATGCGACTGAAATCCAGTGGGATCTTCCCTGGATGGAGATGGCCAATCTGCTAGACAAGCAACAACATCCTTGCAGCTGAGCACTCTTCTGAAATTTTAGATGTTATCAGATACAATTCATGACAAATTCCTGGAGTCAGAAAACAGCCATTACATAAAGCGTGTCACTGATGATATGACTGGTAAATTACATAACTGTTTGGCATTCATGGCATATTAGAGTGATTTGACATCTTCATCTTAATTACTGAAAGATATATGCTATTACAAGCTTTAGGAAAGAGATAATTTTGAACATTGACTATACCTTAAACTTGAACCAACCTCTCATTTTGAATAGACCACCTGAATTGCCTATATTTGGAGCTGTTTGTCAGTTTAATTTAGTCATTAATACTTAACTTACCTAAAACCCAGATAATGTAGATGTTATCAATTGAAGTAGGTCACCTTTCAATTTGTTTTTACAGTGTTTCCTATCTCTTGTTTATCATGTTATCATGCACTCAATGACAAAAATTTGTCCTTACTGAAAGTTCTTGTGAAAATGTTTTTGAGTGCAAACCTTGAACTATTTATAATGTAAGTGATGTGTATATGCCTCTGATTGGATTAAAATATTTTAATACACAACTCTCTGGATTACTAGATTCTGAGTGGTCACCACGTTACAAAAATATCTTTTGGGGTTTTATTCTGATGGCTGATTGTTACAAGGAATAAAACAGTGGTCGATGGGGCCATATTATATAAATGTTTTTTTTTTTTTAAATAAAAAATTTAATACGGGAATGAAATACGTTTATGAAATACGGTAGAGGCCAGTTCTTGCAAAAATGTGGTGAAACACCACACATGCAATCCATATGCATCCCAAATAATTCTGAAATGATGAACAAAACCGGGAGCTCTCTTGCACCACGTATGCTCATATGTCTCTAATACAAGACAGTGCAGGATAGCAGGTGTTGAAAAATGGTCTTAAAGGGGCCACGTCCGAATTATGACTAGAGTTAAAATACATGACATTTCTCCAATTGACTACATTGTCCCCTGCAAAAATTAATTGTCCCAGATGACTTAGTACATATTTTTCACTTCTTTAACAGCTTCTCTAAAGAACACAGTACCCAGGCTTGTTAACACATTAGAGAATACACCAGGACTGAGTGAAACAGCATTCACTCTTTGTTGAAAGTTGTAAATGCCCACTTCCCTTAACGGGGCAAGGGCTTTCACTGCGACCTTCATGAAGACGTGAGGGGACAGGCCGAAAGGGAGGATCTTGTACTGGTACACACAACCTTCGAACGCAAACCACACGAAGGGTCTGTGCCGAGGTAGAATCGAGACGTGGAAGTATGCTCAGGTCTACCGCTGTGAACCAATCTTGATGCCGGACGCTTGCTAGAATGCGTTTTTGCGTTAGCATCTTGAACGGGAGTCTGTGTAAAGCCTGGTTCAGTACTCAGAGGTCCAATGTTGGCCGCAAACCACCGCCTTTCTTCGGTACAATGAAATAGGGGCTGTAAAACCCCTTCTTCATCTCGGATGGAGGGACTATCGTACCCTTCCGTAGAGGGGTAGTGATTTCTGCGTGCAAGGTAGCGGTGTTCTCGCCCTTCACCGAAGTGAAGTGGACGCAACTGAATTGCGAATCCGAGTCGGGCGGTCCGGTCCAGCCACGCGTTCAAGCTCCGGACGAGGGGGACCAAGGGGACAATCTCGTCGGACATACTGGCTGGTGGGACCTCATGGTGGAGCGGAACCAGAGGTGCCACATTGAAGGGGCTTGGGCCCTGTGGCCGGGCTGAGCCGAGGGACATTGAAGCACTTACCTGGCTCCTGATACCCATCAGAGGATTGGTCGGGGAGAGGGGAGGAGGTATATCATCCCCGCAGTCTGTCAAAACCGTCCGGGTGCGGGCGTGTTCATGCCATAACTGGGCACGCAGGAGTGGGGGGCCGCCGCTCGAGCACCGAACCTGCCAAAATGGAATGGTGGAATGGTGGACATGTGGTGAAATTAAATGAAAATGAAACAAAAGTTTCTCCTCCCGGCCCTCCATTGGTGGACGGAGTGGTCTGTCTACCAGCTCCGGAAAAACAGCAGGTCTCCTCGTCCCTGGGTCACCCATCTCAGGAGTGCTTCAAAGTCTTCTTCTTGGCGGCAGGCCTTGAGATGGGTGGCGTCTGCTTCCTCGATGCTGGGGCGGAGCCGCGGGGGTGGGCCATGGTGGAGCCGGTGCAGCCACCGCAGGAGGACGCCCATGGCGACGAGCAGATGGGGTACGGGATCTTGAGCCATGCTGGAGCAGGATGTGTTGAATGGCCTCCATCTGCTGCTTCACTGCCGAGAACAGCTGGGCAAAGTTATCGATGATGTCGTCGAATAGGTAGGCCAGCCTGGGAAATGGGGGCATTAAGGAACCATGCATTTTTGGCCTCTCGCATCTCGACAAGGTTGAGCCAAAGGTGGCGCTTCTGGACCAACAAGGTGTACACGCCCACCAGAGAGACCGCAACATGACCTTCGTCGCCTGGAGCTCCTGCATCAATCCTGGGGTGTAACTACCCTCGTGCAGCTCTTTCAGTGCCTTGGCTTGGTGGACATGCAGGAGAGCCATGGTGTGCAGGGCAGAGGCAGCTTGTCCAGCGGCACCGTAGGCTTTGGCCATCAGGAACGACATAAACCTACAAGCCCTGGACGGGAGCTTCGGGCACCCACACCAGGTGGCGGTGATCTGCAGGCATAGGTGCACTGCGAGCGCCTTATCCACTGGGGGCATCAGTGGGTACCCTTGGACGGCCCACCATTGAAGGTAGTGAGGGCGGGGAAGCTGAAAGAGGGCCCAGGAACCAGTTATCGAGTTGTGAGGGTTCAGGGGAGAGTGGAAGTTTCCACTGTAGCCCGATGCTCACAGTCACCTGGGAAAGCATGTCCGTAATTTTGGCGTCGGCCTGAGACTGGGAGTATCCGAGGCGGGCAGCCCATCCAAGGCTTCCGCGTCCGACTGGATGAGCCTGCTCCCTGATGTTGCGCTCGAAAGCTCATTACCTTCGCGGGCCCCAAACAAGAGGTTGAACTCGCCCTGAGATGTGCCGGCGCACTCATCCGGAAGCCTAATTGGGGCAAACATGTGTGCTGGGGAATGGGAGGTCCATGGGGATTTACCCATCGGAGGTGGTCCTATTGAGGTCCCCAAATTGTGCTGGCCTCATTCCCGTAGGTAGAAGGACCGAGGCGGGGAGCCACTAGGGTTGCTTGCTTTCTTACGAAGGCAAGCCACGACCGCAACTTTGCCATGGTCATGTCCTCGCAGTGAGGACATGATGCATTCACCAAAGATGTCTCCGTGTGAGTAGCGCCCAGACACGAAAGACAGCGATTGTGGCTGTCGGAAGGCGAGAGATAACGACCGCAACCAGGAATAACACACATGCGGAAAGTCGTCTTTAAAAAGACGTTTCCGTGTGTGCCGCTCTTATATACTCTTTCAGTTCTGCCAGTGCAGAGGGGGAATCCAGTAGAGGTGAATGGGAAGCCGTGGGAATTCAGCTCAACGAACATCAACCACTCGGCTCCGAAGATAAAATCTGAATGAGCGGTTCACACACCAGCTCCTTTATACATGTATGTTTGGGGGAGTGGTATACATATATACCACTCGCCAATTCCCATTGGCCTTTTATCATCAGAGGTGTCTCGGGCTCACAAGAGTGACCCCTAGCGTCATTTCATTGACTCAACGTCGAGTGAGTGACAGATAGTAACCTAATAGTTGTACCAGTTGACACAATTTTTACAGGTATTATTTTATCCGGTATATTGATGTATGACCTAAATCACAGATTTGCGCACAAACGTTATGACCAAAGAGAGGACAGTTAACCTACATATGACTTTTATTAACACAGTTTTGGTCCATTTTTAAATATTTCCTTTTGCAAGCGAACTGATCCACAAAGAAAATGCGTAAAAATGTAACAGTTTTAGCCCCTTTTTCAGAACAAATCAAGGAAGCCACCCACTGACTTTTGTCTCAGCCTCAGATATTCTCAAAGATATGAAATTGTGTGCTTGAAACACTTTGTACTCTTTCTACACTTTGTAAAATGATGACTTTTCTGTAAGTTAAAAGTAAGTTTGTTTTGAACATGGGTTCTCAACGGGGGCATTCAAAGGATACCAGGGGCCGCTGAGAGCAAAGTAGTTGAGAGGGGGGGCTTTAGGTCACTAATGGGGGGCATTTATCAGTCATATTAATCAAATCTACCATTAAGTTCCTTAATGCATAAACACATTTGCTTAGAACTAGAATATACAAGTTCTCCATTATACGGGTAGGTACGCATTTGTACCACGGTAATCTGAAGTACCTGGATTAATGGCATCACATAGACAGGTTTATCTCAATAAGGGTTTCTCCGATACCAAACTTCAGTACGATACCAGTCCTGGTACCTCAGTATCAATACTAAATCGAATACTAAATTTAAAACCTCAGATGTTTAATGTAATTACACAGAAAATTACTTATACCACATCACAGATACAAATTATGCGCTTTCCATTTACATTTTTCTGGATTCCATGTTAAATGTTTTAATTAAATGTTATGATCTATTAGTATTTAATCAAATTGATACACACAGCTTTAATCAAATAAAAATATAATAATGATTATTGTTTTATTTGTACTTTTACCCCAAAAAAATCTGATTACTTGAGGGAAAAGGCTGCTATGGCTGAATCACAACATGCTGATAAAACATTGCATTTGTAATATTGCTTACAAATAATAATAATATTAATATAATAATTATAATACATAAACAATGTGAAATACTGCACACAATACAGCAGTAAACAATCAGTAAAATACCTTGTGTTAGGGTTGTCAACTCCTCCTTTGATGTGGTTGCAAACCAAGACTACCTTGGGCATCATGTCCTCCCTGGTACTTATCCTGTGCAGTGTGCTCCTTAACATGGCAATTTTGTGCTTTTTTGGGACAAAATGACACAAGTTAGTCTATGTAAATATGAATGTTGATTTTTTTATGTTTTTGAATGTTTATTACCATCAGCACAATATGAGCACAGGCTTGTGCATTGTGCATTCCTGCATTGTCACAATCAGACATTGTTACCCAGAGCAGCTCCTGGCCAAGTGCAAATGCAGCGGATATGTTGTCCCTTATAAATGCTAAGTCCCTGGAGCTATTATGTCAAGAACCACATGCCCTGATTATTTATTTATTTTTCTGGCCCTACACCAGTGGGTTTTCGAGTGTACATATTCCAGGCATAGAAGGACCTGACATTTAATGCCATACTTGTCTAGTTTACTTGGCATGTACTGTATTGTTTTATGTGACAGCAAAGGAAAAGACCTCTAACATAGACCAGGCACTACCGTAACTTCCATTTTATATATGAGTGGCAGATGCTAAACAGATTTGTCCTAGTCCAGTCAGTTTGTTGTTGTGACACAAATTAAACTTGAGAAAAGTCTGTAATGTATAACAGACCAAAAAAAATAAATACTAACCAGCTTCAGCATGCCATAGGAAGTGGACTTTTTCATTTTTCATTGATGTTCAAATACCAGCCATAATAATGATATTTTACTTATTGTATATTCCTGTAAATCTGTCCAGTCAACCTTCATCCAGACATCACCATACAGACATTTGCCCTCCAAATGTATCATAAACAATGTCCTTTCTATGGCCTTTGGGAGAAAACATTTTAAACTGGAATTTATTGTCAAGACATGAGGTAGGACTAAGATGGATACAAATACAGACACTCAGGAGAACTTTTATGAAGTTGAAATCCAAGTCTTTTTAAAAAGGTCCAGGGAAAAAAAGAAAAACTACAACACAGAAACAAATCCAATCTAGCAGGCAAACTCAAACTCATTGTTATGGACATAGTTGAAATAATCATATTAATATACATTTGAAATCAGCAGCATTCACCTTCTTTTTCAGCTGATTCTTGCCCATCAGCTTTATCATAGACTATTCATCTTCCATGTCTTTTATTTTTTTTATTTTTATTTTTTTAATGAAATTTGTCATGTATTTTTCCTCTGTATCACAATAAATAATTATCTATTTTAACCTCCTATTTTTAACATTAAGCCTACTATAGAAGTTAAAGTTGCTGTAATCGTAAAAGTCGCAACATTTTTTCAAACTTAGCTTTCAATGACATGTCAGTAACACTCAAAATGACTAACAGCTAGACTGCATTCCACTGCACATTGCAACTAATTCCAGGGTAATAAACCATAATGCAATACATTTACACTAAACAACCTAATTTAAAATATTAAAATGTTTGCTAGATTTACGCTACTAAGTATGGCAGAAACAAATAGGTCAAAAAGGTCTATGGGAGCCATATGATATCCAAAGTAACAACTGGGGGCAGCATGTCTTTGCATTGTATTTTCAATACCTCTTCACATATTCAAACAAAATAAATAAAAAAAGATCTGAAACACTTATTTTATTAACACTTTTATAAACACTATCTATTTTAAATAATTGCTTTCAGAGAAGTATGCTTACTGATTTAGCGTGAGTAATGTGTTCACACTGAAAAATAAAATGAGACCTAGAGTAGTTACTGCAAGTACCCAGATGATGTACTTTATGAACCCAACAAAAAACATTTTGTAATGATGGTCAAGATTCACAGCTGCCTACACGATACTGGCTGTAAAAACAGTAACTTATAATGGTAAAGGTTCCAATACCAAAACTTCTTTAAAGAACCTTAAAAATTTTGTTAAATACTTTGCAATCACCTAGCCATCAGTCTGTGAATCTTCACTGTATATTATTTGAGAAGTATTGTACTGAGCTAACATGCTAAAGCTTGCAGCAACACATTAGGAGTTGTGAAATGCCAGTTCCATCAACTGAAAAACAGCAAATCATTCTGTGTAGTACAAAAGGTGTTAGTGTTTCATTCTTGGTCCACAAAACCATGATGACATGAGTGTATTTTAGAATTTTTAGCACTTTTAATGGCCAAACATACTTGAAATTATGCATTTGAAGTAAATCTGGAGTCAGCGCACGTTAACGGTGCGCACAAACTGTACCGATCTCAGAGCAGAGCTGTTCTGAACTTCTGTGCATAATATACTGTATAATGAGATGGAAGTTCACGTCGATCGAGCAGATCGACAGAAATGCTGTAACACCGTGCTGCATACAAAGTTTATTCAGCTTACTTGCTGCCTAATTTTAATGGCTTTTAAATGACAGCGCTGTTGAATGAATGGAACTTTTATGGAAACATGTCTCAGAACAGTTGAAAGACACATAATTTCCATCCTACTTGCCATACAGTCTCCGAATGCATCATTTTCCATTTTTCTGATGTGAGCCTCGTGTAATCAAAGTGCCACACATGAGACATATGATACTCAAACTACAGCGGCTCTGTATTTCAGCGCATGCTCGAAAGTGAAGCTGATTGGTCAGCGGTGAACTTCTGAAGAGAACGTAATTGGTCAATTGAGTAAAAAATAGACTTCAGAAGAGCTTTGGCACTTGCGATTTGGTGTGTCATCTGTTGACACAGTCAATAATAAAAAAAAAGAGTTGACTTCATGAGTGCAACTTTATTTTATGGCTGATAATTTCTATTTGCTAGCTCACTAATATCACAGACTGTTGCGAGAGGCAGAAGGCATGATCACAGTTAAAATACAATTAATTGTGCATCCTTATATATTGTGCATTTTTCACCTTTCCTGACATTTTCTGCATACCCCTTAGCACCCCCTTGTGGTCCCCTGGTGGTCCGCGTATCCCAGTTTGAAAACATCTGGCAGAGCCATGGTTTCTGGAAATGAAACCATGATATACAGCTCGCCATGGGAAATATCGTCGAGGAGGGATCTTGCACAATGTAGGGCTCTACGTTTAGGAGCGGGTTTGGTTATTAGCAATAACTAGTAATTATCATAGATAATTATCAATTATTAAAATCAGTAGAACACTGATTAGACTCAATGTTAGCTTTTTAATCCTTTAAATCAACAATCATCAAAGACAACCATCAATTATCAAATTCAATAGAATATTAATTATCAAAGATAATCATTCATTATTAAAATTAACGGAACATTGATTAGAATTAACACTAGCTTATTGATCCTTCAAATGTAGCAATCATCAAAGACAATTGTCAATTGTCAAAATCAATAGACTATTGTGGCAGCGGGGGCGTGGTCAAGCGCCCGTCCGGGAGAGGAAGCGGTAAGGGCGCTTGCACCTGAGCTAAATTATGTCTAACACCTGTCTCTAATTTCAGTGAGCACGGGGAGAGCGGCATAAGAGAGCAGCCACAGAGCCTCCAAGGGAGAGAGACAGACAGATAGGAGATGTAGATAAATGACCACTAAGAATGGACAATTTGATATATGTGTGAAGCTGAAGGCTCAGTGCTGTTTTGTATGTCATTGAAGCTGTCTGTGTGACATTGAGGAAAACATTAAAAGTTGACTGACCTGAACTGCCTTGTTAGTAGATCTATTACACTGGCGCCGAAACCCAGGAAAACGTTATCCCAGTCATGGAAGGTAACCGCCCCATAGAGTCCTCCCAGCTGGCGGAGGTCCTCCAGTCCCTCGCTGCGATGCATCAGAGCCTACTTGCAACAGTCCCTGCTTGAGCTCCGGCAGGACCAGGATCGTCGGTTCTTTGAGATCATGCAGGCTCAAGCAGAGGATCGGCATGCGATCCGGAGTCTTCTCGGCCAGGAGGCCGATCCAGCCACAGCCGCGACCCCAGACCCCCTGCGCCTCTTTGCCCCCACCTGCATTACGGAAGATGGGGGTGGCGGACGATCCAGAAGCATTCCACGACCTCTTTGAGCGCACCGCCAAGATTTGGGGCTGGCCGCACGACCAATGGGCAGCTCGCCTTGTTCCTCTGTTGTTCGGGGAAGCCCAACTCGCGGCTCAACAATTTCCGGCAACGAGCCTCCTGGCCTATGCTGACCTCAAGAGAGCCATCCTGCAACGGGTTTGTCAGAGCCCGGAAGAGAACTGTCAACTCTTCTGGGCTATGAAGCTGGAGAAGAACGACCGCCCATTCGCTTTTGCCCAACGGCCCCCCACTAGCGGTCCCCCACTAGCAGCCACCTCCGGACGCCTGCCGGAGGTGGCTGCTAGTGGGGGACTGCGACGTCGAGGGACTTATCGACCAGGTGGTGCTGGAACAGTTCATCCAACGCCTGCCCAGGAGAATGGCGGAGTGGGTCCAGTGCCACCGCCTGGCGTCGCTGGAGGCTGCTGTCCGGCTCGCGGAGGACCACATGGCGGCGATCCCGAGGGCGGGGGAGGCCTCTCTCTCTCTCTCTCTCTTCCCCCTTCCCCTGTATTTTCCCTTGTTCCCTCCACTTCCTCTCTGCCTTCTCGCTCTCTCTCTCCCCAGGGCCTGTTCCTGCCCCACGTAGGCGAGGAGGATTCACGAGACCAGCTTCCCGGCCATGGGAAGCAACATATTCCCCTTCCCCAACCTTCAGCCGCGCTCCCCCTCAGGTGGGGGCGCCCACCGACGCAGGTACGGGCGTAGCGCCTGTGCCGGCGTGTTGGAGATGCAGAGACCCGGACCACTTCCGGGATCAGTGTCCGCTGATGGAGGTGGGGACGGTGGTGCGGGTCTCCGATATCCAGCAGGCTGCCCCCGATCGGGCTGGAGCATACCGGATTCCGGTAAGAATCAGGGGGGGACTTACCAAGCATTGCTGGATACAGGCTGTAATCAGACCACCATCCACCATCCACAATTACTTTAAAAAATAATAATTACTGAAGTAGAAGTAAAAGTACTAACATAAATAATTACTTGAGTGAGAGTAAGAAAGTATCCAATTAAAAGAGTCCTCAAGTAGTGAGTAAATTGTTACGTTCACAAATGACATAATGGATGTCAACTCCCCTATATTCCAGTACATAATACACATTTAACATGTATTACAGAATTATTATTATTATTTTTGTTATTAAAAACATAAATTATGTCAACATTCACAATCATGTTGTTCCAAACACGTATGACTTTCTTTCTTCCATGCAATGCAATTTTCAGAAGATTTTAGACAGAATGTTAGCCTGAGTCACTATTTACTCTCTGTGAATTTTTTTTTCTCTGTATTTTGAAAGTGAACGGTTACTGAGACTGTCAGTCTCTAACATTCTGTCTAACATCTTTTGTGTTCCACAGAATACAGAAGGTCACACAAGTTTGGAACCACATGAGGGTAGGGAAATGATGACAGAATATAAAATTATGGCTGAGCTATCACTTTAAAGGAATAGTTTACCCAAAAATGAAAATTCTTTCATGATTTACTCACCCTCATGCATCCCAGATATGTTTGACTTTCTTCTTTTGCAGAACACAAAAGAATATTTCACCTCTGTAGGTCAGAACAATGCAATTGAATGGGTGCCAAAATGTTGATGCTCCAAAAATCAAATAAAGGAATCATAAAAGTAATCCATATGACTCCATTAGTTAAATCCATGTCTTCAGAAGTGATATGATAGGTGTGGGTGAGAAACAGATCAATATTTGTAATTTTTTGCTAGATATTCTTCTCCCTGCCCAGCATGGGGCAATATGCAGAAAAGAATGTGAATCACAAAAAACACAAGAAGAAGAATGTGAAAGTGATCTGTTTCTCATCCACATCTATCACATTGGTTCTGAAGATATTGACTGAACCACTGGAGTCTTATGGATTACTTTTATGCTGACATATTTTTTAGCTTTAAAACATTGGTACCCATTCACTTACATTGTATGGACCAAAAGAGCTGAGAAATTCTTCCAAAAAAAATCTTCATTTGAGTTTAGCAGATGAAAGAAAGTGATTTACATCTGTGATGGCATGAGTGTGAGCAAATAATGAGAATTTAAATTTTTGGGTGAACTATCCCTTTAAGGGCTCTAGATGAATTTGTCAATTAGAAGAGAGGTTTGGAAACCTTTCTCGTAATTATTATGGTGAAAACGTGAATGCGAGCGGGCGAGAGAGAGAGAAGCCAGTTTACTGCTTCATTCACTCCTGCAATGTTTTATTTCATGCTGAATGTATTAAATTACTTTTTGACAAATCAATAATTGATATAGAGAGGCAAAACATACAGACACATTTTAAAATGTACTCTTTGTTAATATTTATACAGTTTTTTGCAATTAAGCTGAAGAATTCTTTATTTATCAAATAATTCACTGAGGTGATATCATTTTAACTCAGGAGATTTTTAGAAGAATATCTCAGTACTGTTGATCCTCACAATGCAAGTGAATGGTGGCCAGAACTCAGAAGGACCTAAAAGGAGATAAAGGCAGAATAAAGGTAATCCATAAGACTCCAGTGGTTTAATCAATGTCTTCTGAAGCATTCCACTTGGTTTTGAGTGAGACCAAATGGCCTAGGTGACATCAGCAAAGTCATTACATTTTTATTAAAGATTTTGAAGAAAAATATTTGTATCTCTTTGAAAAAACATGCACTGATGAATCCTGCACAATAAGACCTGGATGAGGTTGCTTGGTGATCTATGTACTTAGCAAATTATTGATTGAGCGTGAGGTAACAAAACGTATTTATGTCAGAACAGTATAGCCACTCTCATTCCATGATGCTTTGGTCTCACCCCTACCCATCTAAATTTCAAACAGAGTCACCAACAACGAACACTCTACCACAATCCAGAACTGTGCATATGGCCTCCAAGCAGGGGACCATTAGCCGTGTGACAAGCTGTGCAAAATCCTAATTCTTAGACTCACTGAAAATACTAAAACTTGTAATGGTTGACTGTTTTTTTTTTTCCACCTCTTTTTTCTTTCTTTCTGAAAACCCCTCCAATAAGGGTCAATCCTATTATATTTAGTATATTTCATCCCCATCATGTATCGTAATATATTGGATAACATTTTAAACACAATTTCTCAGCATGGAAATCATGTTCACATTTCACAAGTAAGTACAGTGGTGAATTTTAAATAATTTCACTAATTTGGCTTTAGCAAATGTTGATATTTTAGCCATTTCTCTGAAAATCTTTTTAACTATCAAAAGTCAGTACCATATTGACATCATCCTCCATGAAGTGACATAATTTTGGTGGAAAAACAACAGCACAAACATCAAGTGATAGCAAAATAGTTTTTTTTATGGATTTTGTGATGTTGTGGTATACGTCTTCCATTTGCTTATTCTTCTGTCCATGAATCAGTGCTAATCAATGTTCTGTGGTAAACAGTGGTGGTGGCGTAGTGGCTAAAGCACAGGGCTGTTAATCAAAAGGTTGTTGGTTCGAACCCCACGGCCACCACCATTGTGTCCTTGAGCAAGGCACTTAACTCCAGGTTGTTCCGGGGGGATTGTCCCTGTAATAATTGCACTGTAAGTCACTTTGGATAAAAGCGTCTGCCAAATGCATAAATGTAAACAAACAGGTGTAAATGTCTCGCTTACTGACGTAACCTCCGTTCCCTGATGGAGGGAACAAGACATTGTGTCGATGAGTTGACACTAGGGGTCGCTCCTGCAGAGCCCAGACATCTCTGATATTTTGAATATGCCAATGGAAATTGGTGTGTATAATTTGCATGCCACTCCTCCGGACATACGGGTATAAAAGAAGTGATACTGCAAACACACATCAGGTATCGCACTGAGGAGCCGAGCCACGGTTCAGTGTTGTGGCAGGAGGGACACAACGTCTCGTTCCCTCCATCTGTCACTCTCTCGACATTGTGTTGATGAGTTGACACTAGGGGTCCCAATGGAAAGCGCCACAAGAGGTGAACCGATTTACGCAGACTGGCTGTGCGAGACGGGCAGACCTCTGTGTGCCTCGTAGCCAGTGCAGCAAGTCGTCGCATAACTACCCCCAACACACTGGCAGGCATGAAGCGGTCCCCTGCACCTATGGGAACGGCTAACTTCTCAGGAGTATAAGGACTGGCTGGCCCAGCCGTGGCCTTCTCTCTATTGTTCTCAATCGTTCGGCTGGGTGCCAAATATATGGTCCAGGTGGAATACAATACATAATCTTTACCAGTTAGGAGTGGAAGCAAATCGTGCTGAGTGGCGTCATGCTAGATCCTACCCAAGGGTGGAGGAGTTACTACAAACAGGGCGACCAAGGACAGAGGGCCCTCTGTCCCAGTAAGATGTGGTTTATCGGCAGGGAAAACATTTTGCAGAATATACATCACATGGGTTTGCCTAGGGGGAAAACCAGCACATGTGGAGCACTTACCTCAGTACGGGGGCCTAAGGCGGCAGCGAGCCTCTCCAAACACTCAACTGGCCACATCCAGGGTTCACACTTCTTGCGAACGCAGCTGGGGAAAGAGCGCACGTCTTCTCCTCAAGGGAGAAAAGGCGCTATGCACAAGCCATATACCCGGCCAGCTGACCCGAACTTACCTGTTTGTGTCACCTGATAAACTGGCTCAACCCTGAGGTTGTAGAACCTTGCAAAGGTGTTGCCCAGCCCGCAGCTCTACATATATCTGCTAGAGAGGCGCGGGTGGTAGGCCACTTAAGACTTCCGTGTCCCGTCCAAGGGCCAGACATGGAGATTCCAGAGGTCCTATCGAGGGTGCCAGATGGTGCCCCATGCCTGAGGAAGAAGGTCCTTCCTAGGGGGAATTCAACAGCGGGGGCTGTCGTGAGGAGCATAAGGTCCGAGATTCAAATCCGGGAGGGCCAATAAGGGGCCACTAAGAGGATCTGCTCCTCATCCTCCCTGACCTTGTACAACGTCTGTGCAAGTAGGCTCACTGGGGGGGAATGGATCCTTGTTCAGCCCCAGGGGCCAGCTGTGTACCAGGGCATCTGTGCCGAGGGGAGCCTCGGTCAGAGAGTACAAAATTGGGCAGTGAGAGAATTCTGGGGAAGTGAACATGTCTACATGTGCTTGCCTAATTGACTCCAGATCAGCTGGACCACCTGAGGGTGGAGTCTCCTCTCTCTCCTGAGCGTAATCTGTCATGACAGCACGTCCACTGTGCTGTTGAGCTGGCCCGGAATGTGGGTGGCTCGCAACAACTTGAGCCACTGCTGACTCCAAAGGAGGAGACGACGGGTGAGTTGTGACATTTGACGAGAGTGTAGGTCGCCTTGGCGGCTGATGTATGCTATCATCGCTGTGTTGTCCATCCGGAGCAACACATGCTCACACCGAATCAATGGCAATAGCCTCCTCAGGGCAAGTAGTAGGCCAGCAACTCGAGGCAGTTGATGTGCCAAAGCAGTCGTGGGCCATTCCAAGGGCCGATGACTGAGTACCCATTGCACATGGCACCCCAGCCCCATTGGGAGGCATCTGTTGTAACCACAACATGCCTGGGGACCTGGCCTAGGGGAACTCCTACCCGTGGGAATGCTAGGTCTGACCAGGGCCTGAGAAAACGGCAGCAAGCCTGCGTGACAAGGATGCGGTGTGTGCAGTGGCACCATGCTCATCTCTCGACTCGGGTCTGTAGTCAGTGCTGAAGTGGTCTCATATGCATCAACCCAAGCAGCGTGACCATCTCTAAGGATGACATATGCCCAGGAGCCTCTGAAAGGATTTCAGTGGGACCAACATGTTCTGTCTGAACACATGCAGACAGTTCAGCCCTGACTGTGCATGCTCGTTGGTGAGGCGCGCCATCATTGAGACCGAGTCTACTCCATACCAAAAAAAGAGATGCTCTGAACTGGGGCGAGCTTGCTCTTTTCCCAGTTGACCCGAAGCCCCAAGCGGCTGAGGTGCCTGAGCACCAGGTCCCTGTATGCACACAGCATGTCCCGCAAGAGAGCTAGGATTAATCAGTCATCGAGATAGTTGAGGATGTGGACGCCTACTTCCCTTAGCGGGGCAAGGGCTGCCTCTGCAACTTTCGTAAAGGTGCAAGGGGACAAGGACAGGCCGAAGGTGTTGACTTTGTACTGATATGCCTGACCAGAGAAAGGTTCTGTGTCGAGGAAGAATCAAGACATGGAAGTATGCATCCTTCAGGTCTACCGCCGCGAACCAATCCTGATTCCAGACGCTCGCTAAAATGCGTTTCTGCATGAGCATCTCGGTGGGAGTCTGTGCAGAGCCCGGTTCAGAACTTGCAGGTCTAGGATTGGCGCAACCCACTGCCTTTTTCAGGTACGATGAAGTAGCGGCTGTAAAACCCCTTCTTCACCTCGGCTGGAGGGACAGGCTCTATCGCGTCCTTTCGTAGAAGGGAGGCGATCTCTGCGCTAGGCAGCAGCATTCACACCTCACACCACTGTGGAGCGGACGCCGTTGAATGCCGTTGAACCTTGGTTGGACCAAGTTGGGCAAAAGGTGGCACTCCTGGACCACTAAGGTGGACATCGCCTGGCTGAGAGACCACGCCGTGACCATCATCGCTCGGAGGGCGAGACCAGTCACTGAGTGCAGCTCCAGAATAAATCTCGGGTCAGAACTACCCTTGTGCAGTTCTTTGAGTGCCACGGCTTGGTGCACTTGCAGAAGAGCCGTGGCATGCAGGGCAGAGGTAGCCTGTCCAATGGCACTGTAGGCTCAGTCGTGAGTGACGACGTAAACCCACGGGCCCTCGATGGGAGACTCGGATGGCTCCGCCAGGTGGAGGCGTTCTGTGGGCACAAGTGCACCGCGATCGCCTTACCAACGTGGGGAGTCGCCGAGCACCTCCTGGCAGCCCCACCATCGAGGGTAGTGAGAGAGGACGAGCCCGCGAACCGGGTCCGGGCAGTAAAAGGTGAGAGATCACACCGCGATCATGTGAGCTCATCATGCACTTCCGGGAGGAAAGGTACGGGGGCAGGGCGTGGGCCGTAAGCGAGGGTTCAGTGGAGAGCGGAGGATTCCACCCCATCCCGATGCTCACAGCCACCCGGACAAGCATGGCCGTCAGCTGCGCATGGCGACAGACTGAACCAACCCACTCTCCAATGCTGTAATCGAAAGCTCATCCACGTCGCAAGCTGCGAACGCGACCGCAAACTCGCCCTGAGACGAGCCGGTGGTCACATCGTGAACTCGCTGGGGCAAACAAGCGTGCTGGGGAATGGGAGAAGCTCCCATTGAAATCCGCAAATCGCCCCCAGTGATAACCGACCCCGCCTCATACCCGTGGGTAGAAGGGCCGAGTCTGGGAGCTCCCTCTTATGAGAGAAAGCCGCGACCACAACCTTGCCAGAATCATGCCCTCGCAGTGAGAGCATGATCCATCCACAAGTGTTGTCCCTGCATGGGCAGTGCAGGCAGCGATAGTGGCTGTGAGAAGCGGAGAGGTAACGATCGCAACCAGGAAACATACACAAACGAAAAAGGCATCTTGAAAAATACGTTTTTCGTTTGCGCTACTCTTTTTGAGGAAATTAAAATCTTTTATGTGTTTATATATATATATATATATATATATATATATATATATATATATATATATATATAAACAAAGTTGTTCACTGCTTAGTTTTCTGATGCTGAAGCGCCCAGGGGTATTTGCTCAGCACAACCGTGGTGTGCGAGGGGGAGGACCGCTGGAATGCACCGTAGATCCAACAGCGTAGGGAGATGAATGGAGGCGGCAGAGGAATTCATCTCTGTGAACTTGCTCGCTCGGCTCCGAAGAAGATATCTGATGTGTGTTTGCAGCGTCACTCCTTTTATGGCATGCAAATTCCACACGCCAATTTCTATTGGCCTTTTCTCAAGGTCAGAGATGTCTGGGCTCCGCAGGAGCGACCCCTTGTGTCAACTCATTGACACAATGTTGTGTGAGAGACAGATAGGGAACATTTATTTTTTATGGAGGATGGTTGAAGTGTATTTTCAAGTTGCAATTTTATTTATATCCAGTAGGAGACTTTTACTCATAAGATTATTAAAAGTCATGAGGTATCACCCTGATACTTCAGAGTTGTGAACAGTATATTTTCAAGCTATTAAATGGCTCTGGAGCCTCTCGAGGCTCTCAAACAGAACTCGGGGGTCAGCTGTAGCAAAAAAGAAACGTTTACTCTGTTTATTCAACACTGGGCCTCCAGTATAAAAGGGCAATAAATGTTATCCTTCCTGTCACTCTCACTGTAAATGGAGCTATTCATTTTGGGCTTTTTTAGTCAGTCGTGTAGTGTGTGTAGACCTGCAAACTGCTGTTGACCCATAACCAACAGGCACGCATAGGGCACTGGCTCATTGGACGGTGTTTTTGTGTGTTTATTAGATTGGATTCCACAGGCCACTCTCTCTCTCTATCTTTTATCCTCTCTCTATATGTCTGCCCATCCAGTGGAATCTTTCTCATCATCAAGTCTCTTCTTCGCCTTCCAATAATCTTTTTAGTCCATTTAATGTGCTATATATAAAAGACCATAGTTCATCTGATTATTCATTAACAATGACATACAGCATTGTGAGTGGTTTCAAGGGCATGGAGAATCAAATGAAGGAGAGGGAGAGAGATAATAAGAAAGTTCTGTGAGGGAAAATGCATAATGATGGAAGAAGGCAATATGCTTTCAAGAAAAGAGAGGAAATTAATTGTTAGGCTGAAACACAGGGTTTAATTCTTTAGGAATCCCCTAATACATAATTATTAAACATAACTAAACAAATTCTGGTTGTTGTTTCTCTGCATGCAACACTACATCATATTGCATTCATAGTAACATTTCCTCTATTAGTGAATCTTTAAAAATAAGTACTGAACATCAGACTGCTCTCAATTAGCAATGGTCTCAGAGGAGTGGTATCATCCCAAAATACAACAAAACTCATTGACATGCAAATAACTCTGTGGCAGGGCGGAGGGCGGGGCCGGGTCGTGATCCTACACACCCGATTCCGTATTAGGCTAATTAAGCCTCCCGAGAGGGATAAAGGTCGACTGCAGAGGATCGTGCGGGAGAGAGAGATAGTTTACGGACATGTCCATCATGTGTGTTTGTGTCCTTGTTTTAAGTTTCTCATTAAAATATTATTTATATCGTCAAGCCGGTTCTCGCCTCCTCCTTTCCATTGATCCCTTTACAAACTCTTATGAAAAAACTATTGTTTGTGTCTTTTCTACATTGCATTGTATACATTTGAGCTACCTCACATGAACATGAGTGCTGTTGAGGTTAATGTAGTGATCTACAAACTAAATGTCTGTTGGCTGCCCCTCAAACTTGATTGGGCAATTGCTGTTGTTGTCCCAATGTTGTGGAATAATCTTTGTAACAATATTCAAAGGAATGAGGATACAGGAGATGGTGATTTTCAAACTCAGAAATGGTCTTATTAATGACAAGACACCTTTGCTTAACAGCAACAAAGAAAACAAATAGAAATCAATAAATCAAAAGGGGGAATTAAATCAAGGCAGCTTCAGTCTAACAGCAAACGGCCAGGACACAAATAGCTTGTTAGATGGTCTCTCCCCTCACACTGAGGTCTGGACCTTTTATTTTCCCCGTCTCTAACTGTGAACACAGAAACAAACGATTACCAGCAATTCATCTCAGGTGAGGACCCTTACCGCTTACTCTCTTTCCAGACAAATGCTCGACCATTCCCTCGCCTCCACTACCTTCCTTTCCAAATTCACCTGTCATCGTCAGTTGAGACTTTTAAATCACATCTGAAATCTCATCTACTTTCATTGGCTTTTGAGTCTTAAAGTAAGGACATAGCCTGCTCTGACATGTTTTGAAGTGTTTTTACTTTAGTGGTATGTGTGTTTGTGGTAATGTTACAATGTTGGTTTGTTTTAGGTTTTATAATTGTGAATCACTTTGGTCAACTCTGTTGTATTAAATGTACAACAGTATATACATAAAGCTGAGTTGAGCTGAGTTGAGTTGAATTCAGTTCAGCTGTGATGTAATGACAGTTGTGCTAATATGTAGTATAACTGTTCAATTGTGAGTGTGCTATTGCTTTTATACAACAGTTTATGAACTTCAAGAAGTTTACATTGAGAGTAACTTAAATTTCAGACACAATATGGCCAGTTTTTGTGTCTACTTTTGCTCTCTGCAAATGAAAATAGATCTTATTGATACCAACACAGTATCAAACGCTGCTTATGCTGCATACCCAGTTTTTGTGCCACTGATAATTCATACTATGTGACAGAATTAGCAAAAAGAAAATAAAAAAAGAAAAAGAAACACAATTTGAGAGAATTATTATCTTTCTAGAACAGGGAGCTTTTCCTGCTGGCTCAGGCATCTAAATTAAGATAACATGTCAAACGTAAAACCCACACAGATTTTTCTTCTGATAACCCAAAGACCCCTCTTTCAACAGTTTTAACATTTAAACAGTGTTTAATAAACACCAACAGAATTCTGTCTCCTTTGCTGTGCTGACAGCTCAGTAATGGTGACTGGATACCATGATATGCTTCAGAAGGAACATGTGCTGGATTCACCTGTGTCATGTGAAATGCCTTATGTTGTCAAACATTCATACTTTTAGTCAGGGGTGGACAGAGTATTGAAAAATAATACTCAAGTAAAAGTACTGTTCCCCTTCTGTCGCTCTCTCCACGTTGTGTCAGAGAAGCGACACTAGGGGTCTCTCTTGAGCGCCGATATTCACCTCTGACCTATGAAAAAAGGCCAATGAGAGTTGGCAACCAGTATTTGCATGTCCCGCCCCCGGACATACGAATATTTAAGCGGCGCAAATACGGGAGTTCATTCAGAAAATTTCTTCGGAGCCGATGGTCGTGTCTGCAATTGCTGCGTGTTACACACCGAGTTCCTGTCATTCCTCTGCTGCATGCTGTTGGATTCCACGCGCACAACAGCGGCTTTCTCCTGTTTGCACGGCTGTGCATTCCTGCCCTGAGCGCTCGACAGTGCAGATCATAAAAGAACTCTCACGAGTCCTTTTTTCATAAAAGAGTGATTTTATTTAAAAGAGTAATTTCCTCTAAAAGAGCAAAACACAGCAGCGTTGAACGTCCTTTTAAGGACGCGTCTTTATAAAGATGCCTTTCCGCCCCTGTGTTGTTTCTGGATGCGGTAGAGTGCTCTCCGCTTCAGACGGCTACAGGCACTGTCTCGTGTGTCTGGGTAGCGATCACACCGAGGCTGCGTTTGTGGATGGTTCATGTTCTCACTGCGAGAACGTGACCATGACAACGTTGTGGTCGTGGCTTGCTTACAACCATGAGCAAGCCACTCCAGCCGCCCCCGTGTTGCTCCTTCTTCCCACGGGATTGAGGACGATGCGGCTGGCGATGGAGGCGATTTGGGGATGGCAGCGGGTGCAGCTCCGCCGGCTACGCCCCCTCGGACAACCCGCACCCAGCACGCTCGTTGAGTCCCGTCCGTGCTCGAGGCGGTGGCGACTCGCCTCACAGCCAGTCTGCCGACCCTCTTGCGATGGAAGCAGATGAGCTCGAATCTGGTCCAGAAATGTCAACTGTGGCTGAACATGGTCGAGATGCGTGAAGCCGACAAGACTCGCTTCCTCAACGCCCCTGTCTCCCAGTTCGGCCTCTTCGGCGACACCGTCGAGGACTTTGCCCAGCAGTTCTCCACGGTAAAGAAGCAGACGGAAGCCATCTCTCACATCATGCCTCGCCGCAAGCCTGCCGCCACGGCCCATGCCCCATCTGCTCACCGAAGGCGTCTTCCCGCAGCCAGAAGACAAGCTCCTGCTCCACCTCAACCCGGGCCCAGCTCTCAGCCCCAGCGTCGAGCAAACCGCGGGAAGCGCACGCCCCCTGTCTCACGGACCCCCTCGAGGACCCGGAAGGTTCCCAGGCGCTCCTGAGACAACGCACCCAGAGCCCAAGACATTAGCTCCGGAGGTGGTAAGACCGCTCTGTCCCCCGGTGAAGGGCCGGGAGGAGAATCCTTTGTTTTTTCATGTACCCAAATTCTCAATAAAAGAGCTATTTCCTTTGTCTCTGGGGCACATGGCCCGCAAATGCCGTTCTCACGGCACTCTGCTTTCAGGCCTCAACAGTCCCGGCTCCATGGATGCGGTGTCCCCGCCTTCAGCCTCACGACTGTTCCCCGGCCGGCCGGTTCAGACGAGTCCAGAGGACGCCAGCATCAGACCTCCTCCTCAGTCACGAACCCGCCCCCTGCCGGGTGCGTGGAGCAAGGTAAGTGCTTTGAGTTTATTCTCAGCACCAGAGCCTCGGGATGCCAAGTTGTCTCCCGACGCCGCGTTACCTGTTCCGCACCGCTGCGAAGCCCTTGGTGCCCCTAGCACGGAGCTTAGAGGCGTGGCTTTCACTGCCCAACCCGTCACGCTGGCTGCACCGGACCATTCGACTCGGTTACGCAATTCAGTTTGCCAGGTCTCCGCCCGCCTTCGTGGGCGTACATTTTTCCGCAGTACACGGCCAACATGCCCATTCCCTACACGAAGAAATTGCCTCCCTTCTAATAAAGGACGCGATAGAGCCTGTCCCTCCAACCGAAATGAAGAAGGGTTTCTACAGCCCTTACTTTGTTGTACCCAAGAAAGGTGGCGGCTTACGACCGATCTTGGACCTGCGAGTTTTCAATCGGACCTTGTCCAAACTCCCGTTCAAAATGCTCACCCAGAAACAAATTCTATCTGGCGTCCGGCATCTAGATTGGTTTGCATCTGTAGACCTGAAGGACGCGTACTTCCACATCTCAATTCGCCCTCGACATCGACCCAGTCCTACGGTTCGTGTTCGAAGGCCAGGCGTATCAAACAAAGTCCTCCCCTTCGGCCTGCCTCTGTCCCCTCGCGTCTTCACGAAACTCGCAGAGGCAGCTCTTGCCCTGCTCCGAGAAGCCGGCATACGCATACTCAATTACCCCGACGACTGGCTCATGATGGCTTAAATGGGGCATTGGGGAAGGGTACATGCAGCCTGGTCGTCCTGCAGTTGGTCGTCCTGCATGTAAGAATACCTGCTCGCTCCTGTATCAGCAGTTGACGTACACGGCTCAGCGCATGGCACTTTTATAAGTGGACCCCTAGTGTCGCTTCTCTGACACAACGTGGAGAGAGCAACAGAAGGGGAACATCTAGGTTAAGTATGTAACCTCCGTTCCCCGATGGAGGGAATGAGACGTTGTGTCTCCCCTGCCACGTCGCTGAGCCAAGCCACTGTTGTGGCCGGACCATTTCCGGCTCCTCAGAAAAATCCTGAATGAACTCCCGTATTTGCGCCGCATAAATACCCGTATGTCCGGGGGCGGGACATGCAAATACTGGTTGCCAACTCTCATTGGCCTTTTTTCATAGTTCAGAGGTGAATATCGGCACTCAAGAGAGACCCCTAGTGTCGCTTCTCTGACACAATGTCTTGTTCCCTCCATCGGGGAACGGAGGTTACATACGTAACCTAGACGTTACTCCTTAAAAAAGAATTGTTTGTGTAGAGTAAAAATACCTGTCCTAATAACTACTCAAGAGTAAAAGATTAACTCATTTAAAAGTACTCATGAGTAGTGAGTATTGAGTTGGGAATTTTTTCAGAAATTAAAAAATTAAAGTTATTTTCAACATAATGATCCCCAGTTTATATCATAATGTATGAAATAATTACATTAAAATCAGTTTATGTGTAATGTCTAAATTGTCGAAAGAAAGTTACTGTTGCGCATAAAACATGTTCAAAACAATTCAAGGAATGCAAAAACAAAAGTGATTGGGTGCTAAAACTTTGGCTCAAAATGTACACAAGTCAGCATAAAAGTATCCTAATCCATGTGATTCCAGTGGTTAAATCCATATCTTCAGAAGAGATATGATATGTTGGGTGAGAAACAGATCAATATTTAAGTCAATTTTTACTATAAATTCCCCTTCCTGCTCAGTCAATCTCCACTTTAACTTTCACTTTCTTCTTCTTTTGTTTTTGTTGATTCACATTCTTCATGCATATCACCATCTACTGGGCAGGGAGAAGAATTTCTAGCAAAAATGTACTTAAATATTGATATTTTTCTCATCCACACCTATCATATCTCTTCTGAAGACATGGATTTAACTACTGGAGTCATATGGATTACTTGTGTGCTGCCTTTATGTGCTTTTTGGAGCATAACAATTTTGATATCCATTCACTTGTATTGTATGGACAAACAGAGCTGAAATATTCTTCTAAAAATCTTAATTTTTGTTCTGCTGAAGAAAGAAAGTCATACACATCTGGGATGTCATGAGGGAGAGAAAACGATGAGAGAATTATCATATTTGAGTGAACTATTTCTTTAAGTAGCACATGGGGGGCCACATTGTCCTCCTTTTGAGATACAAGGTTCAACATTGATTTAGTTCTTGTATCTTTTAAGCCCAGAAATAGTTGTGTTCTCATTCTAATTCATGATGCACACATTTCTGAAGTTTGTGACTGGTGGAATGTCTCTACAAAGGTTGATACCTTTCTAAAAGACATTAGAAAAAACATGATAAAGGCTAAGCATAATTACAAATTATTTTATCATCTCTAATTTCCTGGTAATTTACTATACAAATTAACACACTCTCTACATCAGGGGGCAGTATTATAAAAAAACTAACAATATAAAAAAACAAAAAAACAATGTTTTATTCTATTACATAAATACTTTTAAAGCTACTTAAGTTATTCAGCCCAAAGTAGTGAGTGGTTTTCTTGTTTCCTTGTTATTGTTGTTTGTTTAATAGTTTTTTCATGACATAGCCTATTAGAAAGTGCTAAATTCGGTTATGTGCACACTTCAAGTCCAACATTTTGATGCAAATAAGCTTTTTGTCCCACTGTTAACATTCACTTTAGACCAAATCGACTGTGTTTATATTAAAGCCTCACCAAGACGGGAATTGGTGGAATTATAAAGTGTTTTTGACGGTTAAGTCGCATACCCACATTAGCGCACAAACATGTGCCGCCTGTCAATCAAACAGCATTCAGCAACAGATATCAGAAAATAAAAATGACAACTACAGCACTTAAAATGTACTCAAGTAAAAGTAAAAGTAAACCATTTTTAGACTACTTAAAAAAGTATGATTCCTGGGAAAAACGACTTAATTATGTCATGTTCCTGTGTTGTCTGCCCCGTGTTTTCTGTTTCACTTGTCACTAATTACGTTCCATTCCTTGCTGTCCGCCCCGTGTTTCACTGTCTGTGTATAAAATTACATTTCCCACAATTCCCGACCTCCCTCACTGCTTATGCACTTCATTGTTCTCACCTGTGTGTCATTAGTCTTTTTGTATTTAAGCCCTGTTGTTTGTTTAGTCTTTGTCGGTTGTTATATGTATGCATGTATGTTCCTGCCTGTGTTCTCCGTGGTTGTTTCTCATGTTTATAATTTATTTTCCCCTCGTGGATGTTTTGTTTATTCCCAAGTGTTTTGTGTAATTCCGTGTTTCTTGTTTATTTAATAAAGCAAAGCTGCGTTTAGATCCTCACTCCTCGTCTGCCCTCGTCTGAATCCTTACAGAACAACCGACCAAAGATGGATCTAGCGGCGGTATTTACCGAACTGGCCCAGGCAGAGTTGACCATTCGCAAGTACTCACATCTCTTCTCCACTGTCGCCATCTACACCGGGTTCGACGACGCTTCCCTGAAATCCATCTACTGGATCGGGTTACCATCATGCCAGCGGAGGGAAGCGCCGGAACCCGGAAAGCACACGTGGAGGGAGTATGTGAGTCTCGTGGTGGAGAAACTCGCTGCCGAGGAACCACCCCTCTTGATTCCGGCCAACGAGCCAGAGCCCATGCCTGCCACGGTCAGCGAGCCAGCGGCAACGCCTGCCACGGTCAACGAGCCAGGGCCCACGCCTGCCACGGTCAGCGAGCCAGCGCCAACGCCTGCCACGGTCAGCAAGCCAGCGCCCACGCCTGCCACGGTCAGCGAGCCAGAGCCCACGCCTGCCACGGTCAGCGAGCCAGAGCCCACGCCCGCCACGGTCAGCGAGCCAGCGTTGCCAGCCTCGTCCGCCCGGAGGAGGAGGAGGAGAAAAGGAAAGGCCTCTGCCCTCCAGCTTCTGCCTACCTCTGCCAAGCAGCCAGCGCCTGTAGCCTCGACCGTCCCTGAGCCAGCGCCAGTAGCCATGACCGTCCAAGAGCCAACGCACGTAGACATGACCGTCCCAGAGCTAGCGTCCCTCGAGTCTTCCAGGGCTCCTCCTCCCGAGCCATCTAGGGCTCCGCCTCTCAAGCCTCTCGAGCCTTCCAGGGCTCCGACCCTCAAGCCTCTCGAGCCTTCCAGGGCTCCGACCCTCAAGCCTCTCGAGCCTTCCAGGGCTCCGACACTCAAGCCTCTCGAGCCTTCCAGGGCTCTGCCTCTCGAGCCTTCCAGGGCTCCGCCTCTCAAGTCACTCAAGACTTCCAGGGCTCCACCTCTCAAGCCTCTCGAGCCTTCCAGGGCTCCTTCTCTCGAGGCTCTCGAGCCTTCCAGGACTCCGCCACTCAAGCCTCTCGAGCCTTCCAGGACTCTGCCCCTCAAGCCTCTCGAGCCTTCCAGGGCTCCGCTCCTCAAGCCTCTTGAGCCTTCTAGGGCTCCGCCTCTCAAGCCTCTCGAGCCTTCCAGGGCTCCTTCTCTCGAGGCTCTCGAGCCTTCCAGGGCTCCGCCCCTCAAGCCTCTCGAGCCTTCTAGGGCTCCGCCTCTCAAGCCTCTCGAGCCTCCCAGGGCTCCGCCCCTCAAGTCTCTCGAGCCTCCCAGGGCTCCGCCCCTCAAGTCTCTCGAGCCTCCCAGGGCTCCGCCTCTCTCTCGAGCCTCCCAGGGCTCCGCCTCTCGAGCCTCCCAGGGTTCCGCCTCTCGAGTCGCTCGAGTCTTCCAGGGCTCCGCCTCTCGAGCCTTCCAGGGCTCCGCCCCCGAGCCTTCCATGGCTCCGCCTCCCAAGCCTCCTACGGCTCTTCTCCCCGAGCCGCCTTCGGCTCCGCCTCCTGAGCCTCCTACGGCTCTGCTTCCCGAGCCTCCTTCGGCTCCGCCTCCAGAGCCTCCTACGGCTCTGCTCCCAGAGACTCAGAGCCTTCTAGGGCTCCGCCTCCAGAGCATCCTATGGCTCTTCTCCCTGAGCCGCCTTCGGCTCCGCCTCCTGAGCCTCCTACGGCTCCGCCTCCCGAACCTCCTACGGCTCTGCTCCCAGAGACTCCAGAGCCTTCTAGGGCTCCGCCTCCAGAGCCTCCTAGGGCTCTTCTCCCTGAGCCTCCTTTGGCTCTGCCTCCCGAGCCTCCTTTGGCTCTGCCTCCCAAGCCTCCTTTGGCTCTGCCTCCCGAGCCTCCTTCGGCTCCGCCTCCAGAGCATCCTACGGCTCTTCTCCCCGAGTCTCCTTCGGCTCCACCTGCAGAGCCTCCTACGGCTCTGCCTCCCGAGCCTCCTACGGCTCTGCCCCCAGAGACTCCAGGGCCTACCAGGTCTTTGCCTCGGAAACCTCCCATGGAGCCACCTTCCTCGGCCCCGCCTCCTGAGCCTTCCTTGGCCCTGCCTCCTGAGCCTTCCTCGGCCCCACCTCCTGAGCCTTCCTCGGCCCCACCTCCTGAGCCTTCCTCGGCCCCACCTCCCGAGCCTTCCTCGGCTCCGCCTCCTGGGCCTTCCTCGGCCCGGCCTCCAGGGCCTCCCTCGGCTCTGTCTCCTGAGCTTCCCTCGGCTCCACCCCCAGAGCCTTCCAGGCCTCCGCCTCTAGAGCTGCCTACGGCGCCACCGCCCTCGGCTCCACCTCCTGAGGCCCCAGAGCTCTCTGTGGTTCCGCCTCCCTTGGCTCTGCCTCCTGAGCCTCCAGAGCCTCCCTCAGCTTCGTCTCCAGAGCCCCTCTCAGCTCTGCCAGTCCCTGTCCTGAGGCTGCCTCCCAGGCCTCCTAGACCTGTTCCTGTCTTGTGGCCGCCTCCCAGGCCTCCTGGACCTGTCCCGTGTGCTCCTCTTGGACTGCCCCCTTGCCCTTGTGCCTCCGTGGACTGCCTGATTGCCCCTTGTGCCTCCTTAGTCGGTCTCTGTGTCCCTTGTGCCTCCTTAGTCGGTCTCTGTGTCCCTTGTGCCTCCTTGGTCTGTCTCTGTGTCCCTTGTGGCCCCTTTGGTCTGTCTGTTCTCCCCCTCGTCTAGCCCCCTCTCCTTGAACTTTTGTTTGTTTTTTCTACTTTTTTGTTGTTGTTTAGGACCGTCTGGAATCTGGTCCTTTTGAGGGGGGATTATGTCATGTTCCTGTGTTGTCTGCCCCGTGTTTTCTGTTCCTGTTGTCACTTATTACATTCCATGTCGCGTTTTCCTTGTTGTCCGCCCATGTTTCACTGTCTGTGTATAAAACTACATTTCCCACAATTCCCGACCTCCCTCACTGCCTATGCACTTCATTGTTCTCACCTGTGTGTCATTAGTCTTTTTGTATTTAAGCCCTGTTGTTTGTTCAGTCTTTGTCAGTTGTTATATGTATACATGTATGTTCCTGCCCTTGTTCGCTGTGGTTGTTTCTCAGGTTTATAATTTATTTTCCCCTCGTGGATGTTTTGTTTATTCCCAAGTGTTTTGTGTAATTCCATGTTTCTTTTTTATTTAATAAAGCAAAGCTGCGTTTAGATCCTCACTCCTCGTCTGCCCTCGTCTGAATCCTTACAAATTACAGTAACGTGAGTATTTTTAATTCATTACTTTACACCCCAGCTTTTAGTTCCTTAGATTAATTTATAACATATCTGTTTACCAGAGGGGCGGTTTTATAATTTTTATTCTTGTGTTATTCATTACTGTAAAAATAATAAGGTACTTGAGGAACAGTGGCAGCTTTCAAAAAAGGGGAAGCACAGATGTCGATAAAAAAAAGAAAGCGTATTCGTACATTTTTTTTATTTGAAATGTTATTATATATTTCATTTAGTCTCTGTTGTTGTTGTTTTTGTTGATGGTCTATTTAGCCAACTTAAATGTGAAGTCTGCTCTCCTATATTTTTGCACTAAATGGTCCATTTTGATTTGATTGATTTCTCCAAAATTAAGTCAACAACATTAGCAGTGTCTGCCATTTTGCCCCCAAAAGCAGACATGTTGCCAACACACACATACACAGCTCTAAAAAATATTAACTTGTGAACTTGCTGAACAAAAATAAAATACCAAAAATACTGAACCTTATATTTACAATTTTATTTACAACATAAACATTTGCAGATGATAAAAGTGATGATTTATAATCACTAAATTAATTGTTTAAAAGTGTAAACCAATCACTCTGCACCCACTGAATGACAGCGATTATGTTTAATCGTAAATGCTGTTACTCACGTACATCACTGTTTCAATGAATGGTCATTTGTTACTTGGTTTTGCCCGTATGAGGTCTCGGCCTATCATCAGATAGAGAAGCTAGGCTTCCAGGCAGGATAGAAAAACATTAGGTGTTTCTACTTGAACTGCATCTCGAGTCTTAATGAACTGCATCTCGATGCTTCCAGTCACATGCTGAACCCATGCCAGTCACAGAAGGTCGCCCAATGTTTGCTTGCTTTATTTCAGATGTGGAATTCAGAGAGACAGATGTATGAATTTTAAATAAAATAACCAGAAAATAACCAAACATTGGTTAAATGTTTGGTTAAAACTGTGCCTGTTGTGTGTACAAGAAGAAAGTCTAATTAAAGCCTGTATTATTTTAATACCAATAAATGAGTTAGTATTTTTAATCATTTTTAATTTTTTTTATAAATAAACATGATAACTGAAATGAACTCAGTCTGGAGATTGGGTTAGATTCCATTAAGTAGAAGAGTTTATTAAACAAATCCATGTCAGAAAGCTCAAACATGGTCAGAAAGCCAACTGTAAAGCCAACAAGACAGAAAGGGTAATCCAGAAATGTGAAACCAATAAACCGACAGAAGATCATAAAATAATGCAGAACGAGACCAGGGGCGAAAATTTCATCAAAATGTAGGAGGGGACAATAAACATAACAATTCTCAAGAGCAATTTTTGAAGGGGACACCAAGGTTTTTTTTGTTGTTGCCCCGTTTGCATTTGAAATATTTTATTTCTTAAACAATTATTTTAAGAATATATCATTATATTATTTACAATACACATATTTTAATGATATTTTAGGGGGGGGGACAACCCTCAGATAGGGTTTACGCCTATGAACGAGACTACACTTGATAAACGCGTGGTAATGCAGATTAACTGGAAATACTTCGCAATAAGGGAGTGTGAATGCATGCTTATATACAATACAAACAGGAACTGATACAGCAGGAACTGATGTGGCAAGAAACAGGAAGTGACAGTGTTCAGAATTCCGGTGAGGGTTCCCTCTGGTGGACAGGAGACCATTCAAATGTTGTCAATATAGAGGCTGTAGCCTTTAGCTTCCTTGTTGGCGCACCCGCCTCCCATGCAGGAGACGCCGGTTTGAGTCCCGTTTGGAGCAGGGTGAGCAGTGCCGGTTACAATGGTGACGTGATACGGATGGGAGTGAGGTTTAGGGGGGTGAGTGTAACGGGAGACAGCTGGTAGATAACTGTGCAGTGTGTAAACCTCACTTTCTTGACCTCAAGAGGTGCACTAGCGACTGACACTAGAGGCTGTAGCCTTTAGCCTCCTTGTTAGTGCACCCACCTCCCACACCGGAGATGCCGGTTCGAGTCCCGTTCGGAGCGGGGCGAGCAGGGCCGGTTACATATACATAACATAACGTAACGATACTGTATAAAACTGTATATTATAACATGAACCGGAGTGGAGTAGGGAAAAAAGTTCTGTTTGATAATCTGTGAAGAGGCATGACCAACACAATTCACCACGAGACAGAGCTAAAACTTCACATCAGTATAACACTTCTTTGGAGCATTCCTTTCTATCCTTTCATTTTTTTCTCACTTGTTCTAAGTCTTCTTTCTTTATTACTTGTTATGTTTCAGTCTCACTCTCTTCACTATCTATATATATATATATATATATATATATATATATATATATATATATATATATATATGACCAATATTTAGCCAGGCAACTCCATGTGGCACAAGCTGATATGTAACATGTAACATGCTAAGCCTATCAGCTTGCATGGTGCAAGTTGATTGGTTCTTCTGACTTGTTATTGAGTAGCCAATCAACTTGAGTCTCTCTCTTTGTCTAATTTTTAAATGGCTCAGTTTTGCTGATCAGCTGGTTTCAATGCATCGCTATGCAATAATTTTTTATAAAATGCTGTTTGCTCGGGTGGTTTGCTAGGGCTTTTCTTCTATCAGCTTGCATGATAAGGTCTGCTTTTGACCATGACACATATAAGTGTGTCTTTAACAAGTTAAGCCTTAGCCAAATCTTGCAGGCACACATCGCTATCTTAGGCTATTAAATTACATAAATCCACACATAGCTAGACTAAGTCACTTGTTAAATAATATCTGGGCTTTCTAGGTACAAATTATGAGTTAGGTCACTTGCAATTTAAAGATGACCTATTATGGTTTTTCAAAAATTACCTTTCATGTAGTGTGTTATAGAGCTGTTTGTGAATGTAAATAAGTCTGGAAAGTTTACAAAATCAAAGTGCATGACAAATGAACCGATTCTGAACACCTGAAACAAGCCTTACTTCCAGCCTTACTTCCTGTATTAACCTACATAATTTGTTAACAAAAAAACCTTCCTCTGGTCTTCATTGGCTGCTCGTGTACAGCTTTGACCCACCCTCAAACACTACACTAAGCGGTAGACCAATCACAACAGACTGGGACATCTGACCAATCAGATTAGAACAGGCTCTCTGAAAGGAGGAGTTTAGAATGAATGCTTTTTTGGATCATTGAACGAGTCGTTTTTGACACTGGGGAAAAAAGGTAATGCTGCAATTTAAATTATGAGCAAATTAAAGTGTTTTTATTTTTTATTTTTATTGGATGCATGTAAATCTATTGTATGAGACTACTCAAACAAAATTAGCCATGTTTAAAAACCATAATAGGTCCTTTTTAAGCTATATGGCTAAACAGGCTGAGGCACACATAGAAATTTAGTTAATTAGCATTACACCATTGGAATGTGGCATGCCTAGTTATGCAACACTTGGTGCACATGGCTCAGAAGCAGCAGTCTATAAGTCTTTGCGATAGATTTGCTTGGTTGGGAGGGTGTGGGGACTGTTTGTAATGTCTATTTGTGCTGCAGCATGTAATAGATGCTCTGTGCAGTATGTCTTGAGTTTTGTCTCTATGTGCAGCAGCTAGTTCACATGCTTAACTCAGTGTGTATGTGCATTTTCTAGCAGTAGTAAGTCTCCGTATTTGCTCTGCAGCAACAGCATTAGCAGATGTAGTCCGCCAAGACAAATATCCTATCTATATGTCATACCCACATTCACTGGCTAAATCTTATCTTAAAGAGTTGTTATGACTGAAATGACCAACGTTCAGCCAGGCAACTCTATGGAAGTATAGGTCTCTGCTGAACAGTAATTGGTGTTTTCAAGTCTGTGGGTGTTTTCAAACCTAGATGAGCGTTTCTAAACAATCCAATTAAATTAGGGAATCTCAATGTAGAAAACAGTGGGCGTTTCTAAACCAGGATGGGCATTTCTAAACTAACCAATGAAAGCAGGGAATCTCAATGGTTTGAAAATGCCCACTGATTGGGGAAAAATACAATTTTTGTTCTGCAGAGATATACGTTTCACTATATGTAGCACAAGCTGATATGTTCTATGGCTTGTTATCTATTAGCCAATCAGCTTGCTCACATGTGACATGTTAAGCCAATCGGCTTGCATGGTGTAAGTTGACTGGTTCTTTTGACTTGTTATAGGGTAGCCAATCAACTGTTTTATTTTTTTTTTTTGCAGCGCTCTGTGATTGTTTGTAATGTCTATTTTTGCAGAAGCATGTCTTGTGTTTGTATATATGTGCAGCAGCATGTATACAAGCTAACTCAATATGTATGTGTATTTTATAGCAGTAGCAAGTCTCAGAATTTGCTGAGCAGCAGCTTTAACAGATCTACATAGTCTGCCAAGACCAATATCCTACCAATATTCATACCCACATTCACATGTTAAATCTTTCCAAGAGTTGTCATGACTGAAATACTGTATATTGAATATTATACTGTAAATACATTGAATATACAATGAAATTAATATTAAATTAAATTCAGGTGCAACCTAACTAATACATGTTAAGATAACCTACAGTATGTGGTTTTATGTGCATCATCACCAAAATACATTGTGTTATATTGAATTTCAATTGCAGTGGTCTACATTAGAATAGTGATATTTAGTGTGCTTGTATCTCACTGTGTCTGTAACAGAGCCTCTTCATGCCCTCACACTTGTAACACATGGCTTAACACATCACATTGCTGCATGGTCTCTGGAGACTTGTTAAATGGGGATATTTTTTTTTTTCTTCACTTGCTAGTGTTGCTCTGGACAATATATTGTTAATGACAACACATTTCTGAATGCAAGAGGTCATGTCTGTGTCCATAGGAACATGCAGTGTGCTAGACAGGAGAAGGAAGAGATGACACATTGTTTCACTTGTATCTTCAAGGCTGTTTGACACAGTCACAACCATTATTTCTCAATTGCCAAATTCCTGGACATTGGTTTCTACTCTGGGTTTCAATTTAGGATTTTGCATAGCTTTATGTATAATAGTTGTAGTTGTGATTGTGTTTAGATGGGTTCGTGAATTTCCTGTTCCTGTAAATAGCTGCTCTCAAATATTATTCCACAATCAAAAATATGTCATAGATGATTATACTTGTGGTTTTGGTCCATCACACATAGCATTTTAACATTAAGTAAAAAGTCTTTATGATTAAAACAGTCATTATTAACAAGAGCAGTTCATTGTTATTTTATAATTAAGAGCTTTTTCTATTAGTACCATTGACATAATTGTGCTTTAACCTTTCTAAATGCTTTACACAATTACACATTTAAACCATTGTCTCAACCTTATAATCCTACCAATTGATTACTTCATTATATTTTAGGTGAATGAAAAAATAATTATGGCAAGTTATTGTTAAGAATACACAGTGTAATTCTGTAAAGCATAGCAGTCTGTAGTTTATAATTAGCTGTATACATGATATTCAAGTTGATTTGAATATGTAAACAGACAAAAGTTTCTGTACACCAAAATTAAGTTCCTGACCTTTATAGAAAAATGTCAAATCTCTCTTTCTGTTGCGTTTATGAGTGACTGCGCGAGGTGTGTGAGCGTCTGAGTGAGTGTTCTTACTGTACGTTTTCTTTACATTTCCTACTTTCTTGTAGATTTTTATTTTTTTTTTTTTTAAGGTGTAATTTATACTTTTTGTGTTAATTATCACTGAAATGGGAATACATTCTAAAGGTTTTTCTTCTTTAACTGCACGGCATGGCTGTAAATGCATGCTGGATAAATCGATTACTGTTGAAGAATTTTTAAATGATATCGGTGATGAAATAGGTGCTCGTAATATCTTGTCGGGATCTAGGATGAATAAAGCCCTTGTTGTTTTTCTTAAAGAGGAGTCGATTGTAGATGTTTTGGTTGAGCGTGGATTGTCTGTAAGGGATATTTTCTTGCCAGTTTTACCGTTGTCTAACTTAGCCAAAACCCGGATCTGAAACATTGTCTTTCAGGCGCCAAACACACATGTTTTGAAAGCAGATTGTCAGTCCTTAAATGTTTCTGTGAAGATGACTTTACAAGGCAAGGATTACACAATATTCATTAGCACAGACTCGATGAAATGTTTCAATTGTGGCAATTTATATGGACATATAAAACAGGCATGTCCATTGACTATTGAGGCTGAGAGTGTAGTTGAGAATGAGGTTGAACTTGCTAATGTACAGAAAGTAACTCCACCTCCAGAAAACCATAGTCTGGGTGAGAACAGGAATGGAAAAAATAATGAACAAATTGAAATGTTGACTCCGTCTGATGCTAAAGAACATCAAATGGAAGTTGAATCAGCAAGCAATGTGAATGAAAATAAAAATTCTGTGGACAGATTAACTTTTGAATGATGGAGTAGAAGTTTGCAGTGACTGCAATAGTTGCTGCTGAAAAAAGTTAATTGAATGATTCTGGCGAAGAGATTAAGTCTGCGGGGGAGACACAAATGTTGGTTGAGAATTTGTCACAGGATATTATAGACCCACTGTTAGAGCAAGAACAAGGTGAATCTCAGTTGATTGTTTATGATTCTGATAGTGATACATCAGATGAAACAGATGTGACTGAAATTAATTCTCAAGGAAATTCTGAAGAGAAAACGTTTTTTGATGCTACATTTAATCACTGAAAACCTAAATTATAGACCTTTTATCCTTATTTACAACATTTTGTTAAATCTGTTTCTATGGCTATGAGAAAAGCTACACTTGAGGAATTTGACCAGCCCAAACATTACAGACTTAAGAAACACTTGAGTGCTGTTAAGAAAAGACTGAAAATCTGTCATAAGAAACATTTAGTTATGATTCTCCATGCATTACATTTTTTGCCCCATCTTTATTTACTATATGGCATTTTTAAACATTGGAAACTTTAATATTAATGGTTGCCAGGGCACAGCAAAGAGAGCTGCTTTATTTGATTATTTAGTCTTAAAAAAGCAGCTTCAAGAAACCCATATACATTTACAAAGTTGGGTTTTAGATAGGAAGGGCAATGTGTTTTGGAACAAATTCAAGCGCAGGTGTTGCAATGCTCTTTTCATCACGTATTGTAACCAACCAGTATTGCTAGAAATTATGCCTGGTAGAATTTTACGTGTCGATGTTACTCTTGGTGAAATTGATTTCACTTTATTTAATGTTTATGCACCATATGTTGGTCAGGAGCGTGCACTTTTCTATGGAAAACTTTCTGATGCTCTGCTACAGTGTCCTCAAGATAATGTTGTTGTAACTGGGGGTGATTTTAATTGTACAATACATCCAGCATTAGACAGAATCATGAACTCCATCCAGTATCTGCTGGAACTTTTATAAACCTGATTAATTGCCATGATTTGAAAATACATTTAAATAACTTGTCTGGAGCCAGACTGGATTGCTTCTATGTTAGAAAAAGACATAGAGATAGATTTTTTTTTCAATAGCTGTGTTTTCCTTCTTTTTCTGAATGATCACCATTATTTTTCAATGTTTGTCACTGTTATATCTCCTAAAATGTATAAATCACATTGGCATTTTAATAATAGACTTTTGCAAGATCATAACTTTCTTCAATATTTCAATCTTTTCTGGAAATCTTGGAGAGAAGAGAGAAATAGATTTCAATCACTAAGTCAATGGTGGGACATTGACAAAGTCCATATAAAGATATTTTGCCAACAATATATTGTGCAAAGTATCAGAAGCCTAAAAGAAAAAAGTTTCTTGAACAACTCATCCTTGAACAAAGCGTCAGTAATATTCATGATGACTCAACTGCTTTAGATCAAATCACAGAGAATAAGCTTTTTTTGAAAAACCTGTTTGAGGAAAGAGGAAAATGTGCCTTTTTAAGAACTAGATTTTCACAACTAAATGAAAAGGACCTTCCCACCATATATTTTTTTGGCCTTGAAAAAAATCCAAGGGAACAGAAACAATTTCATCAAACAAAACTTCCAAATGGGCAAGTGACAACTACATTTACATTTATTCATTTGGCAGACGCTTAAGCGAAAACATAAGCAAATCATCTTAAGGAGACAGTGGTACGAAAAGTGCCATACTACAAAGTTTCACTATCATCAGAATAGTATACAAAACAGATTTAAGTGCAACTTAACTTTTTTTTTTTTTTTTTTGTGACTGGTTAAGTGCTTTTGGAAAAGATGTGTTTTTAGCCGTTTTTTGAAGATAGAGAGTGAGTCAGCTTCACGGATTGATTTGGGAAGGTCATTCCACCAATGTGGTATGATGAAACTGAAAGTCCGGGAAAGTGTTTTGGTGCCTCCTTTATTTTGGTACGACAAGGCGACGTTCCTTAGCCGACCGCAGGCTTCTGGTGGGAACGTAGCTCTGCATAAATGTTTTTAGGTATGCTGGAGCAGACCCAGTGACTGTTTTGTATGCCAGCATCAGGGCCTTGAATTTAGTACGTGCATGAACCGGCAGCCAGTGGAGAGAGACAAAGAGTGGTGTAACATGTGCTCTCTTAGGTTCATTAAATACCAGACGTGCTGCTGCATTCTGGATCATTTGGAGAGGTCTAATAGAACATGCAGGAAGGCCTGCAATGAGAGCATTACAGTAGTCCAGTCTAGTTATGACAAGTGACTGAACGAGCAGTTGTGTGACATGTACAGAGAGGAAAGTTCTTATGTTCCTGATATTGTAGAGTGTAAATCTACATGATCTTGCAGTCTTTGAGATGTGGTCTGTGAAATTTAGCTCCTCATCAATGGTTAACCCTAGATTTCTGACCGTTTTGGAAGGCGAAACTGTAGTTGGACCCAGCTGCATAATAACCAACAATATATTTAATCTTGTGCTGTTTATTTCTATAAGGACTTGTTTTGTACTGACCAGTGTGATGATTCAGCAACAGACCGATTTCTACTGGATTTGCCAAACATTTCCGAGGACAAACAGATAAAGCTTGACTATCTTTTAACTTTCTCAGAGGTTTCACAGGCTGTTCATGAGTTGAACCTCAGGAAGTCACCTGGGTTGAATGGACTCTCAGTGGAATTTTACAGATCCTTTTGAATCTAATTAGCCAAGATTTGTATGATGTCCTTTTAGGATGCATTAATGAAGGGACTCTGCCTTTGAGTTACCAGAGAGCATTGTTAACATTGATCCCCAAAAAAGGAGACCATGGATGCCTAAAAAACTGGCGACCAGTTTCACTTTTATGTGTCAATTTTAAAATCTTGTTGAAAACATTGACTAACAGGCTTAAACTACATATGGCAACCATAATTCATGTGGATCAAACATTTTGCATACCTAAACAAACAATATTTGATCATTTATTCTTTGTGAGAGACATCATTACAACTGCAAAAAGAAATAATTTGTAAATTGGTTTGCTTTCCTTGGACCAGGAAAAAGCTTTTGACAGAGTAGACCACCACTACATGTTTAAGACTCTGGAAGATTTGGGATTTCGACCATATTTTGTGTCATGCATTAAGCTGCTGTACAGTGATATTTATAGTATTCTTAAGATTATTGGGTTATTGACTAGATCATTTTCGGTGACTAGTGGCACAAGGCAAGGCTGTCCTCTATCTGGTCTTCTCTATGCAATGTCGATAGAACCATTTTTAATAATGTTGAGGAAATAGTTATGTGGTGTTTTTCTTCCTGGTTCTCCCAAAATAGCCCCCATTAAACTTACTGTATTTTTACTGCATAAACATCCAAAAAGCATCATCTGCATGCATTAATTGGGAAAAATTTACATCTTTATCGCTGGTTGACTGGCACATTTTTGAACCTCCTAAATTGCCTAAACAGTGTACATGGGGCAGGGATGGATTCAAAATGCATGGAGTTTATTTTGGGAATGATCAATATGAAACGAAGAACTGGGAAGGATTAGTTGAACATGTAAATGGTAGACGTCAGAGGTGGAGATGTCTAATTTCACAACTTTCTTTTAGAGGAAGATTTTTAGTCATTAATAACTTAACAGCCTCAATGTTGTGGCACAAGTTTACTGTTTTAGACACTCTTAAAGATTTGCTTAAAAGTGTTCAAAAAGCATTGGTTAAATTGTTCTGGAATGGCTGTCATTGGCTTCCTCCAGGGGTCCTTTACCTTCCTGTTGCAGAGGGAGGTCAAGGGCTCATAAATCTGGAGTCAAAGATCTTGGCAATGAGGTTGCAAACATTGCAGAAACTATTGTATAGCTCAAATGATGTACCCTGGGTGGTATTTGGGAGATCTATACTTAAAGAAATTGGGGGAATAGGTATTGATAAGCAATTGTTTTTTTTCGTTTTTACGTGTCTGCTTAAATCATGGGATTTTTTTGTAGTATCAAGAACAGTTGATGAGCATTATGGTTTAGAAGAATCTCCTTTTTTAATCCTCTTATTGAGCTTCCATCAAATATATAACCTTTTTTAATCAATAGATTTTTAAATGCTGGAATTACTAAAATTATTGATTTGATATAAATAGAGGTCAGTTTTAAATCCTTTTAATCTATCAATTGATAATTTTGTAAATCATGTTTTGAAGAATGGTGTTGTAATGCTGAATTTTCCTCAGTTAAAGGTAATTCCTAAAGATTGTGTAATTGATAAAGACACTGGTTGTACTTCCATATTAAAGGGTTATAGAAAACTGTCCATCTGTTTCTGGATGCGGTTGTTACCTCTCCACCTCTAACGGCCATGATCACTGCCTCATGTGGCTGGGAAATAAGCACATTGAGGAAGCGTTCGTGGATGGTTCGTTCTCACTGAAAGTTCAACCCTTGCGGGTTTGAGCACACTCCAAGAGAAGTGTGGTATCGTCGCGGGCACTGGCCAATGGCACTTCTCTAGCTGACATCTGTAGGGCAGCGGGCTGGGCAACAACCAATACCTTCGAGATTCTACAATCTCCGGGTTGAGCCTATCTCGTCCCGTGTTCTTTCAGGTACGAGCAGGTAAGTTTCTTTACATGGACAGCTGGCTGTTTCGGTAGACCCATGTCTCCTTTGGCAGAGTCTTCTCTGCCCAGTTGCTGTGTTTGTAGAAACTCCTCCCCCACGATGGGTCGGACCTACCAACGCACCTTTCCCATGTGTGGCCCCTGTGAGTCCATATGACGTAACTGTCACTTTAATTCCCTCCTCGCCAAGAAAGGCGGGTTGTTGCCTCTGTGGGGTAATTTCCCCCTGAAAGAATATGAATGAATAGAACGCCTTCCCTGGCCATTTTATGAGCATTAAGGGCCCCAGCCAAATTTCATTCCTAAGTGGAGAGAAAAATTTAGAGAGAAAATATTAGCAATGTCTCCCATGTTGGACACGTCTCCTTCCTCCACCTCAGGGTTATGGGGAAGCACACGACATTCTGGGGCATCTGTGGAGCCTACGTGCAGCCCACGTGCATCTGTTCTTACACTCATATTAGCTTGCCTACACCTGCATCGGCAGTTCACATGACCGTTCAGCTTTGTGGCGTTTCTATTAGGGACCCCTAGTGTCACTATTCCACACAACGTCGAAGTGAGTGACAGAAGGGGAACGTCTTTGTTACAGTCATAACCTATGTTCCCTGATGGAGGGAAAGAGACGGTGTGTCCCTCTTGCCACAGGCTGAACTGTACCGCTGTAATGTGTGGAACCTTGTCTCGGCTCCTCAGTGCAAAATCTGACTGAATCTCCATCCCGATCTCCCTTTTATACCCGTTTGTCGGGGGGAGTGGCATGCAAATTCAACTTGCCAATTTGCCAACTTCTCATTGGCCTTTTCTCAAAGATCTGAAGGTGGATCGGGCTCCCAAGAGCGACCCCCTAGTGTCACTATTCGACACAACTTCTCGTTCCCTCTATCATGGAACAGAGGTTACAACAGTAACTGAGACATTTTTGATGATATAGGAAAAAATATTGTATCACATATGTGTTAAAAATTTACATATGGATCAACTGAAAGGAAAAATTTATACTAAATGGAGATATCAACTTTCTATATCAGATATTTTCTTCTGAAGATATTATTTGGAGTAAATCTGACTTGATCAAACATGTGGTGTCTTTTAGGAGATTCACTTATATGATTCTGAGAGAAACTAGAACAGAACTGAACTTAAATCTGAAAGTCAGATCTGATTATTTTGATTATATGGTCACATTAAATTTTTCGGATGTGGAAGAAACAGACATTTGGCTCGTTCCTGTCCCGAAAACGAGGGTACACACAAAACAAGTCAAAGTAGATGAGAAGATGGTACAAGATGAATAAAGCACTACTGGTTCATCAGTGCCAACACATATGGATCCAGTGCAGACTGCCAAGTGTACAACAAACAAAGTGCCTTGTGAACAGAGTTAAAACTGCTCAAACCATGACTGAGATCGTGGAAGACAATGATTTAGCTGATGATCAAATTAAGTTGACTTGAAGATTAAGCTTGCTTGAAACTGCTGTTACGGAAAAATGAATAGACACACAAAGTTTGCCGAACTGCTTATCTGATATAGAGTCTTTATTAGACAATGTAAATTTGTGTGAGGTAGGCATGGATCAAGCTGTCTTCAAAACTCCTGTAAAAAGGAAAAAGACAGGAAGGACGGATCAAAACAAGCAAGAAAGGAACAAAAGAATGACACCGACAATGTTGATAGAGTCAGAAAATTAACTTTCTCTAGTGTTGTAAGTAGCTCACAGAGTGAATGGAAATGTAATGATTATAGTGCTGATGAAATTAAGGTGTTTCTAAAATTGACAAAAAATCAGCGAGGAGTACAGATTGCTGATTTCTTCCCAGACCTGAAACTGTTTGTGGTAAGCACTAAGAGTTTAATAAGTGAAGTTCACTTTCTGGATAAAGAAGTATATTGACTGAAGAAATGTGTCAAAAATCCAAAACCAGGTGAACAATAATGATGACAAAGTGGCATCATTCTTTTATCTTCACTGGTTGTGTGTTTCTGTATGTTTCTTTTTCTTTACACATGACAGATATCCATATTGCATCTTTAAATGTTAACAGAGCCAGGGATGAAGTTAAGAGAATGCAGGTGTACAAAATGAAACAGAAAAAACATTGTTATTTTTTTTTACAAGAAACGCACAGTGATGATAAACATGCTATAGACTGGATAAAAGAATGTAATGGTTGTGTTTTTCAAAGTCATAAAACTTCACGTAGTGGTGGAGTTGTCATCTTGTTTGCAAAGAATTTTGTGAAGGGGAGACTCTTGAAAATTCAAACCCTTTTAAAAAAAATATGTTCTGGTTTTTATTTGTGTGTATGCCCCCACTTTACCTTTAGAAAGAGTGGCTTTTTTTATATTTCATGCTCAACCTTAGACAAATGCAGTAACGAAGAATATATTTTTCTCGGTGGAGAGTTTAATTGTGTTGAGCAAAATATTAATTGCAACATTGATCGGTTTTGTGAAATAATTGAAAGAAATTACCTATATGATGTCTGTAGAAATTTAAATAGGACTTCAAGACAATATACATGGGCCCACGCCCATGAGAATTTATTGTCTTTAGCAAGACTTTACCGTTTTTAAAGAGTTGTATAATAAATCCGGTTGGTTTTTCTGACCACAGTTTAGTTATATGCAGAGTTTTTTTAAATTCTGTGTCACCAAGGAGTGCGTATTGGCACTTTAACACCGCTCTGTTAAATGATGCTTCCATTAATGAGACTTTTGCTTTTTTGGGGGGAAAGTTTTAAAAATATAAAAAAAGTTTATTTTTCCTCTTTGCAGAGTTGGTGAGATTTTGGCAAGCTCCAAATCAAACTTTTTTGTCAGCAGTACACTCAAAATAGCATAAGGGAGTCAGCTAAGTCTATGAGAGTTTTAGAAACTGAAATTTTTAAACTTCAATATATGGCACAATTAGGTGGAAATAAAGCTTTTTTTCGACTCATTTTTCTAAAGAAAACTGCTTTGTCTGACCTACAAGAGATGAAAGCACAGGGTGCACTGGTTAGATCGCGTTTTAAGACTATAGAACAGATAGATGTTCCATAAAAAAAAAAAAAAATCTGTTTGGATAAAAAGAATGGCAAGAAACTTTTCATTCATTACTCTCTGGGTCTCCCCGTCTGTCGCTCACTTCGACTTTGTGTCGAAGAAGCGACACTAGGGGTCTCTCTTGAGAGCCTCGCACATCTCTGATTTTGAGAAAAGGCCAATGAGAAATTGGCAGAGAGAATTTGCATGTCCTGCCCCTGGACATACGGGTATAAAGGGAAGGAAATGCGTCTGTCCATTCAGAATTTTTCTTCGGAGCTGACCGGTTGTGTGATCAGCGAGCTGCATTCACAAGACTGTTCACTTCATCTCTTGAAAGAGCGTATGCGGTTGGATCTTCGGCACATATCAGTGGCTTTCTTCTTTTCTGCACGGGAGTGCAGTTTTGACCCTTGGTGCTTCGAAAGCGCTTTTATTAAAGAGAATATTTTCTTAAGAGTTTATTTCTCTAAAAGAGCAATACACAGTGGCGTTGAATGTCCTTTTCAGGACGCATCTTTATAAAGACACCCTTCCGCCCCTGTGTAGTTCCTGGATGCGGTCGAGTTCTCTCTGCTCCTGATGGTTACAGGTGCTGCCTCGTGTGTCTGGGTCGCGATATCACTGAGGCAGCGTTTGTGGATGGTTTGTGTTCTCATTGCAAGAACCTTACCATGGCAACGTTGCGGTCGTGGCTTTCCTTCCAAAAAAGGAGCCCCCGAGCTGGATGATGAGCTTACCGCTGCATCGGAGAGTGTTCCGGCATCTGATACTGAAGACTCGATTGGGCTGCCACCCTGGGGTTGGCACGCCAAGTCTGAGGCTGACGCCCAGATGGCGAACATGCTTGCACAGGCTGCTGTAAGCGTGGGGCTGGACTGGAACCCTCCGTCCTCCCCACAGCCTTCCACCAGGCCAAGGCACTTAAAGATCTGCATTTGGGTAGTCCTGACCACGACGTGTTGCAGGAACTGTGCTCAGCGACTGACCACACCATCGAAGATAACAGCATGGACACTCCGGCAGGTGATGGCCACCCTCATGGTCTGAACCTGGTCGAGATGCGGGCACGCTTCCTTAACATCCCCCGTCTCCTAGTTTGGTCTCTTCGGTGAAACCGTCAAGGACTTCGCCCAGCAGTTCTCAGCGGTGAAGAAACAGATGGAGGCCATATCTCGCATCAGGCCCCGTCGCACCACCAGCATGGGCCATGCTCCATCTGCTCGCCAAGAGCATCCTCCTGCGGCTTCCAGGAAATGTGCAGTGCCGCCTCAACCTGGGCCCAGCTCTTAGCCCCAGCGTCGAGCGCCCCGCAGGAAGCGCACGTTCCCCGTCTCAAGAACATCCTCCATGATCCGGAAGGCACCCAAGCGTTCCTGAGACGGACGTCCCAGAGATCGAGACGTTTGCTCTGGAAGGCCGGGAGGAGAATCCTCAGGTCAGTTTGTTTTCTTTTCCGCACCCCCGTCGGTCTGCGGTACCGACATTCTCAATAAAAGAGCAATTTCCTCTTTCTCTGGATCACCTGGCCTGCAAATTCCATTCTCACGGCATCCCTGTGCCACACCTCAACAGTCCCCTTAGTTCCCCTAATACAGAGCTTGGATGCGTGGCTTTTACTTCCCATCCCATCACGCTGGCTGGCCAGGACCTTCCGATTTGGTTATATGATTCAGTTCACCAGGCCCCCACCCCCTTTCGGCGGCATCCGCTTCACCTAGGTGCACGGCGAAGACACCAACACCCTGCGGGCGGAGATCGCGACCCTTCTACTCAAGGACGCAATAGAGCCTGTCCCTCCAGCTGAGATATAGAAGGGTTTCTACAGCCTCTACGTCATCATTAATAAGAAAGGCAGCGGCTTACGACCGATCTTGGACTTTCAACCGGGCCTTACACAAACTTCCGTTCAAAATGCTCACACAAAAACACATCTTAACTTGCGTCCGGCATCAAGATTAGTTTGCAGCGGTAGACCTGAAGGATGCGTACTTCCACATCTCAATATTGCCTAAACATCGACCCTTTATACGATTCGCGTTCAACAGCCAGGCATATCAGTACAAGGTCCTCCTCTTCGGCATGTCCCTGTCCCCTCGCATCTTCACGAAGGTCGCAGAGGCAGCCCTTGCCCGCAAGGCTATATATATATATATATTAAACCTAACTCTAACTGATGGAGGACTGGAGGGAGTGGGGCTCGGTGAGTGTCTGATCGAGCTCCTGGGTGGGCAATGCCATCAGTGGTGAAGGCAATGGCTGACGTACCACCTTGGGCATTACGTGAGGTGGACAGGCCATCTGGCAGTGAACTGATTCCATAAGAGTCTTATAGAGAAAATGCTCTCCATTGGATTCTACCAAGCAGTTCTTCGTCCAAGGGTTTATGTTCCTCCTGAAGAAGTTAAAAGAAGCTTCATGGGTAAGGCCCAAGTTGGGCAAGAAACCATTCTGTTTTCATTGTATATGTTTTTATAATGATTCCTTTGAGTAATACATTTGCCATCTTTGGGAGTGATGAGGGGGAGGGCAAGGAGGATTCAGAGCATCTATTACAAAATTGCCCAAAATTAAATAATAATGTTTTAGATAAACAACTCACTTAGCCTGAATCCACTTAAAATAACACTATTCACCATGAGCAGGTAATGAAATGCAATTTTATGTTATGTCTCAATAAAAAAAGGTTTCAGAAAATCAAAAAAATGGATGAAACAGAATGTTAATTTTAAAAGAACACTACACTGGAGTAAAAAGAGAATTACAAAACAAAATAGAATGACGGTGACAGTTGGAGTGGTAAAAGGCATTAAAATGGGCCAAAAATAGGTTCAAGGGAAAACTTGTTAACGAAACAATTCAATTGGTGCAGGTACAGATTGTCTGTTTAACACATTCAGAATCAACCTCTAAGATTGTTCACTTTCCACATACACAACTCCATAACTGTGTTTCCAAATGCGACAATTTATACACCCATAGTATTTTTTTTGCCTGTGCTACCAAATGTGCAACAAGAAAATGTTAACATTTTAAATGGTTATATATCTGCCCATGGGAATAGCCTGAATGATTTACATCCACTTAGGTTTAAAGTTGATCTGAAAGATTTAGTCCATTTGACAAAACATACTGCAGAACAGTTGTTCAATTATTGTCCGGACCAATTAAACTTTTAAGGGAGGTGAAGAAAGGATCCTCTAATTATAAGCACACCAACAATATCATCAATTTATCAAAAATGTTTATACTCCCATCAGAACAGATTCTAAATAAAGGACTAACTTGTGTCCCCACACCAAGGGGGGTAGACATAGGTGACCTCAGAAGGAATGTCCATATCTTTTAGGAAATTTAAACTTTTAGATTATTCTGAATATACACAGATAACAAAAATCAACCATTCACACAAACTTCAAATTGGGAACCTAAATTGGGAAGAATAAAAAGACCCATTCAAAAATGTATATTGACAAACAGAGTAGCCAGTCAAAATTTTCAGAGATAAAATAATAGAGATAATTTAACAATATGAGTGAGAAAAGCAATACATCAATTACAAAAATGTGAGACATAATCATTAAACCAGCCAATAAGGGTTCCAATATAGTCATCATGGACAAAAATCAATACTTATAGGAGGCTAGGAGACAATTGGAAAATACTAATCACCATATTTCATAGTCACATTCATTACAAAAAGAGAAACAGAAACAAAGTATGTCATTTTACAAACATTACTATTGAAAGGGTTCATAAATGGAAAAAAAAAACTGGAACAGTATCTTATGGGTCCAGATCAACTAAGAACTTGACAGTTCTATTTATTACCCAAAATTCATGTTAATCCAGAGATGTGGACCTATTGTAGCTGATTGTGATGGTGAATCTTACAACATCTCACAATATATTGATTATTTTCTGAATCCAATTTCACAAACTCTTGACAGTTATTTAAAAGATACATATGATTATATTTCTAAGATCTAAAAGAATAACTTTCCTTTGGAACCCTTCATGTTTACAACTGATATAGAAAGTTTATATACAAATATTAAACAGTGTTGGGTTTACAAGTGGTCCAAAAAGTTTTGAAATGCAACCAGACCCAGATAGACCAGATGAACGGATATTTTCAGTTTGATGATAAAACATATTTACAAATACAAGGTACAGCCATGGGCAAAAAGTTTGCACCGTTGTATGCAAACATCTATATGGCAGAATGGGAAAATACCTTGTTTGAGAAATGTACACATTTACCTCTGCTGTACTATAGGTTTCTGTATCTTTGGGATCTGGCACCACGGGACAGCCCTCTTTGATGACTTTATTCAATTGGCTAACATACACCATCCACATATTAAAATCAAACCGTAGCAGTTACAAGGAGTTAAACGTTTTAGATACAACACAATTTTTCATACCCCATAGATAGGAATAAATTGTTACAGACAAAAATAAACCAACGGACAAACACATACATTATTACATACAAGTAGTTTTAATCCCAAACACACTTTCAAAGGTTTGATTAAATCAAAAATTTTAATTCCACACAAGTTTCTCCCAAAAACATAATTTTCAGGAGGCTACTACAACATTATTCCAATCACTTAGAGAAAGCGGTTATTCTAAAATATTTTTGAGGTCCATCAAATCAACTACTTTACAGGAGATTGCAGGGAGGGGAATAGTCGCATGGTGCCGGACCCCGTGGGTATTGTCTTGTTAATTACCACTTTTTCATGTCAGGCTATGATACATAACAGCAGGGTAAAAGAAGAATTCTAAACAGATACATGAACCATTGCAAGGATAAGTAGTTAAGTAGCGAATAAGAAACACAAAAATGTAAAAGATTTAATGATTAAGTCAAGTTCAGATTCATATACAGTAGACCTCCTATTAGGTGAGGTACATCTAATCATAGGGCATTTTGCCGGCTGAAATACTAGACAGCAAGAAGGGATGGATACCCAATTCCAGATAATATTACTTTTTACACACAGAATGTAATTTACCTCATCACTTGTCAACATTGTGGTAAACAATATGTTGGTTAAACAAGATATTCCATTGAAATAAGGTTAAAACAGCATATCTATAATATAGGAAAGGACAACTGTAATAAAGAATTAGGTGTTCATTTCAGACAGTATGGGATAAAACATCTTTGAATATCAGGTTTGCAGACTCATCCTCAATGGTCCACTCAACAAATACGAAAATTAGAATACATGTGGATCGATAGATTAGTGACTAGGTCTCCAGAAGGTTTTAATTCTAAATTGTAGCTTAGTTGGGACTTCACAAAAAAAGTTTTCCCCCTCTTTTTTAGAGAAATAAAATAAATAATTGTATATTTTCTTATAAATATTATACATCTGTGTGTGTGTGTGGTTTGCTTTTTTCTTAATTCTTTCTTTATTTATTTTGGACGTAAAATTGGATTGATTCTTACCACTTAAATGAATAGTAGAATTGGTGGTACTTTATAGTACTTAAAAGGTTTTTGTAGAAACATCTACAACTTTATTTATTATAGTTTTTGAAGTTATATTTATTGACCTATCATCTCAAATATGGTTCTTGATTTTTATATTTGTTTTATTAAAGTTTTTTTTTAGGAAAATATATAAATGTTTTTTTATACCAGAACCTAATGTACTGTTGCAGTGTTAACTCAAACCCTATTATCCATTATTATAATTTTTTTTATTTAAAATAATGTGACATATTTTAAGGCTCAATTATAAGCATAATTTGCATAGAAAGGAGGTGTATTTTTGCAGAAAAGCATGGCTAAAATACTTTATATCTCTCTACTGCCATGAGCTTGCTAAAACGAAGCTGACAGTCAGCCAGGTTCTGTCTGAATGCTTCATTTACATGAAAGCACAGGCTGAATTCAAAACACCACAGTTGCTCAAGCTGCATAATTGCAGGTCAGGGAATTTATGCATAAAAATCTTGGATTATAGGAGCTTTAGGATTAGATCCATCTACTGTATATTTTTCATTAAACAATGTGAGATGCAAAATCAAATTCTGTATTCATTTTTAAGATGATTCAGAACTAAATGATTGTTGCATATCCATAAACCATGACCACACATGCCACATTATGTTATCAATACTGTATTAAATAGCTATATAGACCAATGCTAGAATGCTGCAAGACAGTCTGTCCTATTCACATTGCGACAAGGGCACTGATAGGGCAACTAATCCATACAAAGGCTAGAGACTGTGTTCAAGGAACATCTCCATGGCAACATCATGTTAAAAAGCTTGTGATTTCACTATTTTGCATTTCTTGATCCTCTACATGTTATGATTCAGCTTAATGCTATTAGATGCTTTGTTTAGCTTTTGAACCTACTATTTAACGGTTTGTTTTATGCCAAAGAAAATGATTATCATTTTCTCTTAAAGAAAATGTAATTTAGTTTTTCTTTGCCACACAGGGATATTACTTCCCGATGTTCCCATGATTGGATGAATATGCTGTTTCTCTGCGTTTTCAGTCAAATGTTGAAACATACTGTATACATGAAAAACAAGTGAGTCAGCTGAGTCGGAGCCTGAGGGTAGTAACAGTGAAGATGAGGCTATGAAAAATTAGATGGCAAAACCAGAAGTTGAGGGTTCTGAGTTGGGAGATAAAGAATGTTTTCTGAAAACTCTCCAAAAAAGGAAATTGTTGGGATGTCATGCTGACAAACAAGCATGTATGAAACAAAAGAATGACAAAAAAACAAAAGAATGGATGGTAATTGTGAGAAGCAGACTGACATAGAGAGTGAAAATGATGTCAGAATGCAGTGTTAATGCTAGTTTACCCCAAAGTGGTTTCTCTAGCTGAACGTATAGGCTACTGTTGAAGAAATAAATTCCTTCTTGAAAGTGACAAGAAATAAGAGGAAGGTAAAAGTAGAGGAATATTTCCCTGACATTATGCAGTTTATTGAAAAAGTTAACGTTTTCAGAAATGAAAACTGTTTCACTGATCAGGAGGGTTACCGTCTTAAGAACATTCTTACGAAGTTAAATAATTTGTCAAGAGTTTTCTGCTAAATCAACAAGAATGGATAACATAGTATATCCTTTTTGGCTTTATTGCCTCAGTTGCTCTTTTATTTTATTTTGAATGGTGGAAATAAATCTTGTTCCTTAAATGTTAATGGAGCACAAGTATTTGAGACAATGAAGTATAAGAAAATTGATGTGGTGTTTGTGCAGGAGACCGATAGTGATATATCAAATGCTACAGAATGGGCAAAATAATTTAATGCTTTAATGATTTTAAGTCATCATACTTCATTATGTGGTGGAGTTGGAGTTTTATTTTCTAAGAATTTTATTCCATGTTCCTATAATATAGAAGTTATAAAAGGAAGGGTATTGAAAATAAAAGCTTCATTTGAAAATGGCTCTTTTGTTTGTCTGTGTATACACTCCAACTATGGCATTAGAAAGAATATATATTTTTAATACTTTGGATAATGTTTTAATTTGATTTAAATGATTGTAATGCTGATGAGTTTTTATTTGTGGGAGATTATAATTGTACGGAAAATGTAATAGACAGAAATCATGTCGAGCCACACATGCAATCAAGAAAGAAGTTAAGTCTCACAGTATTATTGATATATGGAGAAATTTCCATGGCACACAGAGACAATATATTAGACTTAGACTTAGAAAACTTTAGTGTCCCCGAAAGGCAATTTGTTGTACAATACAGGCATATTGACACATAATCCACAACACAAACATTATCCACATGCACAATGTCATAAATAAATAAAATAAATAAATAAAACCACTTCACATACTTGGGTTCATGCTTTTGAAATTTTTGACTTGACAGATTTTATGGTTTTAACATCAACTAATTATGTTAAGGGAATGCTCAATAATCCCAGTAAGTTTCTCTGACCATAGTTTGGTAAAAATGTGTAGTGGCAGAAAAATCATATAAAATCAAAAAGTGCCTATTGGCATTTTAATAATAATTTATTGGGTGGTTCATTTTTTTAGATCAGTTTTTAAAGAGTTCTGGAAAAATGCCAAAGATATGAAATCTTCTTTCTTGTCATTGAAGCAGTGGTGGGATTTTATGAAAGTACAAATCAAACAGTTGTGTCCGCAATATACTCTCAATGCTACAAGAGACATAAATGAGTCAATGAGTGTTGGAAGAAGATTTAATGAGGTTACAAGGCCCTGCAGACTCCATAAAATATGTCACTTTTTTAGAAAACATTAAAAAGAAACATGATCTATTAGCTGATATATTAGGTTTGACAACACAAGGTGCAATAAGTAGATCCTGGTTCCTGGTTTCATTGTGCTGATTTAATGGATGCTCCTTCAAAATTAATTTTTATCCTGGAAAAGAAGAATATATGGAAAGTTTAATCATGCTTTGAAGTCTGAAAGTGGAGTCTTGTTGTCAAATCCTATAGATATCAGAGAAAGAGCCATACAATTCAACAAAGACCTGTATAAAAATAAAATTTTAGAGACAACAGATGAAATGTTTTTTTTTTATTTTTTTATTTACCACAAGTAACCAAAGATGTTAATGAAGAAATCAGTAAAACCCTGAGTTTAAGAGAACTAGAAGATGATCTTAAAAGAATGGAGAGTGGAAATGCACCAGGCATTGATGGAATTACATTAGATTTTTACAAATATTTTTGGTTTGAGGCTGGTCCAGAATTGGTAGCAGTTTTTAACGAGAGTGTTGTACATGGACAACTGCCACAAAGCTGCCGTAGTGCAATTACTACTCTATTACCAAAAAAGGAGTTTTTAAATGATATAAAAAAATTGGAGGCAAGTAAGTTTATTATGCAGTGACTATAAGATACTCTTTAAAGCCTTAGCAATTAGATTAGGTGAAATTCTTGAATCTTTGTTCATCAAGATGAGTCATATTGTGTGCCAGGAATAAGAATTTTTGATAATGTCACTTTTATTAGAGACATTTTAGACTGTAGAAAACTATTTGATTCAGATTTTGTATTGATATGACTTGAAGGCTTTGGTTGAACATATTTATTGAGTGTTTTAGAAGCCTTTGGATTTAATTCTGATTTTATTTCTGTGCAAAAGTTATGTATTGTGGTGTTGAGAGTATATTAAAGATTAATGGTGACTTATGCTCTCCGTGTTTAGGGTGTATTGGGGTGTAAGACAAGGCTGTGCACTAGTAAAAGGGTGAAAAGGTTGAGCGCAATAGTATGTTCGATTATAAAGATTTAATAATTGTGGCTCTAAATTTTGCACTTGGTGAAAATATGTATAAGAGTTGTGTAAAAGCATTTAATAAAAATCTCTGAATAACAAGTGTGATACATCATGGCGAAATGTACCTAATCTTGATGTAAATGTAAAACCTGAATGGAGTGTTATATAAATCACCATTAGTAAAAAAATAAAAAATACTGTGGATTTACATTGTTGCATGGTGCCATTGCAGTCAATGCTTTTGTTTCATTGATATATTCTGACATTATTGAAGGTTGTCCTTTTTGCTGACAAAAAGGGACTATTTTTCATGCGTTTCTGCATTGTGAAAGGCTAAAACTTTTATTTAATATCTTGAAAAAATATTTTATTTCATTTCATGTAATTTTTTCGATGAATGTGTTTTTGTGGTTTTAAATATGTTTCAAAACAAGGTCAGAAGTCTCAATGGTTGAATTTCCTGTTAGGTCAAGCAAACATGCAATGTATACCACAAGGAAAGGGAACATTTTACAAAATGTTTTTAGTGGTATAGAAGCTGTTTTTGTCAAATTAGTAAAATCTAGAATTTTTATTGATTACCATGACCTTTTATCTTGAGGCTAAATGGGATCATTTGTGAAATTGTTGAAGAGTTGCTTTCCCCCTTTTGTTTAGTATGATTTTATTGTTTTATAAAATGGGTATTGTTTGTTAATTTTATGTTATTGGTTTGTGATATGTAAATATTGTAATAAAAAGTGTTTTTGAAAATCAAAAAATCTCTCTCTCTCTCTCGCTCGCTCGCTCGCTGTGAAGCAGAGACCCAGAATGTTGGAATATTCTGTTTTGCGTCCTGGAGCGGAGACTTAAGGCCAAAACAAGTATGCAAACGCAGACACAAGAGCTTGACCAATGTATGGCCAATGCGTGGTCCCATTGTACATGCATTGTATGTACATGCATTATGAAACCAGTGCTGCGTCCAAAAATCCAGCAAGGAGTGTATTTTATAGATCCATGCCCGAAACCAGGAAAATGCAGCCTCGGAGGCAGGATGAAAAAAGGTGCTTTTCAAACTGTTCGGAGACCAGTTCCTTAAGAGTTTCATTCATTTAAAATACCTGTCAGTTAAGCCATTATCTGATTAAGCAGCAAGTCAGCTGCCTACGTTTTCGGATGCAGCCCAGATATGGCAGATCATAGATAGTTGAGGAGTGGGGAGAGATATGGTGCAAAAACAAGATCTTTTGAATGAACTAGGGACAAAAAAAATATATATTTTTAGAAAAGATTAAACTCAAATTGCTGCCCGAATCTGCCATGACAGTTGTTGATTGAAAGAAGAAAATCTGCTGTAGCACCCCTTGCAGCAACGCTGACTATGCAGCATGTACTTACGTTGTGTTATGAATTGAGAGCGGACACATTTCACAACGCAATGACACATGAATTCAAGCTTGCGTAGCAAGGTGTGTCTGCGTTCATGTACTTGTGTAGAGTATGTTTGGGCCTTGAGAATGTGGTGTTACTGTTATGTCTCCTACCACCAGAGGTAGGTAGAGTAGCCAAAAACTGTACTCAAGTAAAAGTAAAATTAAAATTGAGAAATTACTCAAGTAATTTATCCATACATGTCTAATCCCAAATTTGAAGAAAATTAACCCCCTCCTCAAACACCACAGATACTGCAGTCTGTGACAGCATGGTAAGTAATCACTGTAATTTGGGTTAGAATCCATTTTGCAGAAGAGTTTAATTAACACATCCAAATCAGCAATCACAAGTAGGTAATACAGGCATAGGTTGGCAACTGATGTGGCAGGAAACAGGAAGTGACAAAGTTCAGTATTCAGGTGAGGGCTCCCTCTGGTGAACGGGGGACCACTCAGATGTTACAGTATCTTTCATAGTTGGGGCATTTTCCAACGGTGAAACATTTTACAAATGCTGAGTAACGCATGATAGAAACAAATAAAGTGTAAATACATGGTCCTATCACATTTATAACTGTGAAAGGATACACTTACCATGCAAATTGTAAAAATATACAGTATCCATTCACTGGTGTTTGTCATACTGTCGTTCATCATATAAGATTATAACTACTATACCCCCAAAAAAAAAAATCATTATAACTAGAAATATTGTAATTTTGCCAAAGCTTTGGTGTGGACAGCCCCTTAGAGTAGGTATAGATCATTGGCCATTGCGTCTTGCTCACTTATAAGCATTTCTCAGATTAAGTAATGAGTTTTTTTAAACATTTTGTCTGGAAAGGGATTGAAAGTGTCTCGAGATCCTTTCATTCTGTTCCATTCAGTTGTTTTTCCTTTGTTTGAACAGCCTCTGGCTAGGGCTCATAGTCTGAGCCGCTTCACCACCGAGTTCAGCCGATTACCACTACTATCTGCGAATATTTTTACCCTACATACATCTGTAATGAATAAAAAAACAATGTGGTATTTCGCCATTATTTTGAAACTTGGAGTCTGGTATAGTATACTGTGGCATCAGTGCAAGTGTAACACCATGTGAACTGTCTGTTTTATGATGTCAGGGTTTAGACTTAGAGGGTTACTTTTGAAATGTATTCCACTACAGATTACAGAATACATGTGTTAAAATTTGAACGTATTCCATTAGATTACTCAATGTCAGTAACATATTCTAAATACTTTGGATTTCTTCTTCAGCACTGGTAGATTCTTTTCACTTGTTTTGACTATAAAAAGTCTGCCAGTACAGTAAGACAAAATACACACTCTGAAAAACCTAAATATCTTATGCAGTATTGTTTCTAAAACAAGAACAATCAAACTGGACAAGGATTTTTAGATATTTTTACAGGAAAGCAATACACAAACTATAATCAAGAATATTATTTTTGCCCTAATATCAAAGGTCTTACTAGAAAAAATTGAAATTATGATCCAACATCAATTTTCTTGATAACAAAATATGATCGTGCCTAGTAACATGTGCATGAAAAATGGCTAGAAATAGCATTTTAGCTAAGCGTAAAGCTGACAATTTACACAAGGTTTATTTCTATTTCTTCTGCTCCAAACGTACTTATCTGTCTGCTCGTATGAATGTAACACATCATAAGAAAGTGTTTAATCACTGTTCAAATGCACCTTGGATCACATCATTTATATGTGTAAATGTTTTTCATCTGAAATGACTAAATATTAAATGAAACAAATTACAATAAAATACAAAGTAATCTCTTCAGTAATCAAAATGCTTTTTGAATGTAACTGTATTCTAAATACCAATGATTTAAATTGTAACTGTAGTGGAATACAGCTACATATATTTTGTATTTTAAATATGTATTACATGTATTTAATTACTCCCAACCCTGTATGGGGTCAATGTGTCCCCCTTGTGGACTAAGGAAACAATGTCAGTTTAAAATTCAAATTTAATTCAAATATATATATATATTCAGTTTCTCTACCTAATTTGCTGGGCTTCCATCCAAAATGTTTAGCATTTTTAGCACATTTCTAAAAATTTGACTTATGAAAATACGAAATGTCATAAGTTTCCATCCTCTACGTAATGCGCATTATCATGAGGGAGCTGTCTCGTCATGATGGAGCAGCTGAATGAATTCTCCCTGCTTTGGGGACAGGTTTATTTGCAAGATTGGAGCAAGTATATCATTTTATTAAATGCATCCACAAGACACCGCAGAATAAGTGTAATATCTGATATAATGTGGGCTGAAATAGCTGCGAGGCCCACACACCGCCAGTCACTGCATACCTGGGAGCGCCCACTCTCAAAACTGTTCTGGTGGATTGTGAGGACCCACTTTATTGACCAGCTGTGTGGGTTCAATCTTCAGAATGACAAGCGCTATGTTCAAAGAATTGTGTGCCAAGGCCGGACCTTTCAGTGGACTAGTCATCGAGCTATCGATATAATATAATGTGCATTTATCAAATTCAAAACTCTAGAAAAACCACCTCCTCCGAGCACATAAAAACGTTTATTCAAATATCAAGCATTTCCATTCAGAATTTCTTATGAGCAATTCCAAAATGAGCATACAAATAGTTATTGACAGCCCTTATTCATAGCCTATTTTCACCTGGTACTTCGACTCGTCCACTTACAGCTTCCTGTCAGGCTGATTCCTATTTATATCTTTATAAACACTCAAAGAAACTTTATATAGCTCAGGAAATTCAGCAACAGTGAGTTTATTCTTCTCCATTTTTTTGTTTGAAAGTTAAATCTCGTTCGATTGGTTGTGAATAAATTGAGCTCTAATTTGTCAATGAAAAGTGCCAGCCACGGAAAGGGGCAATATTTTAATCTTGCGCGTTGTGCACTGCAAGCATGGCAGGATTCTCGCCACTGACGTGCGGTCTGGGTAGGCAAACTAGGCACTGCCTACCCTGCCAAAATTCAAAAATAAAATGTTTATTAAATAATAAACTTGTATTTGTATTTTTACTTTTTATTCTTGTGATTTATATGTGCAATATGTGTGTTATTCCAATTGTTTAGACGTTATGATGACAAATGTAGCAGTTACGCATAATCAACTAAAAACAAATGGTAGAGTAAGCAGTGCTTTTACGGTCCATTCATTGCAGACGACACGCGGAAAACCCATGTTGCGCATGCGCACTTCGATCCTGTATTCTTTAACATGTACGGTAAAAAGCACAAATCTGCTGTGCCTTTTGACGTAAATATGTTATACCCGTAATCATCTCCGTTACGTATCAGACATGGACCAATTAAAATCGAGATATTCCTGGACATTTGCATAGCTAACGTCATTATACCACAGCTAGTGTATGCCTAATCCCCGCCAAATTCAAAATCAAAATGACAGCACCGGCCGTAATCACGGAATTAAGAATTTTTTCCAAGCTCGATTTTAATTCCAAATATGAGTTAATTGCAAGAGGGAGGTCTACGCCAGCCTTAGATTGACTAGTACACCAAAAGGGCCCAAAAATTATCCGATCATTTCAAACTGATTGGTATGTAAGAAAAGATTGGCTATGTGGCTGTACTAACAATTAGCTGCTGTACTGCTATCCCTGCCTGCTTTTTTCAACCATTCAGACTGTTTGGACTTCAGCGGGATATTGTGATTTGAACAACCTGCCCGCAGCTTTACCCAAGCATGAAAAGTCGTCAGCTCACATCCAGTGTCAAATTACACTGAAAATCTTTGGAAAATCTCGGATCGACCTTGCACTTGACGAGCAAAGGAAGCTGTATATAACCTACCACAATGAAAAGGTAAAGGATTGTTGTATTGTATCTTCTGTTATAAAGATGAAGATTGCACATAAAAAAATAAGCACATAATGTTGTAAAAAATAAACAACTTATGTTCTGTTATATGTTCTGTGTTTTGACTACTGAATTTTGTATAATAATATCTAATGAAGATATATTAACAAAATCGTATATATTATAACACATATATAAAATACATACATTTCTTGATATGCCGCGCTTGTGCGTAACGTTCACTGTGTGTGTGTGTGTGTGTGTGTGTGTGTGTGTGTGTGTCTGTGATAGAGAGAGAGAGAGTACACAATATACATCCTGATTTTTTTTTTATTGACAAATAATTCATCCTGATTTTTACATTTCTTGATATGCCGCGCTTGTGCGTAACGCTCACTGTTATTACGTATTATTAGCTTAAACAATAAATCAGGTAATCTGGCTTTCATAACTCTGTGCCTAGCCTCTTTAAGACATCACCGCACGTCACTGATTCTCGCGAACAAGCTCAAAGCGGCACAGCTTCGACTGCCTCCTCCGTTTTGTCAGCTGTCGTTTCTCTGTCATTGAAAATTAATAGTGAACGCATGGTGACCACGTCCCATGGAAAATCGCCTTTACACTTAACGCTGATGTTTACACTGATTAATACAGTAGGTATATATTAATACTCTGATCTAAACATTTATACTTCTAAACTGAGGTCATAATAGCCCATAGTTACGGAATCACCCAGAAAATGACCATCACCACAACACAGAAAAGCTCATGTTATAATAATCACCAAAACTCACCGCAACAAGTTTTCTTAAGATGGAGCTACAATTATAATCTTAAATTATCTGCTTGTTTTGGTGTAAAATGAAGGCATTGCATTTGTCTGGCATGCTTGCTGCTGCAGTGATAGACTTGACTCTAGTGACAAAGCTCAACTGTAAAGTCCCACTGTCATAAAAGTCCCATTCAAAAATCTCTCAATAAATTACGCATTTATTCAAACTTATTTAATTAAAATCAGTAATGTAATGAAAGGAACATTGCCCATTGTAACGAAGTAAAAGTAAAAAAAGTCATTCGAAATTTACTTGAGTAAGAATAAAAAATACCCACTCATAATAGTACATTCTCTCTAAAAATGTACTTAAGTAAATGTAACTGAGTAAATGTAGCATGTTACTACCTACCTCTGCCTACAACTCAGGCCAGAGACTCAGAATGTTGTTCTATCTGTTGCTCTCTCTCTCTGGGAGGGAAACTTAGAATGTGGTGTACCTGTTGCTCTCTCTACTGGAGTGAGACTCAGAACAAAGGTGTGGACATCCAGAGGGATAGTTTCATCCCTTTCCGGTAAGGCGGGCATTGAATCTGTCATCTTTCCATTCTAGCAATGTAATTGGCTGTTGCTATCAGAAGGAGCCACAGTATGGCCCACCCTAGTGTTGATCTTATCTGCATATTTAAAGTTCACAGTTGCATCAGTGCCCTTAAATATTTTTACGGCACTGAAAAAAATCGCTAAGCGCTTTCCAAACCGCTTATAACATTTATTATTGGTTTGAATGCATGTAGTCTAAATATGATTCTGAAAGATGAAATATTACCAATGCATTCCTATATAGCTTAATACTTTAATTTGTCTGAACTATTGTTTTATTCAAACAACCGCAATTTACATAAACAGTTCTGTGAATGAACATAGATTTTATACGATGCAGCTGATATCCATTTTAGGGCATATGTATACATTTATTTCTTTGCTGCTTTTTTGTTTTAGCCACATGAGCAGTCAATTGTGCTTAGAGATCTAGAGGAATTTTTATAGCAAATCTTTGCTGAAACGCTAGGATTGGGGTTTTGAGCTGTGCCATAGGATTTTGGCAATTAGAAACCACTTGTGGCCAATGAGAAGAAGTTCTTCACAATGTTTTGGAGGATCCAGAGCCTTCCATTCCCTCTTGAGGTGTCTGGCCATTATCCGAACAGCCTTATCTGATGGCTGCTTGGCATGTTTGTGTTAGTCCACCACGATCCAGTCATGCAATAAACTGTCTCACAAATTCCATTATGTCCAGATAGTTCACAACAATTACTATAGAGCTGTTTTTGTTTTACTCTGTATTTGAGTCCTCTCCCCTTACTCCTTACCTGACATATTGTGCTGGATTGAACAAATTTAGATTTATTTCCCTTTGCTTACATTTCAAAACTTAACCTGTTTTTTACTTTCAAACTGACACTGAATGGTTGATTTTGGCTTGATTGGTCTCCAACCATAAGTTCTGAGGGAACTTATTACGGAAAGTACAGGATAAACTTTTTGTCTTTTAACATTATGATATCAACAGGCAAATATAATTGCCCTATTCAAGCATAGTATGTAAGGTGTTTTAGAACACAGTCCACTTCTTATTTCACTCATATTTGAAGGAAGAATATGGAAAACATGGCCATAGGGTGACAGTCTTGGAGGGATGCTAGGGCATATTTAAAATGTTGCTGTTTAAACAATGCTACTTTGACCCACACAACATGTCCCAACAATGGCTGTTAAAATCAAGTGTGCTGCCATCCTCTGTCTGGGTGTCACAGCGAGTGCAGTCGAAGGAAAAGTGATGCAGAAATAAATAGTGATTGAAAATAAAATTGGAAACAGGACAAAAGAGGAACGGTGATAGATGTCATCATAACAAATAAAAAAAAAAATATTTGTAATTAGTGAGAAATGGGGCATTTAGAGAACTTTTTGGCTGAATCCACATTTCTGTTTTGCAAAAATGCAGATGAGGGTGAAAGAAGTGCTCATTCAGACTAATGGGGGAAAATATTTCTTCTTGCACGTTAATCACTAACAGAACATAACTCATATTTTTTGTAATTTCTTGTTCTCATCTATAGGTCACAAGCTCAATTATTTTAGCAGACACATTTTATCTGAAGCATATTGTACATTTATTGTCGGGTCACAGTTGTCCTGGAGAACCCTGGCTATAAGTGGCTTGCACGAGGGCACAAAAGGTTAGCACGACAAGGGTGGAATCAGTAACCAGTTTTGAGAATGTCCAGTTCCTTAGAACCTGCACTTTATAAATTAGCAGACTAGGACCTATATTAAAGGCTCTTATAATTCCCATGTTTAAATGGTTCTCTAATCGTCCGGTTCTCTAATTCGATTCGACGGGCAGGATGTCAGTCTCTGTGTTGTTCGGCAGCATTTAATGGTTGCTTTAGCTTCGTTATGAACTGTTTTCATTGGTGGAGTAAAAATTTACAAAATAACTGACTATGTTCTGTCTAAATTGTTAGTAACTCTATATTATCTTCTTTATTATAAAACCACTGTATAAAAGCAACAATTACATAAAAGCAACAATTTACAGCCATGCTGATATTCTGTAAAACTTGCTCATGTCATATTGCTTAAATGTCTTTGTCATCCAATATAAAATGCACAAATAAATAAGAACTCATTTGCTATTGATCCAGTACTGATCTGTCACAACAAAAAAGAAAACTCTCGCCCAGGGGCATTGAGAATAACTATTGTATTCTGCATTTATTGCATTTTGAACACACTGCATAAACAAAAACACAATTATGATTCCCAGTACTCTAGTTGTCTGTATTTGTTATTACCCTCTCTCTTTTTGTCTCTCTATTCTGTCTGCCCTCATGTTGTCTGCCTTGTTTCTTTTTTAATATTATAATTTTTGTCACTTTTGTCTGTCTCTTTATCTTGTTGATCCTCCCTTATTTTGTGGCTGTTCTGTTGTCTTGCTTTTCTATTGTATCTCTTTTTTCTCTTATTTTATGTAGCATTATATGTTCTTTGTCTCTCTTCTTGTCTGGCTTTTTGTCTCAATCTTGTTTCTAATTTTCTGTGTCTTAGTTGTCAATCTTCTTGTTTGTCTTTTTTTTTTAAAGTCCTGATATCTCTCTGTCTTGTCTGTTTCTTTCATTTTGTTGTATGTCTAGTTCATCTCTGTCGATTACTCTTCCAGGTTCAATTGTGTTAACGATTCCTTTTCAAGTGACAAAACGGCAAGGTTGTGAAATCTTTCCTGACCCATGGTTCGCCTCAACCATGTGTGCAGGCGTCTCAGGGCACTAAATGATTGTTCACATGTACTGTACAGTTGCTGACAGGCAGTATTAGTGCAACCTGGAATGGTTTTTTTGAGAGAGGGAAACATTTCACAGTCCAGCAGGTGGTATACAGTGGGGAAAATATCTGGAATGCTACCTTCCTCATTTTTTGCTAGGTAATATTTTGCCACAAATACCTCTACACGAAGCTCTATATTATAGTACAGTACAACTTCACTGAGCAGATCCTGTGACAAAAAGGTTGCTAAAGATGGGTCACAGGTCTGCACACCCTTCAGAATACTATCTCCTACACCAGTAAACCTTTGACTGAGCTCACTAATCATCTGATCCACACAAGGGAAGTACAAATGCCTCTTCAGATTATCAGAGCCTCAGAGGTCAGCACCAACAGCACCACAATTTGAATCAACAACAATCTCTTCCATTCACTTTTGTTTGCATCAAGGAAATGAAGATCAACCCATCTGTGATGGACAACAGACACTCAAACATTACCATCATGTAGACCACAGTAAAGTTGCACAACTTCATCCTGAGGCCTACGGTCACAGGTGTCCCAATTTCTTCAAGAGACATTAAGACAGCACTGTAGTTTTCTAGCATTGTGGTAACAGATGTAAGGTGACAGGACCAGCAAGTTCTTGAAAGCTGAACAAGTTCATGGCCATGTAGTCCAAGCTGTTTCTGTACAGCAATCATCTTTTCATGGTTTACAAGAGAGGTGTTGAAAAAAAGTGAATGCACATTCTAGGCAGTCAAAAAAATCTTCTTCTTGAAAGGCCCTGCATGTGTAACACAGGACAAGGTTTAATTTTTATGCGTAGTAGTGTATGTAAATGGCTTTGCACAGAAAAGAGCCTGCACACCACCATATACCTCGCTCATCACTGATGCAGTATCATACGACTGAGCTACACATGTCAGATTTCCCAATATGTTGGCATCAAACAGTGCTTCAGTTTTATTTGTAATGATCTTTGCATCAAAAACTTTTAGATCTTGAAGGCCCAGGAACCGTTCCATCACATGACATATCGTATTCAAGACCTAATTGTTCTTTCTTGCCTCATCTGCCATTACAGCATACATGCAAGATAACTTAATTGCCTTCCTGATCTCCTCAGTAACTTTAGCAAAGCTTTGAATTAATTCATTTTGAGAGACTGGAGAGAGAGAGAGAGAGAGAGAGAGAGAGAGAGAGAGGGAGGGAGGGAGAGAGAGAGAGATGGAATTAGAGGCAACCGTGTAATTATGAAAGAACGGGTCAAACTGTGACAGTAGTTTGAAGCACTCTAAGAAATTACTTGATTCTCACTACTCTCTTTTTCACTATGGCCCCAAAATGGTATACCTTGTCTTGCTAGAAATCCTGTTATTGCAACAATGCGACAAGTGTATTCACGCCTTTCCTGGATTCCATTTATACTGGCCGAGCGCAGTTGTGTTCATATATCACCATGCTCTTTGGTACTTTTGAAGCCTTGCCATGAGACCATGCTGGCAGTGTGAACAGAGGTTTTTTCAAGTTCTCTGAATGAACTGAGGACTTTCTTCCAATTTATGTAGCCCTGACTCTGTAGATTGTCACTGTTGGTTCAAGTATGTTGTTCCCCTTCTGTCGCTCTCTCCACGTTGTGTCGGAGAAGCGACACTAGGGGTCTCTCTTGAGCGCCGATATTCACCTCTGATCTTATTGAAAAGGGCCAATGGGAGTTGGCAGTCAGTATTTGCATACCCCGCCCCCGGACATACGGGTATTTAAGCCGGGCAAATACGGAGTTCATTCAGAAAATTTCTTCGGAGCCGATGGTCTGTCTGCAGTTTGCTGCGAAGTTACACGCCACTTAAACGTTCCTGTTTTCCTCTGACGATCTGCATGCTGTTGGATCTTGATGGCGCACAACAGTGGCTTTCTCCTTCTCAGTGCACGGCGTGCATTGTTGCCCCTGAGCTTCGACATCGCGAGACACGCATACACACACACTGTGTATTAAAAGAGTTTTTACTAAAAGAGTAATTTTCTCTAAAAGAGCAAACACTGCGGCGTTGAACGTCCTTTTAAGGACGCCGTCTTTTCAAGATGCCTTTCCGCCCCTGTGTCGTTCCTGGATGCGGTAGAGTGCTCTCTGCTTCAGACGGCCACAGGCGCTGTCTCGTGTGTTTGGGCCGCGATCACACCGAGGCGGCGCTTGTGGATGGTTCATGTTCTCACTGCGAGAACATGACCATGACCACGTTAGCGGTCGCTGCTCGCTTTCAACAGAAAGCAAGCCACCCCAGCTGTACCCCGCATTGCTCCTTCTTCCCACGGGATTAAGGACGGTGCGGTTGGCGCTGGGGCGATTTGGGGCGGCAGCGGTGCAGTTTCACCGGGTAGACCCCCGCGAACCTCCCGTTCCCGACACGCTCGCTGGTCTCCGTCCACGCTCGCGGCGATAGCGGCTCGCCTCACGGCCCCGCTGTCTATCCTCCCGAGTCCGAAGCAGATGAGCTCGCCGCTGCATCAGAGAGTGCAGTGTCTGATGCCGAGGACTCCCCTGGACTGCCGCCTTCGGGCCAGCAGGCCCAGGCTGAGGCCGACGCTCAGATGTCCGACATGCTTGCCCGGGCCACCTTGAGCGTGGGGTTGGACTGGAACCCTCCATCCTCCCCACAGCCTTCTCGGTTGGATGATTGGTTCCTGGGGCAGCGGCCGTTCGCGGCCTCGCACCCCCCCGGTCCCTTTCTTCCCGGAGGTGCATGATGAGCTGACGTCTACGTGGAGAGCCCCGCTCTCCACTCGTCTAGGTGCCACCCGCTCCACTCTCTCCACCCTCGACGGCGGAGAGTGCCACGGGTACGACGCGATTCCCCAGGTTGATAGGGCAGTTGCGCACCATCTATGCCCCGGTAGCCCTACCTCCTGGCGGGGTCGCCCTGTACTCCCATCCAAGCCCTGTAGGACAACATCCTCGCTTAACGCGAAGGCCTACACTACGGCTGGACGCACTGCCTCCGCCCTGCATGCGATGGCCCTCCTGCAAGTCCACCAGGCCAAAGCTCTCAGAAACATGCACGGGGGTGGACCTGATCCTGATGTGCTGCAGGAACTGCGCTCAGCGACCGACCTCGCCCTGAGAGCGACGAAGGCCACAGCACAGGCACTCGGACAGACGATGGCCACCCCAGTGGTCCAGGAACGGCATCTTTGGCTCAACCTTCATTGAGATGCGTGAGGCTGACAAAAACCGCTTCCTGGACGCACCTGTCTCCCAGATTGGCCTTTTCGGTGACACCGTCGTGGACTTCGCCCAACAGATCTCCGCGGTGAAGAAGCAGACGGAAGCCATTTCGCACATCATGCCCCGCCATAGACCTGCCGCTACGGGCCCTGCCCCGTCTGCCCGCCGAGGGCATCCCCCTGCGAGGAAACCAGCTCCTGCTCCGCCTCAACCTGGGCCCAGCTCTCAGCCCCAGCGTCGAGCACGCCGCAGGTGGCGCACGCCCCCTGTCTCACGAACCCCCTCCAGGACCCGGAAGGCTCCCAAGCGTTCCTGAGACAGCAGACCCAGAGCTGAAGACGTTAGCTCCGGCGGTGGTAAGACTGCTCCGTCCCCCGGTGGAGGGCCGGGAGGAGAATCCTTTGTTTTTTCATTTGCCACACCCCCTGACGGGGGCTGTGGTACCCACATTCTCAATAAAAGAGCTATTTCCTTTGCCTCTGGGTCACCTGGCCCGCAAATGCCATTTTCACGGCAATGTGCTTTCAGATCACAACAGTCCGGTACACTGGACGCGGCGATCCCGCCTTCCGCCTGTCCACGACTGTCCCCGGCCGGCCGGTTCAGATGAGTCCAGAGGACGCCAACATCAGACCTCCTCCTCAGTCAAGAACCCGCCCCTGCCGGGCGCTGGAGCAAGGTAAGTGCTTTGAGTCTATTCTCAGCACCTCAGCCTCAGGCCGCAACGAAGCCGCCCGACGCTGCATTACCTGTTCCTCCCCGCTGCGAGGCCCCGCCGGGTACGTCCAAAATACTCGTCCCTTTGGTGCCCCTAGCGCAGAGCTGGGAAACGTGGCTTTCGCTTCCCAACGCATCACGCTGGCTGCACCGGACCATTCGACTCGGTTACGCAATTCAGTTTGCCCGGCTCCCACCCCCTTCAGGGGCGTCCACTTTTCCGCAGTACACGGCGAGCACGCCAGTTCCCTGCGCACGGAAATCGCGACCCTCTTAGCCAACCGAAATGAGGAAGGGTTTCTACAGCCCTTACTTCATTGTACCCAAGAAAGGCGGCGGCTTACGACCAATCCTGGACTTGCAAGTTTTCAATCGGGCCTTGTTAAAACTCCCGTTCAAAATGCTTACGCAGAGAAATATTCTGGCTGGCGTTCAGCATCTAGATTGGTTCGCAGCGGTGGACCTGAAGGACGCGTACTTCCACGTCTCAATGCTGCCACGACACCGACCCTTCCTACGGTTCGCGTTCGACGGCCAGGCGTTTCAGTACAAAGTCCTCCCCTTCGGCTTGTCTCTGTCCCCCTCGCGTCTTCACGAAAGTCGCAGAGGCGGCCCTTGTCCCGCTACGAGTAGCCGGCATCCGCATTCTCAACTACCTCGACGACTGGCTCATCCTAGCACACTCTTGAGAGTTACTATGCACACACAGAGACCAGGTGCTCCGGCACCTCAGCTGCTTGGGGCTTCAGGTCAACTGGGAAAAGAGCAAGCTCACTCCGGTTCAGAGCATCTCTTTTCTTGGGTTGGAGTTAGACTCAGTCTCAATGACAGCACGTCTCACGAGCGAGCGTGCTCAGTCAGTGCTGGACTGCCTCGCTTCCTTCAAGCCAGGCACAGTGGACCCTCTAAAACTTTTCCAGAGGCTCCTGGGGCATATGGCGATCTCCGCGGTGGTCGCGCCGCTGGGGTTGATGCATATGAGACCACTCCAGCACTGGCTCCAGACTCGAGTCCCGAGACAAGCATGGCACCGAGGCACGCATCGGGTAAGGATCACCCCCGCCTGCCTCAAAACACTCCGACCCTGGACAGACCTCTGCTTTTTACGGGCAGGAGTGCCCCTGCAGCAGGTGTCCCGACGCATCCTGGTCACAACCGACGCCTCCCAGTCCAGGTGGGGTGCCGTGTGCAGCAGGCATGCAGCAGCGGGCCGTTGGAAAGGGGCCCCGCTGCGTTGGCACATCAATTGCCTGGAGTTGCTGACTGTCCTTCTTGCTCTCAGGAAGTTCCTCCCGTTAGTTCGGGACAAACATGTCCTCGTGAGATCAGACAGCACCACGGTGGTGGCGTACATAAATCGCCAAGGCGGCGTACGCTCCCGCCACATGTCACAACTCGCCCGCTGTCTCCTCCTATGGAGCCAGCAGCGACTCAAGTCTACCTGGGCCTTGCCAAACAAGCATGGCACCGAGCAGCGACTCAAGTCGCTGCGTGCCACTCACATCCCCGGCAAGCTCAACATCATAGCGGACGCACTATCATGACAAGGCCTGCCCGGCGGGGAGTGGAGGCTTCACCCCCAGTCGGTCCAGCTGATTTGGGAACGGTTTGGCAAGGCCCAGGTAGACCTGTTCGCCGCCCAGGAAACCTCCCACTGCCCGCTCTGGTATGCCCTAACAGAGGCTCCCCTCGGGACAGACGCGCTGGCACACAGCTGGCCCTCAGGGCTGCGCAAGTACGCATTTCCCCCAGTGAGCCTTCTTGCACCGGTGCTGTGCAAGGTCAGGGAGGACGAGGAGCAAGTCATGTTGGTGGCCCCCTACTGGCCCACTCGGACTTGGTTCTCGGAACTCAGGCTCCTCGCGACAGCTCCTCCCTGGCGAATTCCCCTGAGAAAGGACCTCCTCTCTCAGGGACGGGGCACGCTCTGGCACCCGCGCCCGGACCTCTGGAACCTCCACGCCTGGTCCCTGGACGGGACGCGGAAGAGCTAGCTGGCTTACCGCGCACCGCTGTGAATACCATCAACCAAGCCAGAGCTCCCTCTACCAGGCACCTTTACGCCCTAAAGTGGCGCTTTGTTCGCAGATTGGTGTTCTTCCCGAGCCGAAGACCCACAGAGATGCGTGATTAGGGTCAGTGCTTCTGTTCCTACAGGAGAGGCTGGACAGGAGGCTGTCCCCGTCCACCCTCAAGGTGTATGTTGCCGCTATCGCCGCCCACTATGATCCTGTTGACGGCAAGTCTTTGGGTAAGCACGACCTGATCCTCAGGTTCCTGAGAGGCTCGGAGGTTGAATCCCTCCCGGCCAGGCCTAGTTCCCTCCTGGGATCTCTCGGTAGTCTTGGCAGGACTCCAGAGACCTCCCTTCGAGCCGCTCGAATCAGTTGGACTCAGGGCCTCTCTCTTAAGACGGCCCTGCTGATCGCGCTCGCCTCCATTAAGAGGGTCGGGGACCTGCAAGCGTTCTCTGTCAGCTGACACTTGCCTGGAGTTCGGTCCGGCAGATACGCCTGTGATCCTAAGACCGCGACCGGGCTATGTGCCCAAGGTTCCTACCATACCATTCCGAGATCAGGTAGTGAACCTGCAAGCGCTGCCCGGGAGGAGGCAGACCCAGCCCTTTCGTTGCTGTGTCCAGTGCGCGCCCTGCGCATTTACCTGGACCGCACACAGAGCACCAGACGCTCTGAGCAGCTCTTTGTCTGCTTTGGGGGATGGCAGAAAGGGAATGCCGTCTCCAAACAGAGGCTCGCCCACTGGGTTGTCGATGCCATCACACTGGCTTATCAAACCCAGGCCGTGCCCCTACCCTTACGGGTCCGAGCTCACTCAACAAGGGGTGTTGCGTCCTCATGGGCACTGGCCAAGGGCACCTCCCTAGCAGACATCTGTAGAGCCGTGGGTTGGGCAACACCCAACACCTTCGCGAGGTTTTACAACCTCCGTGTTGAGTCGGTTACGCCTCATGTTTTCTCAGGTCCGAGCCCGTGAGAACTCGGTAACACGTGAGACCGACCGGCCGGGTGGATCGCTATGCTTCAGCCCCTTTTCCTGACGCCAAGGTAAAGTAGTGCGCCTTCTTCCCAGGGCGCCCCACTCCGAGTCGGGCCCCTGGTCAATTCCTCCCCAGCCCTCCGGGTCCGCGGTTCAGCGGAGGAACTCACCGACCCAAGCCACTGCGGGTACCCTGATGGCCACCCCGTACTGGTATAGGGGCTCCACAGGTAAAATAAGAAGGCCTCCTGTTCAGACTCCCCCTGTGTGTAATTCCATGGTTCTGTCCCCTTACGAGCGGACCCCTGTGTCTCCCTTAGGCAGTTACAGCTGCCTCGGTCGCCGTGCTGTAGCAACTCCCCCCTTTCGAGGCTGGATCTACCACCGCACCATACTTTCCACATGAGCCCTAAGACGGCCGTGTGACGTGTCTACCACTTTTCCTCCCCAAGAAAAAGGGCAGGTGTGGTCTCTGCAGGGTCTGGGTAAGACCCCCTTCCCTATATGCGTGTAAGGGCCCCGGCCGTGATTGCTCTATGCGAGAAACATAGAGAGAAAAGAGGCCCAGCCAGGCTGGCCCGTTCCCATGTTGGCAAACATCGCCTTGTTCCCCTCCCAGGGTAACTAGAAGGACTCCGATGTTCTTATTGGGCATTGGGGAAGGGTACGTGCAGCCAGGTACAGACGATGCGTGGCACTGGATGAAATCCCTGCCCGCCTCTGTATCGGTGGTCCACGTACAAGGTTCAGCGCATGGCAAGATTGGAATGGGTCCCCTATTGTCGCTTCTCCGACACAACGTGGAGAGAGCGACAGAAGGGGAACGTTTGGTTACGTATGTAACCTCCGTTCCCTGAGGGAGGGAACGACACGTTGTGTCTTTCCTCCGCCATGTCGCTGAACCGAGCCACTGTTGTGGCCGGACCATTTCCGGCTCCTCAGAAAAATCCTGAATGAACTCCCGTATTTGCCCCGCTTAAATACCCGTATGTCCGGGGGCGGGGTATGCAAATACTGACTGCCAACTCCCATTGGCCCTTTTCAATAAGATCAGAGGTGAATATCGGCGCTCAAGAGAGACCCCTAGTGTCGCTTCTCCGACACAATGTGTCGTTCCCTCCCTCGGGGAACGGAGGTTACATACGTAACCAAACGTTTTCCATATAGGTGACATCAATAGGAAACACTGCATCTTTTTCTATTGAGCACTCAAGCCAGAAAAAACTATCATACCATTTTGAATTGATTGCCCTTATTTGAAACAACACATCTCAATGGATAATGGGCAAGTTTCACTTGTTTAGGGCCTGTCTCAAGGTCACCCATATCATCCTTGTCTTCCCTAGCCCTCCCTACATCATCTCCTGTTCTTTCAGCAGTCTCATGCTCTTCCCTTATCCTTCCTTTATTCCCTTATCAGGTTGATCTACAAAGTTGATATATAAAGTAAACAATTGATGTAAAAATCTGAGATGCTTGCTGTAACACTTAAATATGTAACATGTCACATGGATAGCTTTTTTTTTTTTACAAGAGATATATAATTTTCTTAGAATTTACTCGCAGAATACTTTGTGATTTTCCTGAAACCACACAAGTAAAGAAAGCCTTTGGTGATAAACTATTAGTCATCAATTTGCCTGAAATAATTGTTTTAAGATGAATACTTGTGTAGTTAATAACTTGGGTCTAAGACTTTAGTATATGTTATTGTTTTGCATACTTATTTAGTGCTTAAGAGCTAGCATTGAGCTACCTTCTGGATACTGAATCTCACTGACCACAACTTTGATGCTAGATCTGACTAAAATAAAGGGGTTGCGAGAAGAAAATCTAATTACAGACTGCATAAATCAACCCACTTCTCATTTACTGCTCTGTCATGGGCCATAATCATACCATGAGCCCCCTATCTCCTAATGATTGTCAGTGCCTGTCTGTTTTCTAAAAAATGGTTCAGTTCACATCTGAAAATATGATTTATATTATGGTGTAAACTGTCATCTTATATGAAGCATCCAAACAATGTGCTACAAGGCTACAAACATATTAATTTGGATAAAGTGATTAAGTAAGGTGTACCAAGCTAGCCAACCAATTTCTGATTTGAGCAGGGTTGGGTAGGGTTACTTTTTAAATGTATTACACTACAGATTACAGATTACATGCTGTAAAATGTAAATTGTAACATATTCCGTTAGATTACTCAAGCTCAGTAATGTATTCTAAATACTTTGGATTACTTCAGCACTGGTAGATTTTCTTTTCACTTATTTTGACTATAAAAACTCTGCCAGTAGAGTAAGACAAAATACACATGTTAAAAATACATTCTCTGAAAAACCTAAATATCTTATGCAGTGTTGTTTCTAAAACAAGATAAATCAAATCTTGTTTTAAAGATTTTTTGATATTTTAACAGGAAAACAATACAAAAATTATAATCAAGAATATGATTTTTGCCCTAATATCAAAGGTCTTACTAGAAAAAAAAGAAATTATGATCTAAGGTGAAGTTTTCATAAGTCTCTTCTTTTTTTTTATTAGCATCCACACATTTTTATCATCATGAATATTACATGATCTCATTATGACTTTATGACTACCTATCAGTAGGCATTCACTCCCACTCTCTGCATATGCATATATTCAGATGATTGCAAGGTGCTATCAGAAAGATATTTGACAAGCTCTTCTATGTTGCTTGATGTTGCAGTCTCTATGGCGATGCTGCTGCATAGAAACCTAATTGAGGAGATGGGGTGGAGAGGCAGAAGGACCTCATGTAGAGACATTCATCGAATGGTGCTCCAGAAGCTAGATCAAAGGAAAAATAAAAGGCTGGATCTTTATTAGCTTTGTTCACTATTGTAGCTATTGATACAGGGTCATAAAACAGAGTTTGTTGTGTTCTTGATTACGTTATGTTTTTTTTTATTCTGTGTCTGTTTCATAAAAATCTTACTATACACCCCCCCCCCAACCAATTTTGTCTTCTATGATATTAAATCTTTATTATTATATTACATTTTTATGTTTTGAATAATGACAATTCACCCTGATGCTGTTCCATACCATACAGCATTTCTTTGAATATTTTTTCCATTTCCTTCTCACTTTGAAATAATCTATATCACACTTAGAATACTATAAAGGAATGTAATTCCAGATAGATTCTAACCATCACTTTTTTCTCTTCCTCTGTTTACATCTCTGTAATGTTTCTCTTAGATCTTAGACAACCCTCAACATAGGTTTTCTACATTTACTTTTTCCACTCCCGACAATCCAGCTTTAGTGTGGAATTTGTTTCCATGACAACACCAATAGTCTCAGAGATCTAAAAGAGATGATTATTTTAGCATTTTTCCACCAGAGCAACGTTTTTCAGAAACCAGTGTAGAGGGGAAGTTGCATCTGACGACTTCTCTCTCTCTCTATATATAATATACAGTGTGTATATATATATATATATATATAGAGAGAGAGAGCGAGAGAGAGAGAGAGAGAGAGAGCCAAATAGAGACATTTTGTGTAATTTAACTCATCATAAACTGGACCTGGCCCCTTTAAGAACCTGAATTTGTGAGAATTCTTTAGGTAAATATCAAGTTCTACAAAAAATGCTTATAAATTGTATTAAATATATGTATATGTTTGTTATAGGTTATTTTTTAAGGATGCCTAGTGTTCCCCGTCTGTCGCTCACTTTGATGTTGTGTCGAAGAAGCGACACTAGGGGTCTCTCTTGAGAGCCTTTTGCATCTCTGATCTATGAGAAAAGGCCAATGAGAAATTGGCAGACAGAATTTGCTTGTCCCGCCCCCGGACATACGGGTATAAAGGGAGGGAAATGCATCTGTTTCATTCAGAAATTTTCTTCGGAGCCGACTGGTTGTGTATGCAGCGAGCTGCGAGTCACACACTGTTCCTCCCATCTCTGAGCGATTGCTGTTGGATCTACGCCGCACATCAGCGGCTTTCTCCTTTTCTCCACGGCAGTGCAGCTTTGCCCCTGGGCGCTTCGACAGCGCAGTTTAAAGAGTTATTTCTCTAAAAGAGTTATTTTCTCTCTAAAAGAGCATTATACACAGCTTGCATTGGACTTCCTTTTCAGGATGTGTCTTTATAAAGATGCCCTTCCACCCCTGTGTAGTTCATGGATGTGGTAGAATGCTCTCCGCTCCTGACGGCCACAGTCGCTGTCTCGTGTGTCTGGGCAGCGATCACACCAAAGCAGCGTTTGTGGATGGCAATGTTGCGGTCGCGGCTTTCCTTCCTCAGAAGGAACGCCACTCCAGCCGCCCACTGTGTCGCTGCTTCTTCCCACGCGATTGAGGACGACCCAGCTGGCGATGGAGGCAATTTGGGGATGGATGCGGTTTAGCTGGGTATGTCCCCTCGAACCACCCGCCCCCCCGACTCGCTCTTTAACCTCATTCCGGCCTCGAGGTAACAGCGGCTCACCTCATCTTTTGCGGCGTTCTCAGGCACAGGCGGTTGCGATCCACCTGTGCCTGAGAACGCCGCCACCTGGCGGGTCGCCCTGTGCTCCCCTCCAAGGCCTGTAGGATGACATCCTTATTGATGTCCAAAGCCTACAGCGGCACCTGACTGGCCGCTTCCGCCCTGCATGCCATGGCCCTCCTGCAAGTCCACCCGACCAAGGCTCTTAAAGATCTGCACTTGGGTAGTCCTGATCCCGACGTGCTGCAGGAACTGCGCTCAGCGACCAACCTCGCCCTCAGGGCCAGCACAGTCACAGCGCGGTCCCTCGGGCAGGAGATGGCCACTCTCGTGGTTCAGGAACGACATCTGTGGCTGAACATGGTCGAGATGCGCAAAGTGGACAAAACACGCTTCCTCGATGCACCTGTCTCCCAGTTCTGCCTTTTTGGCGACACTGTAGAGGACTTCGCCCAGTAGTTCTCAGTGGTGAAAAAGCAGACGGAGGCCATATCTCACATCATGCCCCGCTGCACCTCCTGCCCGGGCCATGCCCTGTCTGCCCGCCGAGGGCGTCGCACTGCGGCGCCTAAGAAACACACAGCTCCGCCTCAACCTGGGCCCAGCTCTCAGCCCCAGCGTCGAGCACACCACAGGAGGCGCACGCCCCCCGTCTCACTAACCCCTTCGAGGACCCGGAAGGCTCCCAAGCGTTCTTGAGACTGATGACCCAGGGACCAAGATGTTAGCTCCGGAGCTGGTAAGCAGACAACTTACCAGCTCCGTGGAGGGCCGGGAGGAGAATTTTTTATTAATTTTACTTACTTTGTCAAGTCAAGTCAAGTCAAGTGGTTTTTATTGTCGTTTCAACCATATACAGTTAGTATAGTACACAGCAAAACAAGACAACGTTCCTCCAGGACCATGGTGCTACATAAAAAAAACAAAGGACCAACATAGGACCACATGAGACTACACAACGAAATAAAATACCTATATAAACTACCTATATATATACCTATATAAAGTGCACGTGCAAACATGTGCAAAAAGTACAGGACAGTACAACAAATTACTGACAATGAACAGGACAATAGACAGTGCAGCTGACCAGTACTCAGTAGTGCAAAAAGATGACAGTTTCTAAAAATGTAAACATAACATACTATGAGATAATGTTCTATGCACATAGCAGTTATTGAGGTAGCAGACAGTTATAAAGTGACAGTAATTAAAGTGCAACTCAGGACACGTGTGTGTCAAACCAGTCTCTGAGTATTGAGAAGTCTGATGGCTTGGGGAAGAAGCTGTTACACAGTCTGGCCGTGAGGGCCCGAATGCTTCGGTACCTCTTGCCAGACGGGAGGAGGGTAAAGAGTTTGTGTGAGGGGTGTGTGGGGTCCTCCACAATGCTGGTTGCTTTGCGGATACAGTGTTTTTTGTAAATGTCTTTGATGGAGGGAAGAGAGACCCCAATGATCTTCTCAGCTGTCCTCACTATACTCTGCAGGGCTTTGCGGTCCGAAACGGTGCAAGTCCCAAACCAGGCAGTGATGCAGCTGCTCAGGATGCTCTCAATAGTCCCTCTATAGAATGTAGTGAGGATGGGGGTTGGGAGATGTGCTTTCCTCAGCCTTCAAAGAAAGTAGAGATGCTGCTGGGCTTTCTTGGTGATAGAGCTGGTGTTGAGAGACCAGGTGAGGTTCTCCGCCAGGTGAACACCAAGGAATTTGGTGCTCTTGACGATCTCCACAGAGGAGCCGTCGATGTTCAGCGGAGTGTGTTCACCTTGTGCTCTCCTAAAGTCAACAACCATCTCTTTTGTTTTGTCGACATTCAGGGACAGGTTGTTTGCTCTACACCAGTTCGTCAGCCGCTGCACCTCCTCTCTGTATGCTGACTCGTTGTTCTTGCTGATGAGACCCACCACCCTTTGCTGCACCCCCTTCAGGTTGCGGTAACCACGTTCTAAAAAAAAGCGCAATTCCTTTTGTCTCTGGGTCACCTGGCCTGCAAATGGCATTCTCACAGCACTCTGCCGCAACACCTCAACAGTCCTGGCACATTGGACGCAGACCTCTCGCCTCCAGCCCCAAGACTGTTGTCCCCCGGCTGGCCGGTTCTGATGAGTCTAGAGGACGCCTCCTTAGGACCTCCTCCTCAGTCACTAACCCACCCCCCGGCGGGTATGCGGAGCAAGGTAAGTGCTTCGAATCTTCTCTCAGCACCAGAGCCTCGGGATGCATTTTTGCCTCCCGATGCTGCATTGCCTACTCCGCACGCGGAAGTCGTGACTCTCTAACTCAAGAACGCGATAGAGCCTGTCCCTCCAACCGAGATGAAGAAGGGTTTCTACAGCCCTTGCTTAATCGTACCCAAGAAAGGTGGTGGCTTACAACTGATCTTAGACTTGCGAGTTTTCAACCTGGCTTTGCACAAACTCCCATTCAAAATGCTCACGCAAAGACACATTCTAACTTGTGTCCAAAATCTAGATTGGTTCGCAGCGGTAGACCTGAAGGACGCATACTTCCACGTCTCAATATTGCCTCGACATCGACCCTTTCTACGGTTCGCGTACGACGACCAGGTGTATCAGTACAAGGTCCTCCTCTTCAGCCTGTCCCCTTGCGTCTTCACGAAGGTTGCAGAGGCAGCCCTTGCCCCGCTTCGGGAAGCAGGCATCCGCATTCTCAACTACCTCGACGACTGGCTCATTCTGGCCCACTCCCGTGAGTTACTATGCGCCCACAGGGACCAGGTGCTCAGGCACCTCAGCCGTTTAGGGCTTCATGTCAACTGGGAAAAGAGCAAGCTCACCCTGGTTCAGAGCATCACTTTTCTTGGCATGGAGTTAGATTCAGACTCAATGTTAGCGCGCCTCACCAACGAGCACACGCAGTCAGTGCTGAAATGCCTCACTGCGTTCAGGCCGGGCATGGCGGTCCCCTTAAAACATTTCCAGTGGCTCCTGGAGCATATGGCATCCTCCGCGGCAGTTGTGCCGCTGGGTTTGATGCATATGAGACCGCTACAGCACTGGCTCCAGACTCGAGTCCCGAGATGAGCATGGCGCCTTGGCGGTACTCACCGTGTGTTCATCACCCCTGCCTGCCACCAAACTTTCAAACCCTGGACAGACCTCTGCTTTCTACGGACGGGAGTCCCATTGCAGCAGGTGTCCCGACTTGTCCTGGTCACCACAGATGCCTCCAAATTGGGTTGTGGCACTGCGTACCACTCACATCCCGGGCAACCTCAACGTGGTAGCGAACGCGCTATCACGACAACGCTTGCCCAGTGGAGAGTGGAGGCTTCACCCCCAGTCAGTCCAGCTGATTGGGGAACGGTTCGGCAAGACCCAGGTAGATCTGTTCGCCTCCCGAGAAACCTCCCACTGCCCGCTCTGGTAAGCCCGAACTGAGGCTGCCCTCGGGGCAGATGCGCTGGCACACCGCTGGCCCATGGGGTTACGAAAGTATGCATTCCCCACAGTGAGCCTACTTGCACAGGTGCTGTGCAAGGTCAGGGAAGACGGGGAACAAGTCATTCTAGTGGCCCCCTATTGGCCCACTCTGACTTTGTTCTCGGATCTCGTACTCCTCGCAACAGCCCCTCCCTGGCAAATCCCCCTGAGGCAGGACCTTCTTTCTCAGGGACGGGGCACGCTCTGGCATCCGCACCCAGACATCTGGAACCTCCATGTCTGGCCCCTGGACGGGATGTGGAAGATCTAGCTTATCTACCACCTGCTGTCGTAGACACGATCAACCATGCCAGAGCCACAACTACCAGGCAACTTTACGTCCTGAAGTGGTGCTTGTTCGCAAATTGGTGTTCTTCCCAGGTTGAAGACCCACAGGGGTGCGCAGTTAGGTCAGTGCTTTCATTCCTGCAGGAGAGGTTGGAGGTCAGGCTGTCCCCCTCCACCTTAAAGGTGTATGTAGCTGCTATCGCAGCCCACCACGACACTGTAGACGGCAAGTGTTTGGGTAAGCACGACTTAGTTATCAGGTTCCTAAGAGGCGCCCGGAGGTTAAAACCCTCCCGGCCGAGCCTGTTCCCCTCCTGGGATCTCTCAGTGGTCCTCTTGGGCCTTCAGAGACCCCTCTTCGAGCCACTAGAATCAGTCAGACTCATGGCCCTCTCCTTGAAGATGGCCCTCCTGATCGCGCTTGCTTCCATCAAAAGGATCGGGGACCTGCAAGCATTCTCTGTCAGCGACACCTGCCTGGAGTTCGTTCCGGCAGACACTCACATGATCCTAAGACCATGACCAGGCTACGTGCCCAAGGTTCCCACCACTCCCTTCAGGGACCAGGTAGTGAACCTGCAAGCGCTGCCCTGGGAGGAGGCAGGCCCAGCCCCTTCGTTGCTGTGTCCGGTACGTGCTTTGCGTATCTACTTGGACCGCACGCAGAGCTTTAGATGTTATGAGAAGCTCTTTGTCTGCTTTTGTGGACAGCTGTCTTCAAACAGAGGCTTTCCCACTGGGTAGTGGACGCCATTACGTTGGCACCCAAGCCGTGCCCCCCCCCTTGCGGGTCCGAGCACACTCAACAACAAGTGTTGCGTCCTCATGGGCACTGGACAGGGGCACCTCTCTAGCAGACATATGCAAAGCAGCGGGTTGGGCACCACCCAATACCTTTGAGAGATTTTACAATCTCAGGGTTGAGTCGGTTTCGTCCCGTGTTTTCTCCGCTCTGAGCCGGTAGAACTCGGTACAAGCTGATAAACTGCCCGGGTGGACCGCTTGCACATAGCGCCCTTTCCCTCCACTGAGGTAATACCGTGCGCCTTTTCCCCAGGAGATCCCACGAACTCGGCTCCCTGGATGACTCCTCCCAAGCCCTCTGGTCCACGAATTCAGCGGAGGAATTCGCCGACCAAGACCAATGTGGGTACTCAATTTACCCTATACTGGAATAGGTGCTCCACAGGACGGGCTCCCACGTGGACTTTTCCCGGTCATGGTCCCCTTGCGAGCGGACCCGTGTCTCCCTTGGGCAGTCCTCACGGACCCCTGGTAGCCGTGTTTGTAGCAACTCCTCCCTCCCCATGAGGAAGGATCTACTATCACGCCATGTTCCACATGTGACCTAAAAGCCCATGTGATGTATTTCACCACTCTTTACTTCCCCCAGTCTGGGTAGGTGTGGTCTCTGCAGGGTCTTTTCCCCCAGAAAGAATAGGAAAGGTCGCCTTCCCCGAGTGCGTATGATAGAATTAAGATGGCCCCAGCCGCTTTAACTCTATGCGAGATACATAGAGAGAGAAAAGGTGCGGCTAGCGCGGCCTGCTCCCATGCTTGGCACGTCGCCTTGTTCCCCCCTGTCAGGGGTAAAGAACCAGAAGGCTTTGATGATTTTATGGGACGTTGTTGAAGGGTATGTGCAATCTGGCACAGTTGGTCACTTTGGTACATAAAATACCTGCCCGCTCCTGTGTCAGCAGTACACATACATGGCTCAGCGCATGGCATGATTTCAATTGGACCCCTAGTGTCACTTCTTCTACACAATGTCGAAGTGAGCGACAGATGGGGAACGTCTAGGTTACGGATGTAACCTCCGTTCCCTGATGGAGGGAACGAGACGTTGTGTCCTCCCGGCCACGTTGCTGAACCGAGCCACTGTTGCGGACGAATCTCATTGTCGGCTCCTCAGAAAAATCCTGAATGAAACAGATGCATTTCCCTCCGTTTATACCCGTATGTCTGGGGGCGGGACATGCAAATTCTGTCTGCCAATTTCTCATTTGCCTTATGTCATAGATCAGAGATGCAAAAGGCTCTCAAGAGAGACCCCCTAGTGTTGCTTCTTCGACACAAAGTCTCGTTCCTTCCATCAGGGAACAGAGGTTATATCCATAACATAGACGTTTGCATGTGTGGTGTTTGACCATGTTTTGCAAACATGTGATGACTGGGTATGTAAATGTAGTATTAATCATATCTTATTTAATAATTTATTAAATGATGTGAACATGTGTAATGAGAATTCTATTGTTTTAAACTGTTATAAATCTTTAAAATGCATAAAATGCTTTGAGTGATTTAAGCAAGTACTTAAATGTATAAAATTCTGTGAATTATATAAGCATGTATCAAGGTGATGCATGCTGAAGTAAATGGGTAGGCTAATGCCCTGTTTGTATTTTCATTTGGATATTTGCCTCTACTGTATTTCATTTCCATATTTCGTTTATTTTTTTAAATACAATACGACCAGAAATAGACCGTTACATTTTTGCTACCAGGCCTGTGGTATCTGACTGTTGGGAGCATATAAGCCAGTTTTTGTCATGTTCATCTTGAAATATGTTAGAGGTGAAGATATGTGGGACACCAAGTGGAGGCTGTCTTCAGTGGTGCAGTGGTCCAGTGAACAGATATCGGCCAGAGGTGACATGGCAAGGTGATTAGACTGCTGGACGAGAGAGCGAGAGAGAGAGCCTTATTCTGCTAAGTACTCTTTGATGAGACACCTATCCAGAGAAAATAGAAGTATTATATAGACAGTTGGCAACATATCTTTTTGTTTCAACATTACGGACTGCTTAATATATTTTTTGCCCACAAGTGAACTTTAACTGTTTTTCATTTTTTTGAGTCAAACTGAGATAATTTGAACATCTCAAAATGTCACTATCTGATGATGATGATGGTCCAGTATTACAAAACACTGAGGTTAAACATGGTGCAGGTTGTAGCATGCATGATGGTTAGGGACAGATTCAAGAACTCAAATAAATCATGAGGAGACCATGGTGACAATCAGGTCTTTTGTTTATATGCCAAGACAACATCACATCCAACCATTTATTGGGAATTTCAGCAAAGATGTGAGACATGTTTATGAGTTAATTGATGAAGTAGACAGGGTAAAATATGCTAGAAATCAGACCACAGAGGACCAGTGTAAGAATTTCAGTTAATGTAGATGTACACGGTATGGATTAAAGTGCCACATACCTCCATCATTATGTAGGGGAATTTATAATGGAATTAGCCATGTTCGGCAACCATTATAATAAAGATAAATGACAAATAAATAGATTATTTGTCTGAATAAAATTCTCCACCATTTAAATCGTAATACAACATCTTGTTGTGTCCACTCACAATTTCTATTGTAAGGAATTAGCTTTAACAGGTGAATTATACTTTGACGTCCGAGCCTTTATGGTCTTCTACTTGGTACGGAACTTGAGAAATGCCGGGGCGAGGCTGCAAGCCACAAAGCCAAGAGCGTGTAGCAGAAGTGGAGCACGGAGAAGCCGAAGAACTCAGAACTCTAACTCCCAGGATGCTCAGGACTCCACTGGGGGTTGTCAAAGCTTGCCCTTTTAACCCATTCAGGTTGTTCACACCACAAGAGGCTCTAAGCCAACAATAGACTGCTTTTCAAAGCCATATTGTCAAGAGTGTCCTCTTTTCAAGATAAGTAATTTATGGCCTTTGTTCCAAGGTTTGTCAGTTTCCCGCTCAAAAACTGAACATATTAATAATGAATTTCAGAAGAAACTATAACTGCAAATGACTCGAAAATACTTAACACCATTATTCTGGAATTTAAGACACAATCAATTACATACCAAACATTTGTACTTATTAAATTACAGTTATAATTAAGTTATAATGCATGATAAACTTCCTACTAATTAAATTTTTTAGTTTTAACACATTACATAATACATTACACGTTATGAAAAACAATGTTTGGGGTTATCGTCTGCATAGGATGCATTTGTCCATATTTGTAGTATAATCCTACATGTCTGTGTATGTGGATTGTAGTGAAATAGAAAAGGTCAAGGTCATGTCAACTGTTCATGAATGAAACTTCATGTGAGCTGGTGTGCTGGAAACATGCCTCATGATTTGTATAATAGTTTTAAATGTGGAGAGTTGATTATATTGAAGAACACTAGGTTTCAACAACAGGTTTCTTAGGCGATCATGAACATAGTAGTCCGTCAGCAAACAGACAGTCATGTGATGGCTAACTGAAGGGTTGGAGGTTGAAGGAATGGAATTCGGATTTCCATGGCTACCGGAGGGATTTCTTCAGAAGCATGAAATTTAAAGTAATTTGCTATTACGGACAAGTCTCTTTTGTTCGTTTTATTGGCCACATGTGGTTCATTTAGCTGAGTCATACTAGACTTAAGGGAGCAATTTTGTCAGCTCTTAGTTTTATGGCTTTTGAGGAATTTCCAGGGGCCACTGAGCGAGGAAATTAAAGATTCTTCGGCCTATGAGATCCTACACCAGATAGAATTCGTCCCTCTTAAACGGTGCAGCCTTAGAGGAGATCAGGGTATGCAGATTTCAGTCTTTCTTTCATATTGGAGACCGATGTGAGCAGTTAAGTCCAGGGTGTTGTTTTATACCAGCAGTAGGGTGAGTGTAGGAGAGTTATAGCTTATGCCAGTAGGAGACTTCGTAAAGCAAAAAGGAATGACAGAAATTACAGAAGCATGAATCTTGAGCTACTAGCCCTCAAGTCGGTTTAAAATTAAAAAAAGTTAAGTAAAATTCTGTGGTTATCTGCTGGGTTCCAAGTTTGTGGTCATCACAGATAACAACCCTCTGTGCCATCTAAAAACGGCCAAGCTCGATGCAATTGAGCAAAGATGAATTGCTCAATAAGCCACCTTTGATTTTGAGGTGAAATACTGCCCAGGACGGCATATGCAAACTTCTGATGCCATCTCTAGGCAGCCATCAGCAGGGGAGTCTGCCACCCCTGAGGATGAGGAATATCAGAATCAGATGAATCTGAATGAGCTTTATTGCCAAGTGTGCTCACTTACACAAGGAATTTTTTTTTGGTGATAGGAGAAACAAGCAAGCAAGTGCACACGGAACATTACAGTGAGACACAGAATATTAAACAAGGTAAGAATATAAATAGACATACAAAAATACATTTTATGACTGTATTGCCATCTGCAATATAAACAAAGGGATAGCCTTAGAACCGGACTTAGAAATGGCTTGATAAAAGTGTTTTAGGGTTAGTCATATTTGTGTTTAAGAGTGTTGAGAAGAGGAAGGCACTAACACTCATGGAAGTACACCAACTCTGCTTGGTTATACAGCAGCTGAACTGAAGGATTTTCAAATTAAAGATCCAACGCCCTGTTCTTTCAGAACCTTTTGTGGATGTAAACAAATCCCACCACTCATGAGAGGTCTGATCTTTCAAATACTGTAATGTCACTAATAAAGCACTGGAAGTGTGTTAGAGAGTTGGATGGCTTGCTTTATTGCAACATCATGGTGAATGTCAACAGCTGCTCTTACCCTCATGTCTAAATGAACAGTGATAGATGACAGTATGGGACATTAAGGCATTGAACACACGTTAAACCTGTTGAGGCCACGATGCTTCTGCGTTGGCATGTATAATGATGTGGAGCAGTGGATCAAAAAGTGTCAAAGTGCATCATAATCAAGATGCCACAGCCAAGGATACATCCTCCTATGAAGCCATTTCTGACTTCAAGGCCCCTTGAAGTACTGGCATTAGATGTCAATACTGTGCTTGAACCTGCCTCTGATGGCCGTGAGAATGTGTTAATTGTGACTGACGTTCACACAGGCATTTCCTACCAAGAATCAGAGGGCTGATACCACTGCCAAGACCCTTCTGAAATAGTGGTTCATGAAATATGGTGTGCCTGATTGATTGAATTCTGATCAGGGCAGAAAATTTGAAAGTGACATGATTGCTGAGCTGTGTAAAATGTATGGTGTAAAGAAAATCCACACCACAATCTATCGGCCTCAGGGTAACACTTATGGTACTTTTTCACTGCATATTAGGGTTCGACTCGCCTCAACTCTACTAGCTTTACTTTTCTGAGCTTGCATTTCCATTGAAGTTTAGTGCCATTTCAACATGGGTGGGATTATAGGCTGATCTACATAGTTGCGCCGCCTCTATTGCCGTGACATAATCTTAAACATGACACAAACTGACCAAAAACTCCATTCATGGAGGAAACCTTATACTTCCCATGTCTACGTGCCCTCGATGTCGATGTATTCGACTATTGTGGGTGCTGAGACAAGGGGGTATTCGGTGATGCCTGCCTTTGAAGAGACACTTGCGGGTTATCTCTCGCCGGGTTCGGCATCATCTTTAAAAAGACCCTCTCTCCCCACAAAGCTATGCAGGACTACCTCCACGCTAGTAGGGAAGGCTTATCAGGCAGAGGGTCAGGCTGGTGCTGCCCTGCAAACTATGGCAGTGTTACAAGCATACCAGGCTGATCTGCTGAAGGACCTGAGTGCGGGCACCATGCTCGACGAGGAGGCTTTCTCCGAGCTTCGTCGAGCCACGGATCTGTCTCACCGTGCGACCAAGCAGACGGCCATGCCATTGGCTGGTCTATGTCTGCTTTAGTCAGCATGGAGAGACACTTATGGCTCAACCTGTCGGGCATCAGAGATAAGGACAAAGTGTTCCTTCTTGATGCCCCGGTTTTGCGTTCTGGTTCATTTAGTGACGCTATGAATATAGTTATCAACAGGTTCCAGGAGACGAAAAATCATGATGAACCATTCGGGCAGTTCCTTTCTCGCCACACTCAGGGGACGGGGCCGTCGGCCACCCAGACCCGCCCCGGTCCTTCTAGAAGGGAGGCTCAGAAACAAAGTGTGGCGAGTCGTGCTCCCCCTCGTAAAGACTGGGGACAGGCTCGTTGTCCTCAGCAACTCCGGGGCATCCGCATTCTAAATTACATAGACGACTGGCTGATACTAGCACAGTCACAAGAACTGGCATTGCAGCACAGAGATATCATCTTAACTCATCTGGTTTCTCTGGGTCTGAGACTCAACGTCAAAAAAAGCATTCTCGCTCCCACTCAGGGAATCACTTATCTGGGCGTTGTATGGAATTCGATCACGATGCAGGCACAATTGTCTCCCGCTGGAATAATTTCCATTCAGAACACCCTGAGGAAAGTCAGGCTTGGCCAAGTTTGCACTGTTCGTCAGTACCAACGAATACTAGGTCTCATGGCATCTGCGTCCTCTGTGATCCCTTTGGGACTTCTGCACATGAGACAGTTTCAGTTGTGGCTCAAAGCCAGGGAATTTCATCCAAGGGCCAATTCCCTAGGCTGATGAGGGTTACGCGCCGCGTGCTACGTTCCCTTTCTATGTGGTTCAGACCCCAGTTCCTCACTTTGGGTCCCAATCTAGGTGAGTCTTGCCATCACAGGTTGCTAATGACAGATGCCTCCCTGACGGGCTGGGTAGCAGTCTTAAGTGGTCGTCCAGCGCAAGGGGAATGGGAGGGTCCTCAGCTCGATTTTCACATTAACTGTCTCGAGTTGATGGCTGTATATCTGGCCCTGAAATACTTCCTCCAGAGGCTGCCATGACATGCGGGTGGACAACACAGCGGTATTCTCTTACATGAACCATCAAGGATGTCTACGTTCACGCCAGCTGAACAGACTGGCATGGCAGATTCTCCTTTGGGCCCAGGGCAAGTTCCTGTTAATCACAGCAGCTTATATCCCTGGATGCCTGAATGGGAGCAGATTTACTGTCCAGACAGAAAATACCAACGGGGGAGTGCAAATCTGTTTGAGATTTTACAAGAGCAGAAGTGGACCTCTTCGCCTCCCAACAGACAGTGCAATGTCCCGTCTACTTCTCTCTTGAGTCACCCAGCCCCCCTGGGTCTTAACACGATGGCACATACATGGCACAGAATGCGCCTGTATGCTTTTCCCTGGTTTTTCTGCTCCCGGGAGTCTTGGCCAGAGTTCGCCAGCAAGGGTCCTGCCTCTTACTGATAGCGACACTCTGGCCGAACAGGGTATGGTTCTCAGAGATAATGTATCTCCTCGACGGCTCGCCTTGGGCGATTCCGAACAGGAGGGACCTTCTGTCTCAAGCGCAGGGGACAATATTTCCTCCCTGGCCCGGGCTGTGGAACCTTCATGTTTGGCCCCTGAAGGGTACCAACTGAGGGACACTGGGCTTTCACCTGAAGTTATCGAGACCATTCTAAGTGCTAGGGCTCCCTCTACTAGAATTTACGGCAATAAATGGGGTGTCTTTGAAAGATGGTGCAGTGCACATAATGCAGACCCAGTTGCTTCAGTTCTGGACTTTCTGCAGGATAAATTGTCAGCAGGCACATGCCCAGAAACTCTCAGGGTTTACGTGGCCGCTCTATCGGCTTGCCTCGCCTTGATTGACGGGGTGCTGTTGGGGAGACATCCTCTGCTCGCTCGCTTCGTTCGTGGAGCATTGTGACTGAGACCTCCTGCTACGACCAGGATCCCTTCATGGAACTTGGCAATAGTCCTTGAGGGTCTGGTTGAGACCCCTTAGAACCTCTGGAGTCAGCGTCTGATAAACTTCTGACTCTCAAGATGTTTTTTTTTCTTATGGCAATTACTTCTCTAAAAAGAATTGGGGATCTACAGGCTCTGTCTGTCTTGCCAGCCTGCTTAAATTTTTCCCCAGGAATGGCTAAAGCAATTTTGCACCCTCATCCTGACTTCCTGCTTAAGGTTCCTTTCTCGACTGTACATCCTTTCACTCTCGAATCCCTCTGCTCCCCGCCGTTTACAATGCCGTAGCTGGAAAGACTTCACAGACTTTGTCCAGTCCGTGCCCTTCAGACTTATGTCCACCGCACTAGCCAGTGGCATAATTCAGGGCAGCTATTCGTTTGCCATGGGGGCCGCAACAGGGGGGGCTCGGGTTACTCAGGTTGATAAAAGCGGAACGAGATGCTGCGCTTCATTGCCGCAATACCTGACGATGCACCTGTGACGCATCTATTTATAGCCCTGCTAGAGGTGCATCCAATGATGTCACCAGCAGAGGCTATAAATTCTGGTCAATTTCATTGACTTGTTGCACACATATTCACAGCTGGTCACACCTAAAGTTGTTCCCAAAGCGCTAAGGCAGTGCAGCATCTTGTTCCACTTTTATCAGGGAACAGTTACAGTTAAGTAACCTGAGACGTTATATGTGGTTCTAGATCTCTGCTTCTTCACATCAAAAAGCCTGCTACTGTGGTAACCACGCAGTGCCATAATATTTTCCACCTTTCAATGAGGCAGCATGAAGCAACATCCACATTGCCAATATGCATTTTTCAGAAAGCATCTATGCAGCTCATTGAGTCAGGGGAATTAATTGAAGTAAGAGTGAGAGAGGAATAAGGAGTTACAAGGTAAGGGTGAGGAAGTGTTAAATAATTTTGTTCATGTCAAAAAGGGTCCTAATAGCTGCTTTTCCAACATCAGGCCATAACGTTTCTAAGCATGTTGAGGAATAGTTCCAGTAACAATTTCACTTAAGCATGGTTCGGCATGGCACAATTAAAAATCATTCTTGCCTCGGATTTATTGACCAAAACTGGCACAGAATAGCACGGTTTTGCAATGAGAACGTTCGGTCCAGAATCCAGCGGTTAATGTTCCATGTGTTTCTTCAGCTATCTTAACTATTGCTGCTGGAAATTCAGCATCATGGATTGGAAAAAGTTTAAAAAAATGGATTGTAATATAATAGATAATAAGATTTACACCTTGCTGTATTCCTGGGTATAATTCATTGTCAGTCTGAATTACATTATGTTGGGCTTGTTCATGCATTTAAGGGTTAAAATGTCTGTTTTTATTTATTTTAAGCAAAAAGAAAAAACAAATGGCAGTAGCACCTACTAGAAACATCCTTGCTTATGTAAACATGTACAGAGGTGCACCAGATTTATTGACAGTTATATGGGAAAGAGCTGGAGAATGAGTCATACACAAAATTATATACTGGATAAAGTCAAGAGCAACAGAGAGAGCAAATGGCTGCTGATGAGAACATATTAAAAATAAATATTAAAATGTCAGAAGGTGAAGGGAAATGTTGTACTCTTCTAACCAAGCTACTGTGTTACTCTCAAGGGGAGACATCTTTCTCTATGTCCAATGGTGTAAATTTGTATAGCTCTAGGCTATGACTTTACTTTTCACACATTGGATTATTAAAGCAACTGCAGGAGATTGACTCATCACTAGATAGCTGTGTAGGAGGGCAAGACAGAAAGGGATAAAATGTATTCATGAAAAATAGAGGGAGTGAAGGGTGGGATAGAGAGGCTGCAAGAGGCAATAAAGACAAGGAGCTTTGTCAGCCTGCTTTTCTTTTCAAATATTTAGATGATTGCTGACACTTCATGGTTCATTCTCTCTGCTCCATTTTTATGTATTACCATGTTGTTGTATCAACATTGTTGTATCAAGGTGCTTTTTTGAATTGACACATCTAAATGGTCCTCTCAACTTAAAATGTTATGTTGTGATTCTATCAATTTGTACTTTAGTTGAATCAACAAGTGTATTTGTCATCTCAACTTGCTTAACAAAGTTGTCTCAACAAACAACGCACACATTGCAGCATAAATACATCATGAGGTTAGTGTTGTAGGCTTACTTTTTGCAGACTTTATTTGTGCTGCTGTTGTTGTTTTTGTCATCACTGTTGATTAATACTTGTGTGGTGATGTTAAGAGCTTATATTTTACTTTACAGTGTTTGTAGAGAATCATCATTAATACAGTATGTTTCTTCAAGTGTTGACATCTTTGTGCCACCAAATCAAACTATCATGTCTGTTTCTCAAGAACAGACTGTCTTGCAAGCGCAAAACTTGCATTTATTTGACAATTAAAGTCAGGTTCACTGAACACAAAATTTACAGCGACAGGCCTTAATCTTCACTGAACTAAAGTAAAGTTGTTATAACAACATCCAATTTAAGTTTTTACAACTATATTCAATCAGGTCAGGTTACTTATTTTGTGTTTGAGAAAAACGTATTCAATTAAGTCAGTAACGTATTCAATTTAAGTTGTAAAAAACAAACAAACACCCACTATATACAATGAGTTGAATAAACAATTTTTTTTTACATTGTATCTCCATTTTAGATTCTGTAATGTTTTATTTATGTTTGCGATGCATGGAAACTTAAGAGGATGCTTCTATCATCCCCCATTCCCTCTTTTGCCACACCACCCCTGGAATGTTTAAATTTCACACACTTAAAAAAAAAAAGTTAACGTGTTTATTAATGTTTCAGGAACACTTACTACTAAATTAATTAATGCATAATAAAGGTCCACTTACTAATGATGGCTAGTTAAGCATTTTGTGTGACTTAATCTAAAGTGAGAACTATATATGCCTAATTAAACATTTATTAACATGTTTTAACAGTAAGTATGGCCAGCTGGCCCGGGGCCAGAGAGAGAGTTTTGCCCTTCTTGGCTAGTACTGCGTTGTCACTAAATATTCTGTTGATAATATAGATGTGTTGTACATGTATCCTAGTCTGATTATTAAACCACAACAGCCTGCGATTTCATTTAAAAAAAAAAAATCAGGTTCTCTTGTGTTGCATGCTTCAAGGTGATGTGTGAAGGCATTAACCCACAAAAATATCAAATTATGACTTCTGTAATCTGTGTATTAGATTACAGAAGTGATACGCTCATTTAATGCGAGCGTGCAGCACATTCCAGACTATATATTTAAAGAAATTGCATCCTCTTACCATGTAACCATCGAATAACTACATAGTGAACTGCTTATCCAGAAGTGTGCAACTTCTGTCAAACAGAAACTGGCACAGTGATCCATCAAAATAAACGTTTGGTTTAATTGGACACGTGAAACTAAAGAAATTATGACAAAAAATATATTACTGCTGAATAGTAAACATTATATGTTCATTTTAAATATTATTATTAATATTATAAATATTATTATTATTATTATTACTATTACTATTATATCAGGAATAATTATATTTTAGCAAATTTCACAAGCAAGTGTGCTGTTGTACTGAACGTACAGTAAGTTTTTAATTCATACAGTGATTCTCTGATGTGCTCACGTTACTTGACAAAAAATAACTTTTTTAGATTCAGCTGTAAAGATGATATTGAAGCACTTTATTTGATAAAATAATGTCATTTGATGAACTCTTTATGAATTCATATCATTAGTCATATTTAAAAAAAAATAACTTTTAAACATCGAATTCAGAAAAAATCAAATGCAAGGCAAAATTAGGAAAAAATATTTAATTGGGTCCTATTTTTATGCCTTGCGGCAAACATAAAGATTTGCAATTTATTTGAAGTAATACAAGTTGTTTATGTATTGAATATCTAATTATGCTCATTGAAACTTGTCATCAAAGTGGTGATTTAACAAAAAAAAAACAGACAAAAAAAAAAAAGAATAAGGACTGCCTCCTGGTGTCATGATAAATTGAGTCCGCCTGGTAAATGGAGTCCACATGGGGGTAACAATTTGTAATGCCTAAGCATCATATATCATGTTATCGTGATGGCATGTCACTGAAATCTAGGCTAACTGAAAAACACAAACAACGACACATCTTTAATTTTACAATCTATAATTCCAGTTATATACTATTATGTGAGACATATGGTTTAAATGTCATTAAATGTTGCATTTCCAAAGTTACATCGACATACATCATAAAATGATTTTAAAGGATTTCTACTTAGGCTGTGAATATAGTACCCATTAATAGGTCCCTCAGCCAATGGAATTGCTGTGACATCAAAGGGAGACATGTTTTTCAGGGGGGACTCAATTTATCATGACACCTGCATGAATCCTGAAGGCTGAATTATTCATTAATCAGCATTCAAATCGTTTTTGTCATCCTGCAGAAATTCATACATTAAATACTGTGCTTGTATCATTTTACTATAAGGATTGGTACCTGAGATACAAATCCGCCCCTGCAATCTCTGGAAAATTATTACATAAAATGCCCTATTCAGTAACCACAAACTACTGTGATTGGCTGCGTCTGAAAACAAAGGTAGCTCTCTTGTTGCCCTACTCAGTCAATCAGTCAATATCAGTCAATAACTCAAGAGACATGGTTTGCATGCGAAGGCACCTCCAGAAACTGGTTTTGGACAGGCTACTAAGGCAGTGTAATGTCAGCTCGTTGCTAGGATACCAGCAACTGATTAATGGCATCTGGTTCCCATAGCTTCATTCATCCAACTGATACAAAATGGTCTAATAATCTACAACAAAATCAAGAGAGTTTTGGCGATAACGAACTACTATAACTACAATACTCATTAGAAACTCGCTAGAAATGAAATCAAAAGTAGGAAAAACCTTACATTATACACAAATTGGCTATCAACTGCCTTCTGTCACCATTTTTTTTCTACAGCTCAGCTGCTGTGGATCCGCATGCACAGGATTGCGGGATTTCATAGGCAGTGAAGGATACACCTATGGTGCCTTCAAACATGTATCAGATGTGACTGGATGTGACACGAACATTGGATTTGGATGTGCCTTGATCCCTTCCTTCCTCCGTATACAGACTCTGGAGGCAGCATTTACCTGGTTTTGGACGCAGCCATTGTTCCATCTCGCCCAGCACTGAGAAAATGAACATGTAAGGCGTGACAAAGTCGCTTGTACACTTTAGCAGCATAGTAAGGACATTTTCATGAATGAAGTTTAGTAGGCACTGAATTGGCAAAATATAATAAAGTTACATGCTCTTTCCTATTTCTGTAATGTGATGTGCTGGCTGTTTCAGGGCGTATGCACAGAGACTTTTTTTAGTCTATTTATAGTAAGTCCACTTGTGAAACTGAATTAAACAGTCATTTTAAGTGGCAATATTGAAAACAGGTCTCCTCATAAAGCTTAAAATGATGGAACATGCTAAATTTTAGTTTGAGCAATTAGAGGATCTATTTGAATAAACTATGGATTTTCCTCTCTCACAATTATTCCTGTACTTTTGTGTTGTGACTGTTTTGTGTGTGTGTGTGTGTGTGTGTGTGTGTGTGTGTGTGTGTGTGTGTGTGTGTGTGTGTGTGTGTGTGTGCGTGCGTGCGTGTGTGTGTCATCATCTGTCCGGATTTTGCTGGACCTTTCTGCAGCCTTCGACACAGTCAACCATCAGACCTTACTCTCCACCCTCTCTTCGCTGGGCATCACAAGAACTGTGCTTGACTGGTTTAATCCCTATCTCTCAGGATGTTCCTTCAAGGTAGCCTGGAGAGGTGAGGTGTCAAAGCCACATCAGCTACTTACTGGGGTACCTCAGGGTTCGGTGCTTGGGCCACTTCACTTCTCTATATACACATCACTGTGACCCATCATTGAGGCACATGGTTTCTCTCACCACTGCTACGCTTATGACATGCAACTCTACTTGTCTTTCCAGCCCAATAACACCACAGTGACTGCTTGAATCGCTGCCTGCCTGGCAGACATCTCAGCCTGGATGAAGGAACACCACCTGCAACTTAACCTAGCCAAGACCGAACTCCTTGTCTTTCCTGCCAACCTGATGTTGAACACAACATCACCGTGCAGCTGGGTGCAACTACAGTAATGCCTTCCAAAACGGTCAGAAATCTAGGGATAACCATCCATAACAAACTCAATTTCACAGACCAAATTTCAAAGACTGCAAGATCATGTAGATTTACACTCTACACTGTGACCCTTCCTCTCTGAACATGCCACACAACTTCTTGTTCAGTCACTAGTCATAACTGTACTGGACTACTGTAACACTCTCATATCAGGCCTCCCTGCATTTACAATTAGACCCCTGCAAATGATCCATAATGCAGCAGCACCTCTGGTCTTTAATCAACCAAAGAGACTTATACCACTCCTTGTCTCTCTTCACTGGCTGCCGGTTGATGCATGTATCAAGATACCGGCATACAGAAAAGTCACTGGGTCTCCTCCAGCATACCTAAAATAATTTCTGCAGAGCTACGTGCCCACTAGAAGCCAGCGGTCGGCTAAGGAACGTCGCCTTGTTGTACCAACAAAAAGAAGCACCAAAGCACTTTCCCGGATTTTCGGCTTCATCATACCATGTTGTGGAATGACCTTCCCAACTCCCTCCGTAAAGCTGACTGACTTTCTGTCTTCAAAAAATATCTTTTCCATGAGCACTTAACCAGTCACTAAAATATATATATATATATATATATATATATATATATATATATATATATATATATATATATATATATATATATATATATATATATACTCACCTAAAGGATTATTAGGAACACCATACTAATACTGTGTTTGACCCCTTTCGCCTTCAGAACTGCCTTAATTCTACGTGGCATTGATTCAACAAGGTGCTGAAAGCATTCTTTAGAAATGTTGGCCCATATTGATAGGATAGCATCTTGCAGTTGATGGAGATTTGTGGGATGCACATCCAGGGCACGAAGCTCCTGTTCCACCACATCCCAAAGATGCTCTATTGGGTTGAGATCTGGTGACTGTGGGGGCCATTTTAGTACAGTGAACTCATTGTCATGTTCAAGAAACCAATTTGAAATGATTCGAGCTTTGTGACATGGTGCATTATCCTGCTGGAAGTAGCCATCAGAGGATGGGTACATGGTGGCCATAAAGGGATGGACATGGTCAGAAACAATGCTCAGGTAGGCCGTGGCATTTAAACGATGCCCAATTGGCACTAAGGGGCCTAAAGTATGCCAAGAAAACATCCCCCACACCATTACACCAGCAGCCTGCACAGTGGTAATGTTGTAAACTTTTTATCCTTCTAGAGAGTGGGAAACTCAGAAGGTAAGACCAGGAGACTCGGTTGTATCTTCAAGCAGGATTCTTTATTGAGAAATTCATGCTGTCAGCAGCTGCAGGGACCAACATCTAACTAAGGGAACTTTACATTGTAATTTATACATGCATTTAGAGGGCAGTGCTTAGAGATAGACACAAAGCACCCAGGTGATAACTTTAAAGCATGCAAATGATGTATACAGGCATAGGAAACCCACCCTAGACTCTAGATTGTTACCAGTCCTAATCCAATCAGCATAACTATTCAGATACAGAGATGCTAATCCAATCAGCCTAACTATTTAGACAACTGGGGCTGGGGCTCCAATAGCCATTAAAAGACAGAGGATGAGATTGTCAGTAGTCTGACTAATTTAATTTACAATAGAGAGAACAGAACTGGAAGGAAATCTCTTGCTGGAATACTCTTTCTAACAGCTGATATATTTATCATTTATACCTTAAATGCTAAATGCAGTCTACTCTACTTTCCCAGTTTATATATATGATTGTGTTTAACATTTTATAAATTTGTAATACAACAATTCCCCTTTGAGAGTTCTAATAACTCTCACAAAATAAAAATTTAGACACTTAAAAGTTCATTCTTGTAACTTGTGATCGTTACAAGCACATAGCACTTGCTCTGTGTTGTTTTTTTCTGTGATTGCATGCTGACACAGAACAAACATGCAATTAGGGTCCGTGAATTTCTTATGGGTAATAATCTTTTCTGGTTGGAACTGTTATTTTCTCGTGAGGTGCTTGAGTCATTTGTTGAATGAAACACTTGATACTGTGGACGCATAAATAGTACACCAGTAGGAAAAAGAACAGCAGAATTGCTATTTCCTTTATCCACAGCCAGGGTTTACCTAGCAAGTTTCCAAACCATGAAGAATTATTTTCAGTCATCTGATGTAAATTTGCTGCAAGATCAAGAATGTCTTGTTGGATTTTGTTCAAGTTCTCTGTTGGATCCATTAAACCGGTGCAGCACTCGGGGCCGATAATGGTGCAGGCTCCCCTTGCGTTGCTAGAATGTAATCCAAGGCCACTCTGTTCTGTAAGATCATTATCTTGTGCGAAGCGAGAGTGTCCTTGATGTTACCAAGGGCCAAAGCCGTATCATTGGCCAATTTCTGTACAGAATTTGATAAGCTTCTGACTTGATCAAGGGCCTGCATGACACCATAAGATGGGATTATTGCTCCAAGAGTTCTCGACCACCATGTTTGTGCACAAGTGAGTCCTGGAATGCAGCCATCTTCTTTGTTTGTGGAAGGTGGTGAATTTTGTAAATGTGTAGAGCTTGGGGTGGAGTGTGTATTTTCTCTGATAGCCGGTAAAACATAAACCAGGGTGCACCTGCCATTGAATCGACTGGGTAGAATATTGTAGACAGAAGTTCCACATAACCAAAAAATGCCAGTCGGTGGAGGAATCATACACCACTGATTTATTGCCAAGAGTTTTGGAAGGGATGGTGTCCTGTGGAGACACTCTTCTAAGTCTTTGTCCTCTTTTCCTGCTGATGGAGTAATGTCTACATGGGATTTTGTTCTCACTTCGACCACAAAGCTGCAAAGTTCACGAGGAATTTCACCCAAGGGAGTCGAGGCTGGAGCATAATTTTCCATACACCAAGGAAAAGTCATTGGCAAAAGTAGATCTGTCATAATGGGAGGAGCTGAAGTTAGGTTGCAGGATGGTAATCCAGGAATGCAACATGGAGAGGGTGGAGGAATTGTTACATTGTGACATGTATCCTTGTTGTATAATCCACTGGTATGATGATCAAAGAAGGTACACGTGTCACATTTGGAGATAGGGTGTGCCACCCATGGGATTCCTGCTCCTACTGAGGGTGCGTGTGGCATGCAAACGTCCTTTCCTGCAAACAAGGCACTTCTTGACATATTCATCAGCTCTAAGAATATGTTGTTTCTGGAGTCCACACTTTGTGCGATGTCCATGATGGTTAGAAATGTGACAATCTTGATCATGTTGATGGATGACTGAAGATTCCGTATGTGAGTCTCTGTGTTGTGTATTTTTTTATTTTATTTATTTTTTCGTTCTTCTTGTGATACTGGGCTTGGCAGTGGGTCTAGTTGTTTTCTGGAAGTTGTGGCCTCATACACAGGTGAGGAGGTCGATGCCCATGGGTCTCGGGACAGCCATCAAGTGGTATCTGCAAAGAGGGTAGAAAGAAAAACAAAAGACAGTAGAGCAGTATTTGTTCAAACACCAGGGTTGTGTCCTAAAACAAAAGACAGTAGAGCAGTATTTGTTCAAACACCGGGTTGTGTCCTTTTCTGAGTCTGCTAATGTTGTTCCTTCTTTCCCTATTTCATAATTCCTTTGACACCTAAAGAACAGTGAGGTAAGGATGGACTAGTGGATGGGGAAGGCCTATGAGGGAGTCTTCACCACAGGGTTTGTCCCCCGATGCATATTGCATTCGGTTCTTCCCTGGGCTCCTCACTGGTCTGTGTCCTATCCTATCCCTGTAGGTGGGGGAACAACTTTGCAGTGTGACACATGAGTCCAGGTTTTCTTTCCCTGACACAATACTGCAGCTGCTGTAATCAACATCACTTGATGTGGTCCGTGCCACTTAGGCTCTAATGGCTTATTTCTGAATGTCTTTATCATGACCCATTGACCTGGGATGATTGTGTGTCATTAAACATGCAGTCATGAAGCTTAAATGTTCATGGACATAAAGAACAAAGGGTCTATCAGTTTGTGCAATTCCCATTGCTGGTGCTTGACATAGTGCTCTCTTCAAATCATTGAACGCTTTGAGGTGAAGTTCTTCCATACAAACAGTATCTGAATCTTTACCATGGCCTTTTAACAAGTCATAGGGAGGCTGAGCAATCGAGGCATATTCTTCAATCCACGGTCTACAGTAACCTGCTGTTCCTAAAAATGAGCGGAGTGTTTTAATGGTAGTAGGCGGAGGTACGGATTTGACTGAAGCCGCTCGATCCTGTGTGATGGATCTATTTCCTGCACCAATTGTTTGACCCAGAAATATGACTTGCTTTTTAGCAATTTGAGCTTTGTGAAAACTGCATTTGTGTCCTTTTTATGCAAATAGTCCAACAATGCTGCCAATTCAGTTTGATGTACCTCGTGATCTGTTGAGGCAATCAAAATATCATCGACATATTGGATCATAGTGGACTGTTTTACCGGACATTCTGGGTCACACAAATCACGTCTGACAACCTGATGGTATATAGTTGGGGAGTTTTGAAATCCCTGTGGCAAACGTGTCCACTGGTATTGTTCATAGTCAACTGTAAACGCTAACAATGGCTGGCTGTCAGAGTGCAACGGTACAGAAAAGAATCCATTAGACATATCAATTACTGAAAAAATCTTACACTCCAATGGCAAGCCATTACAAATTGTAGAAGGATCTGCCACTAGAGGGGTGAATTTATCAATACGTTTATTGGCTACTGTGTAGTCTATTGTAAGTCTCCATGTTGCATTGGACTTCTTGATAGGCCATATGGGTGAATTACATGGACTGTTGTTTTTAACTAGCACTCCTTGCGTCAGCAACTTTTCTACAATAGGTTTGATCCCCTGTATAGCTTCCTTATTGATTGGATATTGTTTGGTGACCGGAGGTGGAGTTCCTGTCAATTTGACTGGTTCTACACCTGTCAACAAACCACAATCATCCTTGTCTTTAGCCCAAATTGGATGATTCTGTAAGAAAGCATACTCTGGAGGGATTGTATTATTGGTAGAAACTTGTGCTGAGCAAATTTTAATGCTAGCAGAGTCTGAGGACATGTCTAAAGTTAGATGTACTTGTCTCAGGAGATCCATGCCTAAAATTGCACCTGTATTTAATGGAGCACATAGCAGTTTTTTAGTCAGAGTTTTCGGGCCAAATTGTACCTCTATGGGCGGGGTTTCATACAAAACAGAATCTTCACCTATTACGCCAGTTAAAGAAAGTTTGGTTTTCTTGTACGGGATGTCTAAACTTTTAGCCAATTTTGTAGGAATTACTGTAATTTCTGCACCTGTATCAAGCAAAAATCAATCTCTTTCTCTCGTATGCTACCTTTCACAAAAATTATTTTGTCATTATGATGGATTACAGGGGAAAGGTAGCTACTCACAGCCCCAACAATTAGTTTTTTTCCTGGTCTTGTTGTGCTCTTAGAAGAGCCTGAACGAGCTGTCCTAAAGTTTCAGTGGACACTTGCTGAACTGCTTCAGGGTTGTAAGCAGGCGGGGAGGAGCAGAATTATGCATAGCATTTCTATTTGCATCTTGTAACTTCTTCCTACACTCTTTCTCCCAATGTCCTAATTTTCCACAGTAGTGGCATTTGCCTTCTTTTTAGACCACCTGTTTTTTTGTTTTTCTGTGCTAAATGTAGCTGCTGCTGCTACTCTCACTTTGGCTTTAACATCAGCATCTCTTTCCCACGTAGCCAACCTGTCTAGGTTACTTCTAAGAGTTCTGTTAGACCAAGTGAGATCTAGGAATGGCAAGGCTCTTCTGTACTCAGCTAAAAGGCCATCTGACCAGATGCGGACTAGGGGTCCCTTGTCATCTAACACACTTTCAGAATTATCAACAATTCCACTGTAAGTTACAGCTGACTGACAAAACCTTTCAGTGTATTCACTCTCAGTTTCTTCTTTCTTTTGTACACAGCTAGTGATTCTTGACCAGTCTATTTTGGGTCCCATGATATTCTTTAGAATTTTCAAAACACCTTCTTTTATATCGCTTCTACTGGCATGCTGTAGTTCAGAAGTCACTGCAGATTCAAAACTGTTGAATTCAGATTCAGTCAAAATTTGTGACATTAACTGTGTGACTTCTGTTAATGACATGTCATATAGACGCATTTTGTTGATCAATGCTCTTCTAAATTCAGAAAACTGTGTGCGTGCTGAGGGTAAGCTCTGGGATAGTCTCTCTATATCTTTAGGTCCAAGCGCTTTTGTGACTGTTTGTATTTGGACAACAGAAGAGTTGGTAGAAACACTTTCAGTTACCTCAATTCCCTGAGATCGTCTCCTGGCACCACACACATTGACTGAATTTACTGGCACAGCAGTTACGGATTGGAGAGCTACATCTGTTTCAAAGAAATTTTGTAAGTCAGGGAAAATGTTATCCGGCTGATTAACTTCTTCTACAACAGTTTTTTCTGCAGCTTTGTTGTGGTTCAATTTCTTGGTTAAAGAGGATACTCTAGCACGGAGCTCTTTGTTCTCTTTCTCTAGCTCTGAGTTATGCTTAGACTGTTGTGTAGCAAGTGCTAAACAAAATTCTCTGTGGCAGCAGATAATGCCTTTCACATTGTTCTTGCAAATACTTGCTCCTAGTACCTTTTACACTCATCTACTGACCAAGTCTTGTCTGGATGAATCTCATATTTCTTAGTTAGTTCTTGTCTAACATTCTCAGTGACAATTAGGTTCAGTTGTTCTCCTAACAGTGTTTTGAATTCACTATCTGACCACAAAGGAGTCGCAAGACCACCTTTTTCAGTTGTGGGGATTAGTCTAGCACTTTTCTTAAACATTTTGTGGATTTTCTTTGTTCTGTTATCACACAAACAAACACTAAAACGTCTCTGATCAACAGAGGGTACACTTGTTAACACAGTTCAACTATTGTTAACCTTCTTTGACCCAAGCAAAGGATAACACAAATTACTAGCACTTTATGCTAATCTTCTCTGTCTAAAAACAGAGGGTAACAAATATTCTTCTCTGCAGATACAGAGGATAAACAAAATATTAGCCTTTTATGCTAATCTTCCCTGCCTGAAAACAACAGAGGGTAACCAATATTAACACATAATGCTAATCTTCTCTAAAAAGACAATTTTAGAGGATAACTTAGTTAACCAAACCTACAGCTGTCTGTTAACCCTTCTCTGACGGCACAGAGGATTTGTACTGGTCTTAAAGGTTCTTTTGGATAGAGTAGCACGCACCAAACTTTGGTTGTAAGAAAGATTCAGGCTGGAATGCAGTCAGATCTTTGTTGAGCTTGAAGTTTCAATCTGGATTCAGGTGAGTAGCTCTATCCGGGTCACAGCACCAAAACTATTGTAAACTTTTTATCCTTCTAGAGAGTGGGAAACTCAGAAGGTAAGACCAGGAGACTCGGTTGTATCTTCAAGCAGGATTCTTTATTGAGAAATTCGTGCTGTCAGCAGCTGCAGGGACCAACATCTAACTAAGGGAACTTTACATTGTAATTTATACATGCATTTAGAGGGCAGTGCTTAGAGATAGACACAAAGCACCCAGGTGATAACTTTAAAGCATGCAAATGATGTATACAGGCATAGGAAACCCACCCTAGACTCTAGATTGTTACCAGTCCTAATCCAATCAGCATAACTATTCAGATACAGAGATGCTAATCCAATCAGCCTAACTATTTAGACAACTGGGGCTGGGGCTCCAATAGCCATTAAAAGACAGAGGATGAGATTGTCAGTAGTCTGACTAATTTAATTTACAATAGAGAGAACAGAACTGGAAGGAAATCTCTTGCTGGAATACTCTTTCTAACAGCTGATATATTTATCATTTATACCGTAAATGCTAAATGCAGTCTACTCTACTTTCCCAGTTTATATATATGATTGTGTTTAACATTTTATAAATTTGTAATACAACAGTAACAAGGCATGATGGATCCATGTTCTCATTCTGTTTATGCCAAATTCTGACTCTACCATCTGAATGTCTCAACAGAAATCGAGACTCATCAGACCAGGCAACATTTTTCCAGTCTTCAACTGTCCAATTTTGGTGAGCTCTTGCAAATTGTAGCCTCTTTTTCCTATTTGTAGTGGAGATGATTGGTACCCGGTGGGGTCTTCTGCTGTTGTAGCCCATCCGCCTCAAGGTTGTGCGTGTTGTGGCTTCACAAATGCTTTGCTGCATACCTCGGTTGTAACGAGTGGTTAATTCAGTCAAAGTTGCTCTTCTATCAGCTTGAATCAGTCGGCCCATTCTCCTCTGACCTCTAGCATCAACAAGGCATTTTCGCCCACAGGACTGCCGCATACTGGATGTTTTTTCCCTTTTCACACCATTCTTTGTAAACCCTAGAAATGGTTGTGCGTGAAAATCCCAGTAACTGAGCAGATTGTGAAATACTCAGACCGGCCCGTCTGGCACCAACAACCATGCCACGCTCAATATTGCTTAAATCACCTTTCTTTCCCATTCTGACATTAAGTTTGGAGTTCAGGAGTTTGTCTTGACCAGGGCCACACCCCTAAATGCATTGAAGCAACTGCCATGTGATTGGTTGATTAGATAATTGCATTAATGAGAAATTGAACAGGTGTTCCTAATAATCCTTTAGGTGAGTGTATGTATATATATATGTATATATATATATATATATATATATATATATATATATATATATATATATATATATATATATATATATATTTCTTGTTGCACTTTAATCTGTTTTAAATTATATTCTGATGCTAGTGAAACTTTGTAATATGGCACTTTTCTTACCACTGTCTCCTTAAGATGATTTGCTTGTGTTTTCCTCTTTTGTAAGTCACTTTGGATAAAAGCGTCTGCCAAATGAATAAATGTGTGTGTGTGTGTGTGTGTGTGTGTGTGTGTGTGTGTGTGTGTGTGTGTGTGTGTGTTTTGTTAAACTTAAGTGTCTTTTTTGAGCCTTTGTGGTTGAGATGCTGTGGAGATCATTATTTCATGGCCAAGTTTTCAGAGTAATGGATCATTAATAAATGCTTAATTAGGCATATACAGTTCTCACTTTAGGTTATGTAATGAAAATCCTTAGTAAGCAATTAGTAAATGCTTTATTATGACCTATAATTTTTATATAACTTACTATAACTTTAATAATACGTGTTGTTACTAAAACTGTAACAAATACACTGATCACGTTTAAATGTATAATTACATATATCATTTTTTTTACTATGAATTCATACCTAAAAATGATCAAACTGCCTATAAATTAACTTAATAAACAATAATAAAAATAATTCCACAGTGAATAGAAACAAACAACAAACTATTTGTGTGTAACGTATTAATGTAGGAACAATAGTTTATAAATGATCAATTGACTGTAAACTAATGCTTTCCAAATGCTTTTATACTGTGTAGTTATTATAAAGTGTTACCTAAAAATGTCCTTTATCTTTTGACATATAAGAGGTTGTTTAAAAGAAATTAAAACTTCCTCCTTATCAGAAAAAGGAGGAGCCTTTTTAAACTGAGCTCCTGAAATGGCCCGTGTGGAATATGTGAAACTTGTGACATCACAAGGACCAAATACATCTGCATTGGACAGCATCTTCAGCAAGATTGCACCATTGGCTCTGCCCACTGGTGCTCAGTCAATCACACAGGTGAAGAGGAGAGAGATTCATCTACACTTTTATGGGAACTTACATAGGACACCTTTGTGTGCCTCTCTGGATTTAAATATTTTTCTTCATAAACAGGCATTAGATGAACGGCTTTGACCGTTAACATACATCTTTTAAAAGACGCAATGTCAAGTTGCAACTCTAAAGGAAACCTCCATTCTGTTTCTTGCTGTTTTAAAGCAACTGTACAGTTTTTGGAACTATCTGCGATATTTTTAAAAGTAGTTTTTTTTGTAATCATGCACTAGATGAAAGTTTTTAATTGTTTTGATATGTTTCCGTTAATGTGAGCTGCATTATTTAAACTTTTAAAAATGCGTCTCATTCTGCTGCTGCTGCCACTGACTGTGAGAAACACATGCCATTCTGTGTGTAAACAAACACGGAAGATCAGCGTCTCTGCTTTGGCCTGTTGAAGCACCCAACATCACCATGGATTGTATTACGTTTGCATATTCAGAACATTTCAGTATGTTTGTGTTTTTGGGCTCATATCAGCGTGGATTGCTTGTGAATCAGTCAACCTATTTGTGATTCAAGTTTTGCAAAGGAACTGTTACTGAAGGATGGAGCACATAAAACACTTGTGATAGTAAGGCCCAACTTTATCACAGACTACACCTTTTGAATAAGAACACAGGTTTATAAATAAAACACCAAAAAGGAACAAAGATGTGAATTGCAAGTACAACTTCTCACTTTATTAAAAGCAGTAAACAGTAAGCATTAAATTACACTTTTATAAAAAATCAACTGCTAACAAAAAAACTATACTATATGAAAAAGGGGTATTCATTTTAGATTATTAAAATTATTAAGATTAAAACACTGCTGATATTAACACACACAGGATGATGCAATGCCTGAGATGGAAAGAAAAGGAGACCTCCTAGCAAGGAAGCTAAGAAACCCCGAGTGCACAGCACTTCAACAGTTTCAGCCAGCAAATAAAAAGAAAGAAAAAAATTAAAACAAAACCATACAGGCAAAACAGCAGAGCTTAGGCATATGTGGCTCCATGCACATACAAATAAGAAATCTGTTAAAATAAACAAATGTACCAAATAGTCATGTTACATACAATTACGCAAAATCTATTCAAAATTAGCCACTGATTAAAAATATTATTTTAACAAACTATACCCAAAAATGATTTAGTCCATTATGAACACCCCCAGATACATGCTAAACAGCAAGGCATCACAGATTTGCAAAACATATCATGGGTTGAACACATCATAGAATAGGTTAAACACTCAAACTGAGCCTTCCTAAATAACATAAGCATTTCCATATAAAAGAGGGGGCTCAGGATAACATTAGGCATATTTAAATTAATACAACAGAATTGTGTAACTGGCGCATCTTCTGAATGCAGAAAAAATTATTTACTGACGCGTCTGAAAACTGGATCCTTACAACAAACAAATATTGCTAACATTTGTTAAAATGGAATCCTCATATTATTCACTACCACAGCGTTTCACAATGCTCCATACTTACACAGTGAAACTTGGTGAATACAACCCAAACACCAGAAACTAAAATAGCCGTCTTCCCTTACCAGCACTCTAAACTATTTATAGGAATCCCTATGCAAATGAGCAGTATGCACCAATCCAATGCTTAGTCTACGTAAGCTCTCTCTCTCTCTGTGTCAGCTCTCTCTGTCACACACTATTGGACCGCAAACTCATAAGTAAACTATTTTATTCATAAACATTTAATATGTCTTGTTTTTTGTGGTGTTTGTGGTACTGCTTGAGTGAACAGTTGAATATAGTCAAATTAAATATGTTGGATGTGTGCTATATTTTAATCCTGAAATGTTGTTTTATAAATGTTGTGGTCTTGTGGATTTTTATATATATATATATTAGTGCTGGGCAACGATCATTTTTCTGAGATTAATCGCAGAAAACCATGGGATTAATCGAGATTAATCGCATGGTTTTCTGAGATTAATTGCATTATTATGTGCAAAATTCAATAATGAATTGAAAAGTAGTGTATTGCGCAGTTTTATTTAAAAAGTACTGCTATATGAACAAAAGTGCAATAACATTTGGTTTGCAAACACTTTAAACAAATAAGGTGTTTTTTAACAGCAGTATTCCCTTTACACAGCAGCAGTTTAAATATTTTTGTAAATCTCAACTTAATGTACTCAAATCAAATATAAAACCAAAGCTATTTGCCACTGCCAGGGCATTAACGTTTTATCCAGTTTGTTATAAAAAAACAAGTTACCAGAGCCACGATCATAACTTTATAACAGGCTCCTTCTGAGCAGCAAGTTAACATTTATAAATCTGTTTTCTTTTTTTTCTGAACAGGAACCAGCAGAACCATTTTTCTTTTAACAGGGACCAGCATAAACAGTCTATGTTTAGTAGCAAGTGTCCCTGTTAGAGTGAGATGAAGTGGTCGAGCACAAAAAAAAAAGCTGGGATTTACTGTGCAGGGGACTTTTTAGTCTGTGAAGTCCATCCATGTTTGTACTGGATTTCCTTTGGAGAATCTTAGTCAAAAAAAGAAAAAAAACAACACTTTCAGTGATAAAGGTTGAGTAGTTACACACTGACAAAATTAACTGCATTTATCCATTCCTCCAACCTTACATTTTCTTACTCCTCTGCACCAAGCCAGTTGCTAAGACAAACAAGGTCATTTACATTTTCAGATGATAAAGTAACTCTCTTCTTCTGTACAATGTGACCAGCAAGGCCAGCCTGCTGTGTGAGCCTGCATGTTTAGACCACCACTCTAACATTATATGACCAGCACCTGTGTATATATATATATATATATATATATATATATATATATATATATATATATATATATATATATACAGGTGCTGGTCATATAATTAGAATATCATCAAAAAGTTGATTTATTTCAGTAATTCCATTCAAAAAGTGAAACTTGGATATTATATTCATTCATTACACACAGACTGATATATTTCAAATGTTTATTTCATTTAATTGTGATGATTAAAACTGACAACTAATGAAAATCTCAAATTCAGTATCTCCGAAAATACGAATATTACTTAAGACCACAAAAAAAGGATTTTTAGAAATGTTGGCTGTCACAATCACTAGATGGAAGCAAAGATGCAAGTAACTCTTTATTAGAGTGAAGGAAAACAATGCAGTGCTGGAGTTCGGGTGGGCTGGTGACGCAGTGGCTAGATGGTCAGCGTGCTGGTACAAAGAGTGGTGAATCCAGTACGAGTAAACATCCAGACGAGACGAAACCACGAAGACACTGAACAGGAACAGGAATCAAACCAGAACAGGACTGCAGACAGGTAAACGAAGAAACAACACTGAGGGCACCAAACAACGATCTGACAAAGAGAGGAGAGTGTGATGAGTTGATATAGGGGAGTTAATAGGCAGCAGCTGGTGCGGGGAATGATGACAAGTGCACTAAACAATGAAACAAGTGGCAACGCCCATTCACACACGCTTACACACACGTAGAACAACAATCACACGAGACATGAAGGAGACAGCGAATTCATGAACCGTGACAGTACCCCCCCCCCTAGGAACGCCTCCTGGCGTCCCCAGACTCCCTTACCTGTCGATTGTAATCATCAATAAGGGAGTGATCCAGGATGTCTCTAGCAGGCACCCAACTTCTCTCCTCCGGACCATAACCTTCCCAGTCCACCAAGTACTGGATACCACGTCCCCTCCGCCTCGAGTCCAGAATACGATTAACCGAATAGGTGGGTTCCCCTTCTATGAGTCACGGAGGTGGGGGAACCGGGGCTGGCGGATTAATGCGAGAATAAAATACAGGTTTGATTTTGGATACATGAAACACGGAATGAATTCTCCTGTACACTGGAGGAAGATTGAGGCGGACTGCCACCGGGCTAATGATCTTGGTGACAGTGAACGGGCCAATGAATTTGGGAGCAAGCTTATTAGAAACGGAGCGGAGCGGAATGTTCTTGGTAGAAAGCCACACTTTGGAACCGACGATGTATACGGGAGGTCTAGACCGGTGGCGATCGGCCTTGGCCTTGGTGCGCGCTCCCACTTGGAGAAGAGTCTCACGGGCTCTAGTCCAAGTGTGACGACACCTCTGGACGAAGGCGTGAGCGGAGGGGACCGTGACTTCGGATTCCAGACTAGGAAAAATCGGTGGCTGGTACCCTAAACTACACTCAAACGGAGATAAGCCCGTAGATGACACTGGTAACGAATTGTGGGCGTACTCCACAAATGACAGTAGTTGGCTCCATGAGGAAGGATTCTTGGAGACCAGACGTCCTCTCCAAATCCTGGTTGGCTCTCTCAGTTTGACCATTGCTCTGGGGATGAAACCCTGAGGACAGACTAACAGTCGCACCCAGTAATCTACAAAACTCTCGCCAAAATTTGGACACAAATTGGGGTCCCCTGTCGGAAACCACATCTGTCGGGAGGCCATGTAGCCGAAAGACGTGGTTAACGACTGTTAACGCCGTCTCCTTGGCTGAGGGTAATTTGGGCAAGGGAATGAAATGAGCACGCCGAGAACCGGTCCACCACGGTCAAAACTACCGTGTTACCCTGAGAGGGTGGGAGGCGGTGACAAAATCTAGTGCGATATGGGACCAGGGTCTCGAGGGACCGGCAGCGGTTGAAGGAGCCCATCTGGGGGTCGGTTGGAAGTCTTACCAGTGGCGCAAACTGAGCAAGCCAAAACAAAACTGTGGATGTCGCGAGCCATACATGGCCACCAAAATCGTTGCTTGACTAAAGATGTAGTGCGACTAACTCCTGGATGACAAGCCACATTAGAACAATGCCCCCACTGAATAACGTCGGACCGTAATCCCTCTGGCACAAATAAGCGGTTCGGAGGACAACCGACCGAGGCGTTACCCTTGTAAGGCCATCTTGACCTTCGATTCGACCTCCCATGTGAGTGCAGAGATAATTAAGGTCTCTGGAAAAATGCACTTCGGGAGTAGGCGGGTGATCGGAATGGTCAAAAACACGTGATAAAGTATCGGGCTTGATGTTCTTAGAGCCGGGCGATGCAGAGAGTAAAGTTAAAGCGTCAGAAAAAAGTGCCCACCGAGCCTGCCTAGAGTTCAATCTTTTAGCGGTTCTGATGTATTCTAGATTCTTATGGTCGGTCCAGGCGATAAAAGGTACCCCGACCCTTCTAACCAGTGGCGCCATTCCTCCAATGCTAACTTGACTGCCAACAACTCTCTATTACCAATGTCATAATTACGTTCAGCAGGGGACAAACGGTGAGATAAAAACGCGCAAGGATGCATTCTGTCGTCAGTGGGAGAACGTTGGGACAACACTGCACCTACCCCCGCCTCTGACGCATCGACCTCCACCACGAACTGACGTGATGGATCAGGGGTAACCAGAATGGGGGCTGAAACAAAGCAGCCTTTTAGTTTGGCAAACGCAGCCTCAGCTGCGTCTGACCAACTGAACGCAGTTCTGGGAGAGGTCAAGGCAGTCAGAGGCGAGGCTAGTTGGCTGAAATTGCGGATGAACCGCCGGTAAAAATTGGCGAACCCCAGAAACCTCCTGTAGGGCCTTACGGGAATCCGGAGTTGGCCAATCCACCACAGCCTTTACCTTCTCAGGATCCACCCGCATTCCCTCAGACGACACAATGTAGCCTAAGAAAGGAACAGACTGTGCATGAAACGCGCATTTCTCCGCCTTGACAAACAACCCATTCTCTAGCAGTCTCAGAAGCACTCGTCGAACGTGCTGCACGTGTTTCTGGAGAGAAGAAGAAAAAATCAATATGTCATCCAGGTAAACATATATGAACTGATCGACCATAGCTCGCAGCACGTCATTGACGAGTGTCTGGAAGACTGCTGGGGAGTTGGACAAGCCGAAAGGCATGACCAAGTATTCAAAATACCCCCTGGGGGTGTTAAAGGCAGTCTTCCATTCATCCCCCCTCCTAATGCAGACCAAATGATAAGCATTACGTAAATCCAATTTTGTGAAGATCGACGCTCCCTGCAACCTGTCGAAGGCTGAAGACATCAACGGCAAAGGGTAAGTATTCTTTACCGTGATGCTGTTCAGCCCCCGGTAGTCAATACAAGGTCGCAGAGACCCGTCCTTCTTCCCCACAAAAAGAACCCGCCCCGCTGGAGAAGAGGAGGGACGGATGAACCCTGCTGCTAGAGAATCAGAAATATATTTCTCCATAGCCTCCTTTTCTGGAACAGAAAGAGAATATAACTTGCCCTTAGGCGGAGACGTACCTGGCAGTAACTCTATCGCACAGTCATAGGGACGATGCGGAGGAAGGGAAGCAGCACGAGACTTACTGAACACCTCCTTCAGGTCTAGATACTCCGTGGGCACGTTTGACAAGTCCACTGCCGCCTCCTGAAACGTAGAGACAGAAACAAACGGACAAGCAGACACAAGACAGGACTCATGACATTTACTGCTCCACTCTGATATTAATTTACGCTGCCAGTCTATCTTGGGGTTGTGTTGGATGAGCCAGGGGTGTCCTAAAACAATAGGTGCAAAGGGGGAGTCCAGGATGTAGAATGAAATGGTCTCTGTGTGGTTGCCAGATACGCTGAGTATAATGGGTCCAGTGGTGAATGAAATGGTGGGAAGTGCTTGGCCGTTGAGAGCGTGGACTGCGATGGTACGGGTGAGGGGTAGAAGGGGAACCTGGATCTTGAGTGCAAATGTGTAGTCCATGAAGTTACCTTCAGCCCCGGAGTCCAGTAGTGCTCGACAGTAGTGAGTGTGGGCTGACCATCTTAGCCGTACCGGGAGGAGCATGGATGTAGATGAGGTCTTCTCAGCGGAGATCCCACCCGACAATAGCCTCAGATTTACTGCCGGGCTTGCCCTTTTACCGGGCAGTTAAAAGCAAAATGTCCCACTGCGCCACAGTAAAGGCAGAGGCCCTGAGATCTCCGCCTCTGCTTCTCCTCCCGGGAAAGCCGAGCTCGCCCGACCTGCATGGGCTCGTGATCGTAGACGGGGCTGAACGCGTCCCCGCTGCTGGTTCGCAGAGTCTCCGCCGCTCCAGACACCCGAGCGGGTAACTTCCGACGTTCGACTCGGGAGAGTCGGGAATCGACACGGAGCGCCAGTTCGATCAACCCATTGAGGGTAGTAGGTAAATCCAGCGCATAAATCTCTCTCTGGATGCGGTCAGCCAGCCCATGCAGGAACATATCCCACTGCGCCTCCTCGTTCCACTGACATTCTGTCGCCAAGGTTCGGAACTCGATGGAGTAATCTGATACGGACCTTTCGTCCTGCTTGAGGTCTGCGAGAACCCATGCCGCCTCTCTTCCTGCGACCGCACGATCAAAAACTCTCTTCATCTCGGCGGCGAGTGTTTGGAACGAGGTACAGCATGGATCTTGGTTCTCCCACACCGCCGTTCCCCATAGCGCTGCCCTCCCCGTTAGTAGCGTGAGCATAAACGCAACCTTGCTACGTTCGTCAGCAAAAGTCCTGGGCTGCAGAGAAAAGTGCATCGAACAGCGTGTTAGGAATGCTCTGCAAAAGTTCGACTCACCGTTGTAGGACTCGGGAACGGGTAGGCGGGGCTCTGACTGGGAGACGAGCTCTGGTGGTACGGGGGAAGCGGCCGGTGTGGGTAGCGCAGTGGGAGCTTGCATCAGTTGGAATCGCTGGGTGAGCTCGGACACCTGCGTCACAAGAGCTTGAGACAGCGAATTCATGAACCGTGACAGTTGGCCAACTGAAAAGTATGAACATGAAAAGTATGAGCATGTACAGCACTCAATACTTAGTTGGGGCTCCTTTTGCCTGAATTACTGCAGCAATGCGGCATGGCATGGAGTCGATCAGTCTGTGGCACTGCTCGGGTGTTATGAGAGCCCAGGTTGCTCTGATAGTGCCCTTCAGCTCTTCTGCATTGTTGGGTCTGGCGTATCGCATCTTCCTCTTCACAATACCCCATAGATTTTCTATAGGGTTAAGGTCAGGCGAGTTTGCTGGCCAATTAAGAACAGGGATACCATGGTCCATAAACCAGGTACTGGTAGCTTTGGCACTGTGTGCAGGTGCCAAGTCCTGTTGGAAAATGAAATCTCCATAAAGTTGGTCAGCAGCAGGAAGCATGAAGTGCTCTAAAACTTCCTGGTAGATGGCTGCATTGACCTTGGACCTCAGAAAACACAGTGGACCAACACCAGCAGATGACATGGCACCCCAAACATCACTGACTGTGGAAACTTTACACTGGTCTTCAAGCAATGTGGATTCTGTGCCTCTCCTCTCTTCCACCAGACTCTGGGACCTTGATTTACTTTCATCAGAGAACATAACTTTGGACCACTCAGCAGCAGTCCAGTCCTTTTTGTCTTTAGCCCAGGCGAGACGCTACTGACGCTGTGTCTTGTTCAAGAGTGGCTTGACACAAGGAATGCGACAGCTGAAACCCATGTCTTGCATACGTCTGTGCGTGGTGGTTCTTGAAGCACTGACTCCAGCTGCAGTCCACTCTTTGTGAATCTCTCCCACATTTTTGAATGGGTTTTGTTTCACAATCCTCTCCAGGGTGCGGTTATCCCTATTGCTTCTACACTTTTTTCTACCACATCTTTTCCTTCCCTTCGCCTCTCTATTAATGTGCTTGGACAAAGAGCTCTGTGAACAGCCAGCCTCTTTAGCAATGACCTTTTGTGTCTTGCCCTCCTTGTGCAAGGTGTCAATGGTCATCTTTTGGACAGCTGTCAAGTCAGCAGTCTTCCCCATGATTGTGTAGCCTACAGAACTAGACTGAGAGACCATTTAAAGGCCTTTGCAGGTGTTTTGAGTTAATTAGCTGATTAGAGTGTGGCACCCGGCGTGTTCAATATTGAACCTTTTCACAATATTCTAATTTTCTGAGATACTGATTTTGGGGTTTTTCATTAGTTGTCAGTTATAATCATCAATTAAAAGGAATGAACACTTGTAATATATCAGTCTGTGTGGAATGAATGTATACATTATCCAAGTTTCACTTTTTGAATGGAATTACTGAAATAAATCAACTTTTTGATGATATTCTAATTATATGACCAGCACCTATATATACTGTATATATATTCTTTAGATTGTAGTATGGATGTACTGGAAGGGCTGGACCATGTTAGACAATCCTGAAAGTGGACATTTACATTAAAGACTTAAAGGGCCAGTGTGCTTAAAACTGAGCACTTCATACAGAGGGACAGAGACAGGGTGGAAAAAAATATTATATATTACTAAATTATGACTGTTAAATGAGTATGTCATGACCACTCTAAGGCAACAATTGCATGTTACCGCTTTTTACAGTGCATTCAGATTGATTTTATTTATTTAATTTGTAGATTTAACACATGGATTTAAATTTGAGATATCCATTTAGATTTTTGCATTTACTATTATAAACACATACTAGTAATACCTATAATAATCATGCATATCTCATATTTAGAAACTGTTTTGAAGTTTGTTTGAGCTAAAGCTAGAAATATTGTACAGTTCCTTGTAGCAAGCTATATTTTGCACTCTACACAGATGTCAGAAATTGTACGGGCATTTGATTATCCCTTAACAACTTTTTTCTAATGCTATTTGGGCGACATACAGTGCATGATATGATGCGAGGTTTCATGGGCTGCTGTCCAGGGTCATGAGACATTTTCTGGAAGAGCTCTAGCGCAGCTGACTCCGGATATGGGTCAAGCATGAGTTGAATGGTGAAATCATTTAACTCGCTGATCAGTGTGCAAAGAAGAAAATGATAATGCACTGGCTTCGTACAGTATTAGGACACGTCTCCTACACTTAACTACAAAGCAAGGGTTTCAAGACAATTAGGACTCTCTTCGACATTTTGCATTATAAATGTAGCAGTTAATTAAGCAGTAAATCTGTGAACTTGTCACATGTATATGGACTGTACTCACTGCATCCTTAAAACAAGAGAGATGGAGATAGAGTTGAGGGTCTTTGAGAGGGTTCATCTAAATGCACAGCGCATTTCAGAGTGAGCATTGTGAGTCTGCGTGGATAACCGCTCGATAGCGGAGTGTTCACAATATAGACTACAGAGAATAGCGAGTAACATGCAGTCAACAGATATGGTCTTCGAAAACGCGATTTTTTTCGTGCACTTTCACGCGAACCATCACGCGAGTATTGGTAAGGGGCACTTCTTAGAATTTAAATGCATTTGTTACGTTCATTAAAAAAAACAAAATACATTCATTAGTTAAAACCCTGGATTTTCTATGAAGTAACTGTCCCCTCATGTATCGTGGAAGAGAGAGAGAGAGAGAGAGAGAGAGAGAGAGAGAGAGAGAGAGAGAGAGAGACCTTTGCTGCTGAACTCACCAAGTTTTTGGGGCGTCTTGAGGGAATGTTTCTGCACCAGCGCGCGCTGCAGCTGTAAGAACGTCTGTGACTGACAGCGCGAGACAGTCTGCATTCTGCACTCTGTTGACACTTCCTTTCGCGAGACATCCTGCCTGCGGGGACAGCAAGATTCAAGCTTCATTCTTTGAGTGGTTATCCAGTGTAAGATTCGTCTGTTTCCCCCCTCTTTTCTATTCAAACAACCGCATGTGTAGCCAATAATGCATTTAAATGAATCAGTAGCTCTCGTAGATTCATGGATGAGATGTACTTAAGGAGTATTGATCGAACCAATTAAGGCATTAGTGGTCAAACTACTGGGCTATTTAATAGCAATAGGTGTTAGACGGTGTTTGTTACCGGTTTGCGTTTATGTTTTTGGGTAGTTCAACTGGGAATTCTGCAGTGTGCACTTTTCACAAATTATTTATTTAATCAGTTGCTGTCATGTGTGCAAATTGCAATGCATATGGTAAATTTAAATGTATTGAAAAGAATAAAAAAAAAAAAAAAGGAAAAACACAAAAATAGCGTCCAGCATCGTCTCATGTAAGAAATGATCACTGTCATGGAGCTGGTGTTGTTCGGCTATAGACTAGCCTATATGTTATTCGGGAGCTGCAATGCATGAAGAACACTGTTTAAAAGCATTATTATTTTAAATGTGCATATCAAAATTTTTTGGACCATAATGTCATGATTTATTTTTCACGTTGCTACATTAATAGACAATTACTTAAAAGACTCTGATAGGCTAAGATTTGTTCTATATGAATTAGAGATGTTGATACCTGATTGAAGTCGCCACGCCACACCCAAGCTCGCTTTCCAAACTAGTACGATGATTAAATATTAACCTTATATTATATGGCAGTATTAACCTATAGAGGACAGAATAGGTCTGCATATCAAATGCATTTCACATATTGAACATATTGATGACATCCTTAAAGTACAAGATTTGGTTAATATAATGTGTTGAATGTGTAGAATATATTTTTCTTTCTTTCTTTCTTTCTTTCTTTCTTTCTTTCTTTCTTTCTTTCTTTCTTTCTTTCTTTCTTTCTTTCTTTCTTTCTTTGAGTGTGTGTGTGTGTGTGTGTGTGTGTGTGTGTGTGTGTGTGTGTGTGTGTGTATGTATGTGTGTATGTGTATGTGTGTGTGTATGTGTGTGTGTGTGTAAAAGACTCTGCAAGTCACCTTTTAGACACCACATCTGAATGAACTCCGAAAGTCCTGATACCATTTATAAAGAATGTTTTATTAGGCTACTCTTGCTCCATTTAAATGCCCTCAGCAAAAACACATATTTGATTTGATAGCAGTGATATCTCTTCTTCCTTGTTCTCCCTCTTTATGTTGGGCAGTATAAATATCTGCTGCAGTGCCTCTTTTAGATATAATTCAGTTCTATAGGACTACTCTAGTGCACCATGGACCACATCTGTTTTCACCTACCTCGTGATATTCTGTTGCATGCACTCTCACCTGTAATGATATTGCATAGAAGATGAAAAGGAACTCGTTTTATATGTGTGTTTGTGAGTGAGGTTAGACTCTAGCTTTGCCTCTCACACAGACGTGGGATGCTAGCACAGCAAGCCTCTCTTAGTGGCCTATGACTGAAGTCTAAGTGACACTTAAGAAAAAATGGAGTTTCAGTTAATTGTGGAATCAGTGCCAGACACCAAAAATGATAACTCTATACTTTCTGCATATATTATGTCTCAATAAATAGACCTACAACTCAATGCATTTGAGGTGATCAGAGAAACACTACTAGAGCTCTCACTGTTAATTTGCTGCAAGCCATTTGCAATCATTAATCAAGGGCTCAAATGCAGCTAAAGATGCATGTACATTTTGATCTGGGAAAATCTAAATGCATGAGTTGTGGGAATGGGTATAAATACACCCTGCAAACTCATTTGTAGCCTATACAGAAATCTTATATGTGGCAATATATGTAAAACACATATGTTTACGTTTAGTTTGAACTCAAAATACCACATGCTTGTACAAATATGTTGCATTTATTTTAATACAACAAAAATGGCACTTTTTTCATAAACGTAACAGACATTGTAATTTCCCAAAAAACAGTTGAAGTTGCATATGTACATAAATGCACAAATATATGAACAACATTTCAGATATGTTCATAAATGGCAAAATTTGTTTTATTTTATTGTACCGGTATTTATTTATTTGGTAGAGTGATTCTCTAACTAATTTTGTATGTGTAGGGTGTGTATTTCTTATACAACTACACACACACTAACAGATAAGGGCATACACATACATGAATATGCATATTTTGTTTGGTCTCTCTGCTTTTTGACAGCCCGACACTGTTGACCACACAATTTTCTCTATTTTCAGCACTTTTTGCCATTGGACATTAATTATACATTAACATTTTGTTGTCTGTTGTCTGTTGTCTGCAGTTGACACAATGTTGAAATGATTTGTGCTCGTATTAAACACACAGACACAGACACACACATTACTTTGCTGCTTTAATAATAACAAGTCACTCAACACACGTTGGGGCTCACGGCACAGTAATTGAAGCAACCCCTTGCATTTCCTTGTGATATATACTGAGAAAGAGAGAAAGAAATAAACAGAGAAGAGGGATTATCCAACTTCCCTAATTCCTGATTTACTCTCTTATATTAACTTAGTGATTAAAGATAGAAATGTGTCTATATGCTAATTTTAATTCCTCTCCTTCATTTTCAAACAACAATTCACAATCTAAATATAGATGTGCAGACTATAATTGTGACTTAGTTCATGACTGGTCAGCCTAGTGTGGTATTACCAGTCTAATGAGATTTATGAGAAATATTCAGTGTAGAAATGAGGGCAGAGATCCATCTTATGACTTATGAGACAGATTTCATCCATCCTCAAGGATTAAAATGGATTCATCCACTGCATAGCCGGCTTTGAGACAATCATACTTTTCTCTCGATAGATTACTTTTATTCTTGAGAGAGTCTTTCTTTCTTTTCTTTCTTTTCTTTCTTTCTTTCTTTCTTTCTTTCTTTCTTTCTTTCTTTCTTTCACATTGCAATATTTTGGTATCTTAAGGTTGTGGGTGCCTGTGATATTAGATATTATTGAGGGAGCAATATCTGGGGTTGTCAGCTGGTTTGGACTGACATGCCTTATTGCCACTGCAAAGTCATTTGGAGAGTTGTAATAACCTTGACTTGATCTGTGGCCCCAAGAGATTTGGTGAAAGCTGGAATGACTTGTTTTTGTTTAAAGTAGCATGATATCCTATTTAGCATGTTTTTGTACTGTATGAGGGATTTTGTTAGTTTTTGGAATTTTATTATTTCGCTTTTAAGGTCAGCTCCAATCAAATGATCTCTATTACTTTGCTTTTCTATGTAATGCTGTTTGTTCATTGCTCCTGAATATGATGCTTTCTAAGCCAGGACAGACATCATACAGACAACATCATACTGTTTCATCAATTGTACAGAGCGGTTATTTTAGTTACCATATACTTTGCTAGTTCGGTCTGGCCATTCTCTCTTGACCTCTCTCATCAACAAGGCATTTACGTCCAAAGAACTGCCACTCACTGGATGTTTTTGGCACCATTCGGAATACATTCTAGATACTGTTGTGTGCGAAAATCCCAGGAGATCAGCAATTACAGAAATACTCAAACCAGTTTGTCTGGCACCAACAATCATCCATTCAATTATCTAATCAGCCAATCATGTGGCAGCAGTGCAGTGCATAAAATCATGCACATACGGGTCAGGAGCTTCAGTTACTGTTCACATCAACCATCAGAATGTGGAAAATGTTTAATTTGGACCGTGGCATGATTGTTAGTGCCAGATGGGCGGGTTTGAGTATTTCTGTAACTGCTGATCTCTTGGGATTTTCAGTGTATATATTATTTGGGTTGGATGTCTTAAAGTATGTTCAACTACCCAAGCTGTTAGTATTGTAAGACTTTACACAAATGACATTGTTAACATCTTTTGATTCAAAATTAATATACTTTATTTGAAACAGTCTCTCTGTTGCCTCAAATAGGATGACCCACCTACGGTCTGTAGAATTAATTATACCTTATTGTGAAAGCACGCCCTTCAGTTAAGATTATTTGCTGTGGTAAATATGCCCTGTTGACTGTACAGCCTTTATGTGGCCTCTGATGAGTACAGTATAGAATGTTGACACTTACACGCATGTGCAAAAACGGATGTACTATACAGTCCCATAGTCACACTTCAAAGGCAGTGGAAATGTCAGTGCATTCACTCACACATACGCACGCTGTAGAGATGACTTGCATTGTTACTATAAAAAGGATTTATTTTTCTTCACACATTTGTCTTAGAATGTTTTGACAGTCGGTTGGCTTTTGATAGCACTTCACTCAATGAATGGGGTAAGAAAACCCAGCTTTGCCCTTATAGGGTATAATTTTGCATTGGCCAGCATGTTTTCCACTTTTAAATGATACTGCTCAATGGTTAGGAAAGTGTGAATTTGTTTCATGTGATATGCTGTTATTTATGCATGAAAACTAAATGTCACTGTGTTGGCTGTGGAAAGTTTGTGTGCAAGTGTGTGCCTGTTTGTATCTGTGAACATTTACTCCTTGCCTAGCGTGTCTCTGTGAGCTCTTGAGGCATAGCTGGAGGAGTTCTCAGCCAGTCAGCTTCACTATACCCACTAATTACAGCAAGAGCAGTTTCCACAGCAGCTGTTCCATTCTGTTCTTCCCTCCAGCCCTCCATCCAACTATCTATCCTTCCATCCATCCATCCATCACACTTATACTCTCTTTATCTCTTCATTTTCCCATCTGAGTGTACCAAAGTTGCCCTAAGACCTCATTCCTCCCCCCTGCCTTCATGCGATTGGTGCTAGTGCTGAACAGAATGGAATCAGCAATTATATTCCAAATAAGCTCTGTGCAGTTGCCCGAGTTGCATCATTAGGCTATGGTCTATGATACATGGCTTTCAGATGAACAACTGAACCACAATCATATCTCCTCTACTTCACACATGTATGTGACCAGTGTGCATGGCCGTGTATGGTGCAATGACTATAGTGAAACACACAGTAATAAGGGAATATGTATCGATGGTTCTCAACTGAATGGATAACACTGAAATAAAAGCAACAAATAAAATTCAGCAAACTATGTAATTGCTCATAGCTCACTAAAAAGGCTTAATAGAATTAATAGGCTTATCACATTTTAAAAGGGATGTCAAAGGTTGTACATCAAATTAAACTCTATGGAAATTAGGTGGATTCCAATGTGGGCAGATTGTGTTATATATGCCCTCATCTTTGAAAAGCATGAATAAAAAAAGCGCAACGTAAAAAAAATTAAATAATACAAAATATGACCCAGACAACATTACATATGGATTCACTTGCACCAAGGATAAACATGGTTTGTGCACAAATTGTTTCATACAGTGAATTAATGTCTCAATAATTAGACATTTGTGTATTTAAAATCATTTTGTTAAGGCCTTTACACAACAAAGGCGACGCAGTTATGAGAGGCGATTCACTTACGAATGCCCATTGCACATAGAAATTGAAGCAAATTACAGTAGTTCGCACATTCACCCCTTTACAATAGGTGGCACTAATCAACAAGCAATATTAGCCCAGTATGGTAGGTGGCGCATTGCACCTTCATCTGGTCTGCCCTCCACCTGTGACAGATAAGAAGTACTTAACAAGCAGATAAAAATGAACACAGATTTCTCTACAAGCTGCAGCATTGATGAAGATTTGAGTTTATTGTTGATTTGCTAAATGGGAATTAAAACATTTAAGACATTTTCTCAAACTCTTTCAGTTCACCTGCTGGACAAGCTGATAAGGCATTCTCTATATAAATGTGTACATTTGTTTAAAATCACAGCGTAATGCACACATTCTGTATAATGATTGTTGTAGAGTTGTCAATTGGAACTATACTAATTGTATCTTAATGCAGTTACAGTATGTCTCATTTGCTCAAAACATGTTACTAATTGAATGTGATGGCATTTAAACAATCAGAGTCTATATAATACAATCAATAAAACACAGATCTCACCCAACAAAACCAATTCAGTCTGCAGGTCCTACGATAAGGGGGATAACTGAACCTTTTTTCCGGGCCCGGGCACAGAAAGGCTTTCCCATATTGTAAAGCGCTTTTAAGCATGTTCAGCAGAAACACGGCGACAGCGCACAATAGTAAAGGTGAAAGCCACCGGGTAATGCACATTAATGGAATAACTGTCCACAACATGGTTGTAGGGTTGCTGTTTAAGAGAAAGGACCACAGGCGCTTAGGAGGCTATAGTTCTCGCACTGGGGCGTCGGTCAGAACGCAGACAGGAGGCAGTAATCATTTCAAACACTTTACTGAACCGTTTGGTTGACAGAACAGACTTACATTAGACTGCAATGATGTCACAATGACATAGTTCAGACACAGAGTTGGAAATAGTGGTTGCAGCTCAGCTTATATTGATGTCTGTAGTAGGTTTTAGGAGTATATATGTGTGGCTGCAAATAAACAAACTATAATAGATGTTACATGTATAAAGGAACCTTATTTCTAGATTCTTATAAGTTTAACATCATGCCAGGCTCCATATAAACAACATGAACAGAAAAGTTATTAATGATAAATCACCATTCTTCTAAATATGAATGCGTATAAAACAACTAATGGAATATCAGTTTCTGTATTACCATAGCATATGAATCACATAGAAATAACTTAAATAATCATTTCACAATGCTATTAATTGTCTGTAAACAATACGGGACTCAGCATATATCTCGATTAAATCTATGAACAAAATACTCAATTATTCTAATCAAACTTAAGCAAAATGGGAACAATTTAACTCACTTTTCTCGAAGGGACGCACAAAGTTATGAATAAACACCATAAACACAGAGCTGAAACTTCTCAACACTCTTCACTCACAGAGCGCAACTGCTAATGATGTGCACGTTTCTCAGTATTGTGCACAAAATTTTTTACACAACCGGCAGTGGCCGCTAGATGGCCTCTATGCGCCTCCTTTGAAACAGTTGCAAATAGATAGCTCTTGAGGTTTAACATTTTGGCAAACCTACCAAATGTTTGGGAGTGGTATGTCATGTTTTAAGCTAAAGTTTCAGAGGCTTTGAAATGAGCAAATCACACTTATATGCTATATTTTATCTGAACCCTCAAAGACTGTAATTAAACAATATGGTATGAGAGGCCTTGCTATATTGTTAATGTAATCACGGCTAAAGGGTGTTGACTGGCAAGTTGGCGCTAGTGTGTTTGTTGGCAAGCCGTCTCCTGGTGTCTGTGCCACCTTTTCTGTATGTGGTTGTCCTGTTCATGTGTTGGTCAGCACAACGAATTACATCAGTTCTTGTTTACTTACTTAAGCCTGTGGCCCCTAGTGGGGCATAGGTCACCTACAAAATTTCTCCAGGCATCTCGATCCTGGTCCTGTTGCTCCAGCTGTCCCAGATGAGTCCCATTTTCTTGGTGTCCTCCTCCAGATCGTGGCACCAGGTGTTCCTTGGCCAGCCTCATTTTCTTTTCCTCTGTGGGTTCCAGTCGAGAGCTTGCCTTGCTGTGTTGGATGTTAATCTGCGGAGGGTGTGGCCATTTCATCCCCAGTGCCTTTGGAAGATCTCTTTATTTACAGGCTGTTGCCACAAGATTTGGTTACTGATGGTGTCAGGCCAGTGGATATGAAGGATCTTTCTGAGGCTGGTTTTAATGAAAGTCTGGATTCCCTTTATGGTTTTTACAGTGGTTCTCCAGGTCTCAGATACATAGAGTAGCACAGTCTTCACGATGGTGTTAAAAAATCCTTATCTTGATTTTGGTGATGAAGTTCATGGAGCCCTACACATTTTTCAGCGGATGGAAAGCTGACCTTGCTTTGCCTACCAGGACTCTTGCATCGGCATCTGTCCCAACCTGCTTGTCCACTTCACTTTCAAGGTAGGTGCATCTCTCCACCTCTTCTAGGGTTTCATCTTCTAGCGTGACGGGGTTGCATTGGATGCGTTGACATTTAGGACCTTACTGTTCCCACTGTGGATGTTGAGGCTCAGGCGTGCTGAGTTTTCTGTGACGGTGTAAGTATTTGCCTGCATTTGTTGCTGGGTGTGGGAGAGAAGGGCCAGGTCATCAGCAAAGTCGAGGTCATCTAGCTGTGTCCATAGGGTCCACTGGATGCCATTTTGCTTTTGGGCAGTGGGCGTCTTCATAATCCAGTCAATGGCCAGCAGGAACAGGAAAGGTGACAGCAAGCATCCTTGCCTAACTCAAACTTGAACTTGAAATGCTTTGGTGGGTTGGCGGCCATGGACCACTCTGGTCTTACCCTAGAAAGTGTTCCTGATTATATCGGTGATCTTTTACGGCACTCCATAGTTTCTCAGCAACTTCCAGAGAGTCTATCCTATCCTATAGCATATCCATGCTGTTAAATGCCTTTTCGTAGTCTATGACATTGACTGTAAGGAAATTCAGTTTTATCCAGTAAAGAGACCAGTATGAACAATTATGAGATGTAGTCTGTAGTTGAAGTTTCAATCAATAAATAGTTTACTTTAGACAAAGTTCTCCACATTTCCTAAGTGAAAAGACGGAAACAGAAAATGAATTAAGGATCTAACCTCAAACTTACTTAGATTACAGTAACAACAGTAATTACTGGCATATGCAAATTAATTGACATTATCTCTTACGAGTACAGAGATCTGATAGGTGAACAGTACCTACAATTCTAGAAATATTACAAACATTATGGTCTTTTCAACTATGTGAATGCAATCATTAAAAATATTATATTTTTAAAACACTAAGTCAAGTGTTTAAGACAACATTCCTCTCAAGGTTGGGACTCAGGCCATGTTTATCTCTTCTCAGGGAGCCAGGCTAAATGAGAAAGCGCTGTTAACTGCATTCCTGACATGGGTCAGACCCTCATTCACACCTCAGGCCAAATACACAAATTATCTGTAACGTTCATAATTATAGCATCTGGAATAAATGCACATGACTAAAACACTTTGATTACCTTTTGATTATAACAATTGCTAGTAAATGTATTCAACAAATTAATAGACTAAAAGGACAGGGGTAAATCCACCCCTTCATGACATAGAGAGGTGAGTTCCACTCCAGTGGCTGCTCCAGGATGATGCACCGCATTGTGATCTGGTCAATGCAAGATCTATCCTTTCGGAAACCAGCCTGCTGGTCTTGGAGCAGGAGGTCAACAGCGTCTTTCATCCTGTTTAGAAGGACTCGGTGGAAGACTTTAACTGGGATGCACAGAAGTGTTATACCTCTGTATAACACTTCTGGAATAGGAGCTGAAATCACCTTTCTTCGGGAGTTTAATGAGGTAGCCGTTCTTCCACTCTGATGGGACGTGCTTCTCTTTCCAGATCTTGCTGAAGAGTGGGTAGAGTATCTCAGCACTGTGCTTGTCATCAGCATTTAGGGCTTCTGTGGGATGCTGTCAGGTCCTGCATCCTTGCCATTTCTCAGTTGCTTGATGGCCTTGTGGATCTCCTCCTTTACGGGTGCGATGCAGTTAATTGACATATTACTGTCGCCTGGCTAGATGTCCGGTGGGTCCTGAGGGGCTGATCTGTTCAGCAACTCTTCAAAATGCTTCGGCCATCTGTCCTTCACTGGTCTCTCTGGCTTACTCTACTTTCCAGAGAGCTTCTTGATGGTAGCTTACAGGTCCCAGATATTCTTATGCTGCACTGTTTCCTCTGATTCTGCTGCCAGTACCTCCATGTAGTTTCTCTTGTCTGTCCTGATGTATTTCTTGACGCTCCTGTATTCTTTGGAACCAGTCCATCTTGACTCACAAATTCCTAGAATGGCGAGGTTTTATCTCTCCATTTCTGCAGCCACTTGCGCTGTCTTGCCAGCCTTGTACATGGTTCTGACATTACACATTCCAATGGTGATGGTGGATCTGGTGGCGATGATGGTCTTTGGCCTGGCTGCTTCCATATGAATATGGCTTTCAATACCAGTCACCATATGTTCTCCAGCTGGAGTTTCATATTCTCCCAGGGCCGAAATGTTCCTTGGTTCTTTCATTTGCATTTTTATATCAATAGATTTTTATGGGGAGGGGATGCTAGCCCCTCGCCCAACCCTCCTTTCTCATCCATGCTTGGGAACAGCTATGGCGAAGTTCAGTTCTCATTTACAATCATCAATTACAACTCAATATCCATTGGGGGTCTTTACATTTGGAAATCCGGGGGACAGAACTTCCCCAATCCTCCATTTCTTACCATCTACCATTGGACATACTGTATGTCACCAACTGAACTATGTTCATCACAGAAAGCAATGCCATAGAAAATGGGGAAATTTCCTCTGGAATACTGAGTCTTGCAGCTCCAGGGTTCACCATTTCCAGCCGTAGACATGATTTGTTCCTTTCCCCACGCTCTTTTGAATGAAAATTATCCAACCTTGTTACTGGTGGGCATCAGCAAGGCTACATGTTTGTAAGGCAGGGGTCAATCTCTGTAACCTCTGTTCTTTGGATTATGCTTTGTTGCAGAAGTCATAACATGAAGTTTCATAGTCACGCTGTCTAACAATGGATTTCACAATGGACTATACCAAAGTGAAGATGGCTTTAATAAGCATAAGATCAATCTCAAATAATACTTTTTTTTGTTAATGATTTATTTTCATTCTATGAGTTGGACCTTCTATAGACGTGGCTATTAGGGATACTATTTTTAGGAATCATTTTAAATGTCATTCATTATCAATAGAAACTTTTTATAGTTTTGAGGTGCAGTTACTTAATGTGGATATCTGGATGTCTCTGTGCTCTCATACACAGACCCCCCAACTATAATAAGGGTTTTATACAGGACTTAACACATTTTTTATATTCTATTGTGCCAAATGTTGATAGGCTTTTAATTTTGGGTTATTTTAATATTCATGTTTGTTGTCCTTGTAAGCCTATGGCTAAGGAGTTTTTACAACTTATTTATGCATTTAACCTCAGTCTGTTTTGGGTGCTTCACACAGGCTTTGTCACACACTTGATTTGATATTTTCATTAGGCCTCCCTATCTTCAATGTAGACAAAGAATATATATTTTTTGTCTCAGCACAAGCCTATTATTTTTAAAACTGCCCTTACTTTGCTGGTATTGGACCCTGTGTCTGTAGGCCGTCATGTTCACTCTATTACTTCAGCCACAGTCAAGAATTTTCCTGATGCTTACATAATTTCTCCATTCACCTGTATAATTGAGTCTGGCATGCATGTTTAATGTGCTCTGTGGTTATATCCTGGACTCTTGCTCCTATTAAAACTTAAAAAACCTAAAACTAGAGCACAGCCCTGACTCAGTGGCTCCTGACTCGTGCTCTTAGACAGGAATGGAGGAAGGCAGAGAGGAAGTGTAAAAGAGACAAATTACTATTTTTAATGAAATCCTTATGGATATGGGTAATTATCAGAATGCTGTTAAGGCTGCTAAAACAAAATATTTCTCTGATTTTATTTCTAAAATTTCCCACAGTCCAAAATTTTATTCAGTACTATAAATGTAGTACTTAATCCTGCAATCAACACATTTTCTGATCCAACTTCTGTGGCCTTTGAAATGTTTTAAAAGTCTTTTGTTAATAAGATTGATGATATAAAGTCTAGCATCTCCCCCTGCATTATATATTTTTGAGGTAACTCCATGTTCATCTCATCTAACTAAATGTGAGCCTGTCTCACTCCCTTCCTCAACTGGTAGACACTGTCCTGAATATGATGCCCTTTTCCTGCTCTTTGGCCCCAGCATACTGTCTATAATAAACATTTGTCTAATCATTGGCAGTGTTCCATCCGGTTTTAAACACACTGTGTTGCAGCCCCTGCTTAAAAAGTCATGATCCTTCAGTTTTAACTATTGCCCTGTAATGAATTTGGTAGTATAAATGTACATGGGATGGGTTAAAGTACTTCCACCATTATATGTAGGGAAACAGTATGTGTGAGCTAGGAATTAAAGTAAACTGTCCTTATTCTACATTATTATGTAAGGACATTTACAATGGAATTATTTATGTTTGACAACCATTATAATTTAGATAAATTACAAATAACTAGATTATTTGTCTGAATAAAATTCTCCACCATTAAAATCATAATACAACGTCTTGTTGTATCCACTCACAATTTCTATTGTAAGGAATTGGCTTTAATAAAAAATTATGATTAATTCTCATATTGGAGTAATATTACACATATTTAGGTATAGCTTTGAAGCTAAATATTTTAAAAACAGGGATATGATTATTTATCAAAATATACCATAGTCAAATTATCATAAAAATGGGAATATTAATAATTAATCATAACTCATTATAGATAATTATAAATATTTGGATCGGTTAATTATTTAAATTGATGTAGCTGAATTAATATTACAATCAATTAATATGCTTGTCCAGCATACACTCAGTATTGATTGTTTATCAACTCTCGGAAAGGATATGTTTCATGGCCACAGGAAAATAACTCTTTCTTAGCATGTAGTTGTGATCAAATTGTTAAATTGACATTGATTTACAAGCAGACCAGAATCAACTCACAAGAATGTACACAAAAGCTTTATTTAACTAAATCATGAACACATAACTAATCTAAACAAACACATACACACAAATCACACATACATGGGAAATGGAAAATTGAATTGAAATTGAATGAAAATGGAACAGAACAGGGGAATGAAGCTATGACAAGAGTAATTTAACCATCTGAAAGAATCATCAGTGTCTTCAAAGCTTGTTTTCTAACAAAGGGGTACACAGCTTATACTAAACCTCTGTTTAGTTAGTTAATTGTATGATACTTGCAATGCCTTGGCTGTTGGGAGAGCACCCAGCTGCAGTCTTAGGAGAAAGTGATGGTTCCTTGATTCGATGGTGTTGAAGTTGCAATCAATTTCTTCCACTTTGAATGAAGGAATGATGATGAACTTGCGGTGTTAGTTTTACTCTGTTTTGGTTGAGGAAGTTACACATGGCTTGATGTGTTTGAGTCCTTCTGGCCAGAGAGCTTGCGGTCGGACCGGGTGTTTCTGGTTCCACATGAACAGCAACCAGGTGAAGAAGGGAGAGAGAAGAGAGAGAGAGGGAGGTCACTCCTCTCGAGTTTGGCTTAACCTATGAGAAAGTTGCAATTTTCAAGCAGGAACATTTCCTTTGTTTGGAAGCTGACACATTTGAATGATTGGAGTAAACTGGCAGTTTGGGCCCATTTATGTTCTGATTAATATAAAAAGCATTAAATGCAAACTATAAGGAGGTGATATACACCAATATGCAGGGCGTCACACAAGGATTAATTTGATAGGAAGTTTGATACCAATAATTCTACATTATCAAGCGGTTCTGTCATAAGGCATGCATAAAATGGTATACAGTACAAAAGACACTAAACCAGACAGTAATAATCATACACACAATGTTCTAGGAATATGCATGTTAATTTATAGAACAGTTTGTCTATAAATTAATGAAGAAAAGTCTGTTTTTTGGGCTTTATGTGTCTTTCCTATGGTGGAAAGGAGTGAGTTACATTCCTTAGCTTTGCATGTGGCTACCTTTCCCCATCTGGAATCTCTCTGAAGTCCACTAGTTGCTGGACCAGTGTCAGCAAAGCTGATAATGATCAGTGGGTGGGCAGACGTCTCAGAGTCTGTTTGGGCCTACTTGGAACTTTGCTTGTTACGGCCTTGAGACATCTGTTGGATTATTCCTTAAATAATGAATAATTGTGTGTCTGATTGGTCCACGTGTTACAGCCCCATCTCAAAATGACCCTTTATTATCCTAAATCTTGGAGAAGGTTGTTTATATCAGCTTCTTTCTTAAAGGAAATTGTATATTATATAAATATCAGGCTGGCTTCAGATCACAACACAGCACAGAGTCTGCTCTCAAAGTGTCAAAATACTTATTACTGTATGTTGACTCTGGTAGGTGTGGCATCCAAGTTTTGTTAGATCTTAGCAGAGCATTTAACACTACTGACCATGCCATCCTTTTGAAATTTCTACAGCAGTGGATGGGGTTCAGGGCAATGTGCTTAACAGGTTTGCCTCCTACCTCAAAGAAGAAAGAAGATAACTTTCTCAGTTGAGATCGGGAATTTCTCTTCACCTTCTATGCATATTTCCGGTTGGGTACCACAAGGCTCCATTTTAGCTCCAGTCCTATTCTCTTTATATATATTCTCCATTTGAGTATTATTTTTCCAAAACATAACATCTCATACCACTGTTAAGCAGATGACATTCATTTTTATCTTCCACTAAAATCAAATAATACCTCTGCTTTACAATCATTGTTTGATTGTCATAAGGACTTTAAAAGTTATATGGCAGCCAACTTTCTCCAACTCAATGAATCGAATACAGAAGTCCTAGTATATGGTTAGTAATCTAGAACATTTATACTATCATTTACATACACAGGCTAGACAGGTAGGAGTTATCTTTGATTCAGCCTTGAAATTAAATAAAAAAATAAATTCTGTGGCCAAAAGCAGCTTCTTTTAAATTATACTATTGCAAAATGTAAATAATTTCTGTCTTTCAGAGACTTACAGTCTGTGATGCATGCTTTTATTTAATCTAGAATTGATTATTGTAAAGCATGTTACCTGGGAGTTTCTCAGTCTTCCAAGTCATATCTTCAACTAGTTCAGAATGCTGAAGTTAGGCTGCTGACTAGAACCAAATAAGAGAAAGTTTCTTGCCAGTTCTGGCTTCCCTCCACTGACTTCCTGTTCAATATCGAATCCAGGTAAAATTGTATTGTCTATAAGAGCATGCTATGTTTGGCATCTCATTTTATTTCCATTCTCCTTTATCAATATCAGACTTCTAGACCTTTAAGTTAATCAAATAGCCTGCAGTTGAATGTCCCAAGGTCACACCTAAAATTGAAGGGTGATCATGCTTTCTCAGTTGCAGCCCCATGGCTTTGGAATAATCTGCCTCTCCATATAAAATTTGAAGGTTATAAATCTCTTTTTAAAATATTTATTTTCTGTAGCTTATGGAAATAAGCAAGTCTAGCAGTGTTACTTGTGTTGTCTTGTCTATGTGATTTGGTTCCACATGTTTTTATGAATCTTGTAAAGCATTTTTTTATTTTTAATCTGGCATATTGTAAAGCACGTTGTCCAAAAGTTGTTGTTTTTAAATGTGCTATATAAATAAAATTTACTGACTGACTGAAGTTGTTAGGCATGGCACAAAAATGGAGTGCTTTTAGCTGTGACTTTTTATTATCACCTGCCTATGGATAAGTCACAGCCATGCTGTTGCAGTCTATCAAATAGGAAAAAAGTGTGATCCGACACCCAAATAGCAACTGCACAAATTTTCTGGACTGAAAAGTCTCGAAACAGTACCCATGAGTTAGCCATTCCTCTGGTAGAGTCACAACCACAGGCTATTATAACTCAATATCATAAGCTGCTACTACCTAATGAGACAAGCCCACACAATGAATGCCTTTTTCTTTCCATGTAAAAGCGTAGAGTCCAAACTGGACACAGATAATTCAGCTGCTCTAACTCAAAAGAGGAAAAAGGCGGCTAGTGAAAAGCTAGGAAGTCCACTGGCTTAAAGCTAAGCATGGAGCCACTCACTTTAGGGACAAAAGCTGGATTCGTCTTAAGGATCACTCTTGAAAAATTCACAGCAAAGCACATAGAAAAGTGATAGACAACTATAACAAGGTCATGTGTGCAAGGAAGAGGCAGGAACCACCCACACACACACACACACACACACACACACACACACACACACACACACACACACACGGCAGCTGTATGTGGCTCTCTCTCTCCCGAACTGCCATATCCGTCTGCATTTATCCCTCTCCTTGGCTGATTAGCCTGATTGGGGGCCGGGTGTGCTTATTTACGGACTAGCCCCGCCCTCCTCCTCATCACAATGTCAAATAAGTGGGTGTTGGCTCATTGTATTCCAGTCCCTTCTGTAATGAATTGCTGGCACTGTAAATAATGAAGACGATGATGTGAAGATGAAGAATCCAAGTGCAGTTTATTTACATACGTGAAGTCCAAAACGCTATCTATAGACATGAACTGAACTAAACTAAACATAAACATGAACAATTAACATGAACATAAACTTGACTTAAACTAGACTTAGGACAAACAAGGTACATTAATAATACTTGACAAGAGACTATGGCAAACATGAGGGCTTAAATAAACAGACATTGGGTAAAACAATAACGAGAAAACCAATAAAAAGACAGAAATATAAACAAGATAACAAGACTAATAACTTAAACCAATGACAAACTAGAACTGATAAGACAATAAACCAATGAAAACAAGACACATGAACATGGAGGGAAACATGAAATCACATGACAAGGGAACCACATGACATGAAACAGGAACTAGGATTCCAAAATAAAAGACATGAAAACAAAACATGAACAAAAACACATATAGACATGACACCTTCCCACATGACAGGCCTATGCTACCTTGATGGTAGAAAAGGCTCTGCCTTAATCCAAAATTTCCTGAAGAAAACAAAATGCCTGCAACAAACATTAAAGTGCACTCAGTCCGAGTCTGGGTAAAATATTCACCCCTGCGGCTGTGACAGTAAATCCCTGCGTAGCGGGGGGCTAGGGCTGATCACACGTGAGTTGTATTATCTCCACCAGCCACAGATTCCCCAGCCAGTTCAGAGCGATCAGTATGACTGAGTATAAATGGTTATACTCACTGGAGGAAATAATTCAAGTAGTGTGTTTGGCCAAGGATGCGCTAGAGCATCCACAAAGATAGGATCACCGTCTCTTGCCACAGAGAAGAACAGAAGGCAAAATTAGCTTTTTTTTGTGCAATGCGATGAGATCAATTGCAGCTTGCCCATAGCTCTCCCAGAGCTGACTCACCACCTGAGAGTGAAGTTTCCATTCTCCATACAGAGGATTTGCCCTGGATAAGAGATCCGCTCCCATATTCATCACCCCTGGAACGTGTGTCACCTGTAATGAAAGAAATCAGCAGTACTCCAGAAAGTTTGTGTGCATATTTTGTAGTGACACAGGCTAAACCCCAGTCATGATTAATGCCTTTGCACACCGTGCCCCAACCTGTAAGTGACACGTCTGTTGTCACCACTTTCCTCAGAGAGAATGCCACCATAAGGGGTTTCCCTTGTGAAGGAAAGTGTGCATTACCCTCCCTCTCTTTTGCTGTTTCTTCAATTATTTGACTGACACCGTCAAGTTCATCAGACCCAATAGGCATCAACACAGTCTGAATGAGACTTTCTTATACTCTGAAAAAGGAAAAACAACAACTGCGAATCAATCTGATGGGCTCGTCTGACAGAAAACGCTCAATACAGATCAGAGTTCAGATATACTATTTCCAGTGAGGACACTAGACAGCTATGTGTCTCTTTTATTTTGAAGCATTAGCTCTCCAAATGAGACATCAGCACTCTTGTATTTATCTCTTCTTCCTGCAACGATGGAGCGCAGGGGAGTAAATCTTCTAGCTAAGCAGACACTCTGAGACCCGTTAATCTCAGCAGCTTTAGCACTGCTTCAACACACTTTGTGAAGACTCTAGCTGCCAATGAAAGTCTGAACGGTACCACAAAAAATGTATAGACTATACCCTGATAGGTAAACCTTAGCAATTTTTTGTGTGACGGGTAAAAACCTATGTGGAAATTTGCATCCTTTGGATCGACTGACCCAAGCCAGTCTCTGGGACGAATAAATTGAGAGAGCGTTTTGAGCGTGAGAATTTTGAACTTTCATCTTCTGAGGTGTTTTTTAAGTTCTGCATATTCAGAATGGGATGGAGACCCCTCCCCCCTCTGTTCGGGATGGCAAAACACCTGGAGTAAACACTTTTCACACATTGCTGTGCCCTCTGCCCACTGCCTGTGTGCAAAGAGCAAATTTTTATTTTTGTCACACACACGTTTTTGTGCAAACCGCCCTCCTCTGACCCGGTGGGTGGAGAGGGGAAAAGCAAACCTAGAGGCACTTGAGGTCAATATTTCCCTTCCGTCCTCTTGGCTGGAGGGGTGGTTGGGTGGAACTCTCTTCTTGAGGAAGGATGTTAAAGAGACTCCACTACAGAGAATGCTATTTACCCACTCCACATCCTGAAATGGACCACTGGTTAGGTCACCCATCTTTTCTTGCTCCACTGAGCAGCTCCAATCTGTTCCCTTCAACATACACAGGTTGAAATCTGCAGTGACACAGCTTTGGGGGTCTATACATTCCCAAATACTCCATACTGTCTACCTCCAGCCTGGAAAAGCCTTTGAAAGGCACCCTGTGCGGAAATGGTTTGTCCACAACACATGCAGGCATGGCTGGAATAATCTGCTTGACCAGGGTAATGTGCGATGGCAGCAATTTACCATCGTAAAAATCTCTGTCCGCACCCTGGCCTGCCTGCTGTTATGGCCAGTAAATGGAATGCTTAGCTGCTGCCTGTCTGCACATTTCAATAAGATCCAACTCTCCTTGGACAGGAGTAGGGAACTCATCCAATGCACTGTCCAGTCGGGAAGGAGGATAAGCAGGGAGAAAGTCATCCTACTCATTCTCCTCCCCATTGTCATCCATAAAACGATCGTCGTCATAATCCTCCTCTCCAACACCCCTTTGCGACTGGATCATCAGACAGTGCTTATTCATTGATTGCAGAGAGCGAGTTGGGAAAGAGGGTGTTATTCCAATGGCTGTCCTGAAAGCCAGAGTCAAAGCCTTTAATTTGATGTGCACAGCTACTGGCAATCAGTGGATTAAAAATCAAGAGTGGGGTGATGCGAGCCCATTGGTTGATTGAAGACCAGATGCGTTGCAGAGTTCTGGACCATCTGCAGTGGCTTAATCGTGTTATTTAACAAACCGGCAAACAGGGTATTACAGTTGTCCAGTCTTGAAATTACCAGAGGTTGGATCAGGAGATCTGTAGCATATTCCAACAGAAAAATTCAGATTTTCCTGATATTCTATAGTGCGAACCTGCATGACCAGGTGGCAGTCAAGTTAATCTTTTCATCCACCACCACTCCCAAGATTTTGGCTGTCCTGGTTGGTGTTAGTGTAGATGCACCAAGAGGAAGATGAGGTTGTGGTCAACAGATGGGTTGGCTGGGATCACAAGAAGTTTGAGATCAAGTCAAGTCAAGTGGGTCATTCCTCTATATAGCTTATATGCTTTGGAATGAAATGTCATTACTCCAGGACCATGGTGCAACACAGAACAGAGTTCAGGGCAATAAATACACAGAACAGAACAACAGATACAGAGGACAATAAATACACAGGGCAATAAATACACAGAAATGAGCTATAGACAGTAAACAATTTTAGGTGATGTAGGTGACATTCCTTCATTCAGGCCGAGATCTCCATGAGGCAGGCAGAGATACAATCTGAGACGGTGGTGTCGTCGAGCTGGAACGACAGGTAGAGCTGCATATCATCTGCATAGCAGTGGTAGGAGAAGCCATGTACCATAATGATAGGTCTGAGTGATGTAGTGTAGATAGAGAAGGGGACGGGTCCAAGCAGTGATCCATGAGGAACAACAGGGGTCTGCCAGCTGATGTGATTTGGACACCTCTCCTCTCCAGGTGACCTTGAAGAAACTGCATGTGAGGTATGACTCAAACCTTCCAAGCGCAGTTCCTGTGATGCCCAGGTCAGAGAGAGTCGACAATAGAATCTGGTGGTTCACTGTGTCAAAAGCAGCAGACAAGTCCCGGATAATGAGGACAGATCATTTGGAGTTAGCTCTTGTCAGTCGCAGGGTTTCAGCTACTGACAAGAGGGCAGTCTCCATTGAGTGTATTTTTTTTAAGCCAGGCAGATGTCTGTCGAGTAGGTTATTCTGTGAAAGAAAACCAGACAATTGTTTGAAAATAACCCTCTCAAGAGTTTTCATTATGAAAGGTAGGAGAGAGAACAGTCTTTAGCTATCAACTACTGAGGGTTAAGTGTTTTTTAGCAGTGTGGTTCTAATGTAAAAGAGAAAGGACATACAGTATGTCTGTAAAGTAATCATTACTGTGGACATCTGTAATGTGCATCATTGAATCGCAGGGAGAAGCGATGTCTGCAAAAATCAAAGAGATGGGTGTCTACTGCATTTACTCACTGCTGTAATACGTAACTGACCTTTTTAGAAAATGTATGTTGTGCTGTTTAATTATACAGGGAATATTAAACATGATAGTGTACTGTGTAACACGCTTGAGCATGTGCTTCATAATGAATTAAGGGACCAGAGACTTTCACATTTCAATGAGCCATGTGTATTACACCACCAATCACCATACAGTCAGTAAACATACAAAGTACATAGTCATTCAGTTGCAAGGCAAACATCAATCATCAGTTCAAACTTTCATAGTAGTGTCTTTGGCTACCAAGAGCTCAGTCTTAAGAGTAACACGAGCAAGAAAAAACAGCATTTAAGTGCAGTATTGATGAGGCCACATCTGCCTGAAATCGAGCTTCCACGTGGCTGTTGGTAATATAAACAAACTGTAGCTTGACAAGTTTTGTTGGTAAAACGAAGACAATTAATCCCATTTTGGTCAAGGTCTTAGCTATAGTTGAACTGTCCCCTCATGCCTGCCCGTTGAACCCTATTTGAGTTTAGGAACCGCAGGTTCCTCAAATCAGGGAAAAAAACAAGACCGCATTGGTGAGAAAGCTTCTCCATGTGGTTAACACATCCTTCCTCCCTCATACTACTTCTCCTATCCTTTTTATGCTACCAGAAATCGCACTGGCTAGAGTGCCCCCTAGTGACAGGATTAATATTACATGTGCAGCAAGCTAATAGGACAAATGTAACTGTAAAACTGTTACAACTGTATCTGGGATTATAAGAAGAAATTGATTGGATTATCTGGCTAAATACAACAGAACGGGTGATAATAACAAGCATGCAATCTTATATTACATTCTTGAATTAAAAATATAGACATTATTGTATTTGTCCCTCTGGAATATACTGTATGTTCTGAAATGCAGGATTTAATAAAATTTCCAGCATTGTCTGAACTTGTGAAGCACGTCTACACACGTAGACACTCTGAGAACTTAAAAAAACAGCTTACATGCTGGAAAGTTCAAATATTTGATCTTTTTACCAACATTTCAATTGGCACAAAATTAATAATAACAGGCTTTTTTGCTGGTGTTTTATAGTAGGTAAAACACACTGTAATTTTTACCGGCACAGGAATGCGCACTCCGTGAAAAGTCAGCAAAAATTACTTTGATTTTAATTACTGAGAAGCTCTGGTAATTATTACATTACCCCACATCCCCATATAAAAGTAATCCCATACAAATAGTCTTTGAAAGCAGCTCGTCCAATCATTATCAAGGGCTGGGACTTACTGTTGTATAAAATCACAATTGTAAAACATGTAGTCTTATGTGCCTTATTGCGTTTAAGGTATTTTTACTAATATAAAAATGCACACACATCCACAGAAGTCTTAAATCTGAAGAGTGTATCTTTTTCAGTTTTAAAATGCTTTCTACTATCCCATCTTAATATGCAGGGACAACTTGTTGGTGGAAAGGCAAGTTGAGGGAATTGCAAATGTATATATTTTTATTTATTTATTTTGCAATTCTATTTGGTGGCACAGAAATGACACACTTCAGCTCTAAGGTGCTCAGACAAAACAAATGCTGTAAGGAAATTGATGAAGCGCTTTCTACTAGAAAGGTTACCTGTCTGCATGTGGTGAGGTATTTCCACTAAAACATAGGACTGTTAATCGATTAATTTTTTTAATCAAATTAATTAAATAGTATGCCAATTAATTAATCACAATTAATCACATATATAAATATTTGCTGAGAAAGCCCCTCAAATAACAATAATTACATATACAGTATAATGGTTAAATAGTTATAAACAGTTAAATTTATAAAAAATAATAATGCAGATAATTAAAACACTAAAACACATTATTGTGGCAGATGAGCAAATCATTGACAATACCCTGAAAATGTATAATCCGATATGTTGTTTATTTCCCATACAAAACCACAGGTCTGTTTAATGATTGATTCTGGTTGGTTGACAGACATTCTAAGGTGTGTAATTATTTTCCAGGAAATGCACAGCTACGAGGAGCTATTTTTTTACATAGGGAGATTTGAAATCATTTTATAATTTGCCAGTTCTCCTGGATCAAGCTGTGGTTTCTTGATAAGCGGATTGATAATTGTCTTTGGACATGCCCTAAGGACAATGATGAGTTAATAATATTAAGAAGAGGTTCTGAGATTACAGAAAACACCTGTAGAGTTTAGTCAGTACTGGTTCTAACATACATTTTGATGTTTGTTATCTCTTCCTGACCTAAAACAGCGAAGGATTGAAGTTGCTCATAGGGAATAATTTTAGTCTTCTGGTGTGCTGTGGCAGACGGATGTGTATTTCCAATTTTGTTTCTGATTATTTCGATTTTATCAGTAAAGAAATTCATAAAGTCATTACTACTATGCTGCAATGGAATATCTGGTTCAATATAATTTTCATTCCTAACCAATTTAGCCACAGTACTGAATAAACACCTATGATTGTTGTGGTTATTTTCTACGAGTTTGCTTAAATATGTAGACCTGTCCATTTTTAGAACCTGTCTGTTATTAGAGACACTACCCTTCCATGCACAGTCAAATACCTACAATTTTGTATTCTTCCAAATATGCTCCAATTCCGAGATACTCGATACTTGAGAGCATGCGTGTGATCATTTTACCATGGTACAAGATTTTTCTTTTTTTTAATCGAAGGGGGGCGACACTATCTAGAATGCAAGAGAAGACTGTATCCATATCTTCTGAAAATTTTGGCATATTGAGTATTTGAGACAAGTCTGGAAGATTATTAATGATCTGAGATATCATGGCTCTGCGGTAGGATTTCTATATTATCAACATCAGTTCCGTATGACAAAATGAGATCTAGTTTATGATTTTGATAATGGGTTGGACCTGTCACATTTTGTCAAACCCTAACAGAGTTGAGAATATAGATAAATTCTAATCCCAGTGTATCATTTTCATTATCTATGTGGATGTTGAAGTCACCGATGATTAAACCTCTATCCACAGCAACCACTAGATCTGACAGAATATCAGCAAAGACTCTATCAAGAAAATATTGCCCTGGTTAAAGTTATAACTGATGATGTCACATTAAGCATTATCAGTTCAAATTAATTAAACTTATATCCAGACTTTGAGTAAACTGAAAATATCACTGTAAATTGTAGAAAAACTTCCTCCTCAACATTTTAGGTGAAGCTCATTTTTATAACAATAACCTGAGGGAGTAGACTAATTTAAAATAATATATTCATCTGTTCGGATTAGCCAGTTTGTCTGCTTCCTGACCTGGGCCCCAGTTAGTCCAATACAATCACTGTTGTGTGTGAGAATCCCAGGAGATCAGCAGTTACAGGAATACTAAAACCAGCCTGTCTGGCACCAAAAATCCTCCATGTCCAAATCTAAATATCCAATCGTGTGGCAGCAGTGCAGTTCATAAAATCATACGGGTCAGGGACTTCAGTTAATGTTCTCATCAACCATCAGAATGGGGGAAAAATGTTGATCTCAGTGATACAGACTGTGGCATGATTGTTGTTGCCAGAAGGGCTGTTTTGATTATTTCTGTATCTGCTGATCTCCAGCAGATATAGTTTTTTTGAAAAACAAAAAACATCCAGTGAGCAGCAGTTCTGCATATGGAAATGCCTTTTTGATGTGAGAGGTCATCAGATAATGGCCAGACTGGTTTGAACTGACAAAGTCTACTGTAACTCAGATAACCGCTCTGTGCAGTTTTGGTGAGAAGAATATCATCTCAGAGTGCTATTCTAAAATGCGACACAATAATAGGCAGGTGATTTTAATGTTGTGGCAGATCGGTGTATATATATATATATATATATATATATATATATATATATATATATATATGTATATATGTAGTAATGTATTAAACACACAGAATGTTAGGGCTGGGCGATATGTAAAACATATTTGAGCAATAATTGCTTTACAAAATATTACGATATTCGATTACATCGTCAACACCCCTGCCAAATAGCTCTTTAAACTAAACGAAAATAGCAATAAAATAACAGAGTGATCAAAAAATCGTATTTAACCACCTCGCCAAATCCAAACATTTACCGTCTCCTACGACTCCATGTGCATCACGCAAGCATCCGTCAACACAACAGCTGGAAAATACTAATAGCCTACAGCTTAAGAACTAAATACAATTATAAATGTTAAGACAATAATGATCTAAATAATTGTGTTCCCAAAATAATGCTGACAAATATGTTCTTTTCAGATTTGTTTTGTGTTCTGTTTTGTTGATGCAGATAATGCTGTCTAAAGAAAAGAAAATCAAACAAAATTTTAGGTTCAAGGTGAACGTGTCTTGCGTTACTTAATGATTTAAAAATGTTGTCTTTGTTTATTTTATACAAAGATATATATTACTGAAACTGCAGAGTTGCGTTCACAATGCATGTTACCCTTGTTGCAATAAAGTGAACTAATCTCACAGCACCTCCCGTCACGTGATGATTGGAGATAATTTGCAGCATTCTCACAGAGAACATATTGTTTTCAGACAAATTAAACTCTTTACATGCACTTTTTCCACATGACAGCCTCTGAACAAACCATGAATCAGGTGAATTTTTTGCTTTATTGATTTTTCTTTAAAAAAATTCTTTATTTATTGATACACAAAAACCATTTAAGACATTTCTAAATTCAAATTGCACTTTAAACTAAATGAAAAAAGCAATAAAACAACGAATTTAACCACATCCCCAAATCCAAAAACCGATATGATCAGAAATAATTTGCAGCATTCTTATAGACAACATAATTCTTCTAAACAGTTTTCAGACAAATGAAACAGAGAAAACTCTTTACATATGCTTGTTCCACATGACAGGCTCGTGCAGCACACCTTTGAACAAACAGTGAATCAGACACAAGCATTGATTGTTTTTCTGTTGTGTATTCTTAAAAATATTATAAAGTGTGTTTCTTCAAGAGCATGTCTTTTTGACTAACAGCATTTCTCGTCATGTGTATGAACAGTAAGTGAGCCAGGAATTAAATTAAACTGTCCTTATTCTACATCATTATTATGTAAGGAAATTTATTATGGAATTAGTCACGTTCAACAACCATTATAAGAAAGAAATATGACAAATAAATAGATAATTTGTCTGAATTGTTCTTCCTTGGTAGGAAACTTTTGAGCTGAAATTGGCTGCACCCCAAAGGTGTCCTGAGCCCATTACATGTCATGAGAAACCAGACTGTCAGGGTATATTATCAGGTTAAGCCTTGAATAGTTTCCATTCTTAGTAAAATGAGAAGAAGAAAACAAGATTAAAGATCATACTTATCGATTTGTCAGTTACAAGTGATTACAAATCACTACACATATTTTAAAAGGTACATCAGGCTATAATTATTAATTTGACAGTTATGAAAGTAATCACAGGTCAAAGTCATTTTCAGAATTATCTAGCAAGGCTAGGTATTGTGTACATTTTGGGTCCAAATACATTCTGTACATTTTAGAGGTTTAAATCACAAGTTCTGGGACTTTGTGTGAAAAGTGCATTCATTCCTTTTTAGCTGCTGTTTGCAGAGTAATGATCACGAGGATCTCATGATCTGATGAGTTTAAGTGTAGCAAACTGGTTTATATCACAGGACAAACAGAGTGTGTTTTAAGCCTTTCCCGGGCATTCCAGGGAGTGTGTTCTGTCTTTTATTGCCCGTAACCTGTGCACTTAGGGTCTCTTTGCAGAGAAGTTCTCAAGTCATGCGTTATCCCTTTTGTTAGTTTTATTGGCCAGATGTGAGACTTCTTGGTGCCTGGTTGAGCAGAATCTTTTCATTTATGATGTCGAGGAATTCCAGGGCTAAAAGGTTGGATTCCCCGTCTGTCGCTCACTTCGATGTTGTGTCGAGTGAAGTGACACTTGGGGACTTCTTTGAAGGCCTCAGTTACCTCTGAACTTGAGAAAAGGCCAATGAGATATTGGCAAACAGAATTTGCATGTCCCTCCCCTGGACATACGGGTATAAAAAGAGGGAATCATGCGTCTGTCCATTCAGATTAATTCTTCGGAGCCGAGCGGTTGTGCGATCAGTGAGCTGAGATCACTTATTGTTCCACTCACCTCTGCAGAGCTTATGCTGTTGGATCTACGACACATATCAGTGGCTTTCTCCTTCTCTGCATGGCAGTGCAGCTTTGCCCCTGGGAGTGTTTTCCTCCAAAACAGTTTATTTTCTCTAAAAGAGCAAAACACAGCTGGCATAGAATGTCCTTTTCAGGACTTGTCTTCATAAAGATGCCCTTCCGCCCCTGTGTAGTTCCTGGATATGGTCGATTTCTAACTCTAAATTAACATGTTAAATCGACAGCCCTACTAAAACATTATTTTATTTAGCATATTCATTAAGGGTCATCCTTAATGCAGATACACACTGGCATAACAATTGTATTGACCAGTCAGAAACCAGGACATGCATAATATAATAAATCTAATTTTGAGGGGATTTATTGTACTTTCTGGGATAAACTAACACATGTTCTTTGAATGTAAATGTCAAATGCAATTACATCATAAACCAGTAGGCCAATGCAACTTCATCTTACACAGTTTGTGTATTTGTGTTTCAGATCTATCGATGATTTGAAGAACTGCAATAGTTTTCCAGTATACCTGTTTTCCATCCAGCACTTTGTTGCTCATCTATGCTGTCGCAGACTGCTGGAAGTTATCGCATCAGTGCTCCAGACAAAATGGCTTCCACAGTGAGAAAATGTCAGCACCTGTTTTTAACACTCATCCTTCTCCCTTTGGTGAGCTATGCACATATTTTATGTTATATAAATAAGGCAGATCTATTGTATTAATTTAACCATGCCAGTCATTTAAATATGAAGATATCAAAAAGCTAAATAAATTGTTTTGCACAAACAGAGAGAGAGAGAGAGAGAGAGAGAGAGAGAGAGGGAGAGAGAGAGAGAGGAGAGGAGGTGAGGAGAGAGAGAGAGAGAGAGAGAGAGAGAGAGAGAGAGAGAGAGAGTATATAAAAGGATGGAGTCCTGGGGAAGAAAAAGAGACCCTTGCCCCTTTTTTTTGTGCAGATGAATCTCTTGTCATTGTTTGCTATAAATAATAAAAATCTGTCAAATCTACTTATAATTTATTGAATGACAGCTAGATTAATATTGTGTCCGACTCCTTTCACAATTGTACTCTCATAACTGAGGAGAGAAGAACCATATTTGTTGACATGAAGACCATTCTTGCTTTGTCCTACTGTCTGTGCTTCCAGCTGAGTAGAAACAAATGTTCACGGGCAGTTTACGTCACTTAGTCATTGGCGCTTAGATGGTGCCTGGCATCCATTAACCATTGGCACTAGACAGACCAAATTTAAACTGTCCAAGGGCCAACATAGGGTACATTGAGTACTTCAAGGCCATGCTGTTTTATTTCATTTAGTGTTAGCACTAAAAGCTGACATTGGCATTGCAATGGAAATTTTCAAAGGTTATACTTCTGTTCTGTATCAGTTAGGGATTTTAATTATGGCTGTTAGATAATAAGAAGTGTTGCTTTCTTTTCTTTTTTCCTTTTTTAAAGTACTTTAAAGATATTGGTCAGTGTCTTTCTCAATAATAAAATAAGTTAAATAAACCACATGCAAAAACTAAAGGCAAAATGTGCTTTCATTATCCTTAACAAATGAGAGAAGACAAAATGAAAATGCTATAAAAATGGCAAGGCTGATCACAATGTGAATTTGACAACAGTAGGTTGACAGTTCTGCTGCTGAAATCGGTCTGTGCTTACCGAGAATCGCAGATTTTACAAAGGTGCCTGGATTTGTTCCTGACAGTCAACAGATGCTCTAATCCATACCCCAACACTAAACCTTACCATCAGTGGACTGAAAAATGTATTTTAGAGTAAATATTCAACCTCTGAATTGTGCTGTCCTTTGTTTATGTGAATGTGATTACTTCCTTGTTCCCATGGGACAAGAACCATGTCTCAGAGGTTGGTTGCACTTTAATAGCGCTAGAAGGAAAAAGGAAAGATAATCATCATTAAATTGATGCAAAAATGTCTGATCTGGGATGGCACTTTTTAAAAATTCAGCAATTGTTGGTTGATTTCAGGGTACATGAAATGATGAAAGGTACCAGAAACTACCTCTGTGTTCTGCAACACAAACTAGAGAAACCTAACATTGTTTACATTGAAATTATACTTAATCACCACTAACTTATTGTATTTTACCTACGTTTATTCTATCCAATTATTGGGTCATGTGGAGTGATTTCTAAATTGAATAACAAAATGTATTTTTAAATGTATAATCTGGATTCTTGAAAAATCTTGAATTTGTTTCAAATCAAATGAAATCCCTTTTATTGCCACAACACCATATCCTCGACTCTACTGGTGTGAAAATCTTGAGTGGATGCTCACCAACTATGCAGTGTGGACAAATATCACACCGCAAAATACACAACAGATGCATGTATAGTATGAACAATATTTACATATATAATATACACAGATATACACTTTCACATAGTACTTATGTACAGATAATATATATGTGTGCTCAAAGACTAATTTATGAATATGAATAATATATATAATATACTGAATATATAGAATAATGAGATATATAATGTGAATAAAACAATCCGTAATAACAACCGTGATAGGGTGATCATGTGCAGGATGTGTAATGCAGTATACAGTAGTGTAAATGGAGTGCCAAAGGACACAGAGTAGTGATTATAGTGCCATCCACATTGCTGGAGTGTATGCCTGTGCGGAGTGGTACATGAGACATACAGTACTGTGTAACATGATCAGTCTGAGACCAGTGTAACTGATAACTTATAAAGTGCAATGCACGGGAAGATGGGGTGGTGTTATGCTGTGGTGATGTTATTAGTTTGAGTTTAACAGTCTGATGGCCTGCAGACAGAAGCTGTCCCGCAGCCTGCTGGTGCGGGACCTGATGCTACGATACCATCTGCCTGAAGGTAGTAGTGAGAGCAGTCTATAGCGCAGGTGGCTTGAGTCTCTGATGATCCTCCAAGCTTTCCTCATACACCGCCTGGTGTATTAAAATGGTGATAAAAGAATATGATAAATGTGATAGATCTTTGATAAAACATGTGATATTTAAAGGTTGCACTCAGTAACTTTTGCCTTTGTGTCATCTTGGACTTACTCTGACACTCAGCGGCTTGGATGCAGCATAATTTAAAATCAATAGTTTTTAGTTTCAGATGCCATTGTAGAAATGTAGTTTTCACAGTCAGCCATGATTGCTTTATTCAATAAGTGAAAGTGACCACCCCCATGTGCGGACCCTCTTCATGTAGTATAAAACAGTTTTTAATAGGTTATTGATATGACTGAAGTCTTCATTTTAATGTGAGTGGTCTTGTTTTCCTACATATATTGCAAAATTACAATTCATGTCTTTAGGAGCTCAACTTTTTTAATGAGGAAAAATTACTGAATGCACCTTGAAACTAAATCTGTTATTGTTCAGTTGAGCAATTGCCCTTTTCTGAAGTTTAAGATTTAAAAGGTAGATTTGATATTGATTCCTTTGTTTATGGTAAATCTCATGGTAATCTTGGCTTAAAAGAAAGAGGTTTCTTTTTGTTGATTGGTTCATTGGGATAGAGCTAATTTTCTCTATCCCACTTACCCATTTTCAGTATGAAATGATGTGGTATATTTGATGAAACTTCCATTGGTCATTGAATTCTACAAACGATTCTTTGAGTAGCGCAGCCAGAGTTGTATGATTGCATTTGAACTCTATACGAGTGAATGTCTTGTTCTTTTGTAATGGAGAAAGTCAGAGAGGAGGACAAAAAAGATTTGACAGTAAAAAGAACAAGGTAAGGGAAAAAAGAAAGAAAGAAACATATGGGGGAATGAACTAGTTCTACTTGTGTATTTGTGTACAGCTTCATGTTGTTGTCCAGCTGCAGCTCATGCATTTTAAGTCTAGGCCTTCAGTGCGATTCCTGCCATTAAGGTAACACAGTTTCACACTGAATAAGATGCTGTATATCATACATTACGTGTCAGTCAACTAATAATACCAATTGACATTTAAAAAAAATGTCCACGCACGAAAGCAGATATCTAATACTAAGAAAAAGCTCTCTAATAATATTTGCGATTTAAATTTTGCTTGCAAAAATTGTTTTATCAGGGCACACGGTTACTTTTCAAAACTTGATCTGACACTGAATGCTCAAGCAGCGTAATTTACACTTAGAAAACTCCTGATATTGCTATAACAATGCAATAAGCACTTAACAATTTGCTTTAAGTGAAAAACAGTCCTTCTTTTTCTGTTTAATTAATCAATCGCACAATCATGCAGAACATTTTAGGTTTTTAAATCCATTAGGATCTCTTTCTCAATGGCGATAGCAGCAGTGACAGCCGACTCGTCAGCCAGATCTCGCACTCTTCACATTCAAATTGCGTACATCACTTAAAGCGTCACTCAAGGCCAGCTAGAGTGCCTGGACTGGGACATATCCTTAAGATCACACCCACAAGAACAAATAAATCAAGCTGATTGGCTGATGACAATCTAACTTTAGATACCTCACTGCAGTGATAAGGGATTCTGTGGAAATTCTGAAGACCTGATGGGGTGGAGCTCAGACTCACACGCTGATTTAGCTAAAGAGCATGGCTTCAGGCATGCGATTTGTGAAACAGTTGTCACACTTTGCTTGTAAGTATCGAGGAATAAATTCTGATTGGATACGTTTAAATTTTTTTGCTATTCGTTTGTTGATTGATTAGGTGTGGAAAGCAGTTGAAAATACATGGGCAAAAATGTAAGGATGAAATGAAAGGATGAAAAAATATTTATTTATTAGGTATGTTATGCCAGCAGAAAAGGCTTTGTTGGCCCTGAGAAATCGGCACTGTTGTTGTCATTATGTAGGTGTGAATTGCATAGTCTCTTTATGATGGAAATTAGTTCTGGGATGCAGGCAGGGTGAGGGTGAGAGCTGACAGATTCCTCATGAATATTAATGCTATCCTCATGTTTATTACATTTTTAAATTTAAATGTAATGTTTTGAGGGTAACACACAAGAAGCACAGTGCTTTGAGACCAATTATCACACTAACCACAACCTCAGGAGCACAACCTCAGGGGCCTCAAATCAGCAGGATTAGGACTGGTTTCAATAACATAATTTCATAGTCAAGTTCCATTGGGTATAGTAAAAAATTCTGTTGACGAAGGATGTTGTTGGTTATTTTTGACAGCAATCTATTCTGTAACCCAGATTATTGCTTTTTTTTTTTTTAAGAAAAGGAGAGCCAAGTCAATATAATTTTTTGTTGTAATCAATATTATTCCACATATGCTGTCAGTTGAACTTAAATTGTATTGAACCCGGAATATTCCTTTAATACGGATTTTTCACAAAACAGGTCAGATTTAAACAACCTTTCAAAAATACTGAGGTGATGCATTCAGTAGGAAAACTGTCATTATGAATCTTCACTTATTAATGCCTCGTTGGTTATCTCTCCATAGAGCACAACAGTCTGGTTCCTGGAGTAAAAATACAATTCATTTTGGTGAATTGATTTTTAACAATAACTTAGAAACTTTTAAACACAGACCTACCATGAGCTTCGAGGTTCTTCAATGGTGGTACATGCTTCTGTTCAAACCATCAGTCTGCGTTATTTTAACTTCATTCTTTAACAAAAATCATATTTGATAGCGGAATTCCTGATGCACAACTACATTACCCTTGGTCCAGCAGAGAAAGCTTCATCATCAATTAGACAACTGCACCCAAGAAATCTGCCAAACAAGTCCGGAAACAACCACCTACTCTCATGATGCACTGTGAATGATGCTAATGAGTCGATCTCCATTCACCCTCAAGCTACTTATTTATGTGTATATATCTGAATATTTTGCAAAAGCATAAACTAACTACATATAATCTATACTTAAAATTAAAAAACTTAAAATCAATAGTTTCATATATTTCCATTATTTCCATATTTTCTTTATATTTAACAACATAATCCGCAATGCTTTATGGGATTGTAGTTTGTGCCCTCGAGAAAGACGGTATTTTCGAAAACCTTTTCGCCTCAAAACAAAGTTTGTAATGTTGTGATCCACCTCTGAGGTGGCTGGTTTGGTTCATAGGTTACAACTCTCTAAAGAAGGATTTTATGAAAAATCTATGGAAGAAATGAATGGAAAAAATACTTAGAAATATTGGAGAGGTTTCATAAAGTGTATACTGAGTAGGAGAGAGAAGTGTAGAAGGAACACACACTTGGATTGGCTCTGAGTGCTGCTAAAACTGGGTTAGAGATATTTAATGTCTTGTGTGCTCCGAGTGTAAAATTTAATGTGTTTAGCTTTAAGAAGCAATATTCAGCATCACAAAACAGACACAAGACCTGGTAGGAGTGGGCAACAGTTTTTATGATTTGTTATTTATTTTATTAAAGTATCCATGTAAAAATTGTTTGGAAAAAATATCAAAGCAGCAATCAATTGTAGAAGCAGTGTATCAATTCAGGCTTTGCAGTCCATAAGTGTTTATTTTCCATGGGAGCTCTTCTTATACATCTTCAATTGGAACATTTCTGTGGTCCAGAATTGTAAATCACAATTATGCAAGTTGTCTCATAGAAATATGTTTTACCACTAATTTATATTTTAGAGACGAATGACATTTCTAGACTGAGAAATTAAACACGTATGATAATTAAGAATGCAAAAATTGCATTTATTTATTCATGTTCCTTAAAAGTCTCACTGTCTTTGGCTGCTATTGCGCTCCTGTCATTGTTTATTTAGTGACCTTGTACTCTGCAACCTCTGATGTATCTTCACTGGCAACAACTCCTTATGGTTGATGAGAGTTGTTTTTATGTGTGTGACTGTTTAAATGGACAAGGACTAATAACTAATCTGCTTTACTGATGTTTAGACATTAATCTAAAATCATCTTTAATTTAAGAGATATATCCAGCTGTAATGTGCTGTCATATTATGTAACCTTCCAACTTCCTGGAATAAAAAATCTCATTGTTTTATGCATTTTAGGTTTCTCAGTCAGGACTCTCTAATAAAGGTACGGTATGATGATGTGGAAATGCTTCTGTAGATGGCTGATGACAATGAGTCAATGGTGAGCACATCAAACTGTGCTCCAACTCAAAACATGTTAAGCTTTATCTGTTCATTTGACAAGGCCAAGTTAGCGACTGCCAGACAAAATGTATCTTCTAAATGTGGATTCCACATTTTTTGAATAACACTGCAACTGTTTAGACTCACTGAACTGCAAATCTTACATTTACTCTCTATAAATTTAGCACAGATCTATAAATCCTATGTGTAATTGAATGGTCCACACTGCTTATCTAGGCCAACTTATGACAATGCTGCAAATGTATGTGTTTTTTCCCACATATGCAGTTCACAATATACTGTAAATATTAAGTGTATAATACTATATTGCTGTTAATGTATGTAATGATGTGTGTGTATAATTAGTTTAATATGCAGAGATTATGATAAGTAAACCATTCATGGGTTGTGTGTCCAACAAGTGAACTTCTGGCTCAAATAGTTTTTAGCAGGACTACCTGTTTGGATGGACAGTGGAAGTGGGAGTGTTTGCAAAACCTGCTCGGAAATGCGAGTCTTAAATTTCACAAAAATTTCTCATAGAAGAAGAAAGTTCAAAATGTAACTTTAGAAATAAAAGTACTGTATCCCTGCAAGTTAACTGGATGCCACCACAATTTGCAACTGGAATTAAATTATTTAATAGCATGTAGTATAAAATAAAAATAGCAGTTTTGCCTGCCCTTGAAGTTACCTACTGTATACCTATACCTTGTAAAAAATATTTTTGTATTACTCATACCTTGCAGAATGACCGCACAATACACATAACCCCAGAAATCTGGGCTTGCTGAAGAGTTTTGACTCCCTGCTATCCAGCAAAGCTGTTGTGTCATATTTGAAAACGAAGCATATTCTGTTTGATTTTACATATTCTTTTGTGAAAGTTTTCTTTCCTTTTCTTTCTCATTGCAGCATATGTCAATATATTCATATAATTCAAGTGCTGCAATCATCGTTTCACAGACTCATTTTGTTCTCAGAAGTAGCTAAATTAGTAGTAACTCCATTGCGAGGTAGTTTGTGGCACCAAAACACAGTACTGAAACTAATGACAAACTGTCAGCTATTATTGTAGTCATATGCTGTACCCATTATACTTTCAGTATAATTACTATACCTTTTTTTATTGCTGTTCTGTACTAGTAACATAAGCTAAATAAAACAGCAGTTGTGTCTGAATCTAACAGTGGACTTTGTGTTCCGTACTTCTTTCAGATCTACTGCATGCACCCAGAATGTGTCATTCAGTTAGAGAAAGAGAAGTGCATGGAAAGAATGTCAATGGATGTCCCCATCAGAGAACCTGAATTAGGTAAGAGCTATATATGCATTTATGTCTATGTGCCTACATTGTGGGGACCATATGTCCAGCTCAGTATAAAAACAATAGAATTTAGGGCAACGTCCCCAGCATGACAGCAAAAACCAATATGTGTTTGTGTGTGTTTTTGTGGTTGTGTTATATTGAAGGTGATCTTTATCATGTGTTGGACTGCAAGTTCATTATGATAATTTGCTGTCGCAATTTGCAATCCAAACAGTTACTCTGTTGCAAATTTAGAGCCATACATTTCCATGAATACTGCATGTGTCAATTTTGAAATGCAGTTCAAAGTAATTAGTGTTTAATCCTAACATTTTCAAAATTAGGATTTACAGAAAACAATCATTTTTATTCTGCTAAATATAGTGTGCTTAGAGATATTCTCAAATATAACTTTTTAGTAAGTAAAAAGCAAAAATATAAATGAGTATGTTATCTACTTTTACAAGTGTTCAATTTAGATTTAGGATTTCACAAGACTCAAACAGAAATAAATGGGTAACAGAATTAAACTCAATGCTGTTTGGTTAAGATGGTGAATTTAAGACAGGAAGTGGGAGGCAGATCATAAGCACTGAGCTCTTCGTCATCAGTGCTGTCTGCATGTGGTATTGAGCATAATCCTTTGGACATTCATTTTCACAGCCAGTAATGAAATCTTGACAGTTTGATTTGACAAGGAGCTGTCATTAGGGAATGGTCTAGTATGTTAACATGTAACTAGAACTGCCCATAGGGAGACAAGAAAGTGTGATGTGTGTTTTGCAGTTGCAGGCTATGATCCGAAACATGGGAAAGCTGAAGGGAGCACTGAAATAAACTTGAAAGCAAATAATAAAAACAAATACACAAGATTGCTGGAAGCTTTTTGCGGTTTGTGTTGGCTACAAATATGAATCTATGTGGATCTCTTCATCTTTAACCCATTATTTTGTTCAAAATAATCAGTGATTGGATCATTGTCTCTATGGTGCATAATTCAGCTCTCATGCTTTGCCAGATATTTTCAGGCAATCTGGAATGGAGCGCTGTATATCTGGAAGATTCTAGAGCACAAGGACAAACAGCTTTGTATTTTATCTAACATCATCTATCACACATCTGTGCCCAATTTACAAAAGTAATTAAACCTGCTCTCTGGAGAGAAATCATAATCCGTCATTTTGCGTGTGTGTTGCAATGTATTCCAGGAGGAGAATGCTTCTTAAACCTTTTTGCATCCCCATGGAATTTGACTTGCTTATGTTCACATAGCTATATATATATACATACATTTATTTGTATAATTAATTTGTTCATCTATAAAATGAGTATATTTAGAGTAATCTCCCAGCTGCACATTACATTCAAAGTATTTGGTTTCATGCATTTCATGGTTTCATCATTCAGTGTTTAGCAATGCCCACACATAGAAACTGGGACTGATATAAATATAGAATGCGATAGACAGTAAAGAGTGTTTGACAGTTGTCTGTCTTTAATGGCAATAGCCTTAGCCAGCTATTGTGTGATTGATGTCAGTTTGCTTTAAAGTGAAGGGACACTAAAAGCTCTGGAATGGAACATTTCATCCTTAACATTCCAATACACTCATAGAAAATGTTAGAATTTAAACTAAACACTGTTATAAGCATTCTTGAGTGCAGTTAAAAAAGAAAAAGAAAAAAAAACTTGGTTCTAGACTGTAATAATTCAAGGGACAAGACATTAATGTGCTTTACTTAAGATGCTGAGTATTTCAAACACACTCACTTGGCCTTTTGTTATTACAGATGTGTGACATTTACACAGACCACCAAGAAGCAAATGTGTACTTTACGCTGTTTGAATTTATGCATGTTAGTTGGAGTGTACACTTTATTAGGTTGCAGTAAGACAGCAAGCTTGCAAGAATGCAACATTCTAAGTTGATGGTAGTGCTATGTGACTGAGCAGAGAAAGAGCACTGCAAACATATGTTGTCTTGCATTGCTCACTTAATTCAAGATGAGCACACTTTTCCAGCAACACACACTTGCACTTCTTACTGCAGTGTGTCTCTTTGGGCCCTTAATCCTTGATGGAGTTGATAAGATGCTTTAGCATCACATGGTTAGTTCACTGTGACAGTCTCTCTTCCCCTAAATAGATTACTAGAAGGATTTTTGAAGAGCAATATAAAAATGAAAATACATAAAGGGATAAATAAATAGGCTAAGATGTTCTCAATGCTTATATACATGTACACAAACACACAATGATAGCACACAGCAATAGTGGAATCATGGGATCATGACAGCATGAGAGACAGAAAGATAGAGAGAATAAGAAAAAATACCATATATTGGTTAATTAGATAAAACAACATATGTGTTTACACAACATTTCTGGACAAACATTGTTATTAGAATGCTGATATTTAGTATAACAGCACTGAGAAGCTTACCATTTTTTTGTACCATTACACTTGTATGTGTTCGCCATTCCAGATAGGTTGTCAAGCGGCTTCCACATGACAAGCGTTCCTTTTCCCCCCACATGACAAGCGATGCAGAAAGTTTCACGGAGGGGGCGGATTTATGTGTTTGCCAGACACTTAGAAAGTGGGAGGTGTGTATAGTTAACATTGAAAATGTGTATTTGGAGAAGAGAAACAAGTCATACCGATTGCTTTGATGCATTTATTGGAGAAAATAATAAGAGGATTAATTTATGTTATGGTCTTAGGATGTTCTTGGTGAATTTAAATGACTTAAAAAAAGAGGTGGACCAATTTTTTTAGATACTGATAACTAAGGTGGTGGAAAAGGTCATTAACTGTTTAATCAGACAATAATTTTTAAATTCGATTGAAGTAATGTTAAAAAATTATTTGTAGTCTTTCCATACTATGATGTTAACAGACGATGAAGAATTTTGTATATACTGTATATAAAATTCCCGGCAAGGTGGAGCTATTTGCAACTATCAAAAAACAACTATTGCACCGATTAATATGTAAAAATGATATATAGTCTACCTCTAGTTAAAAGAACTGTGGTTTTTGTGAATAAAAAAAATAACATCCAATAGATTTCCACTGCATTAAAAAAATGGATTTCAAGTAGCACATCTAAATATATCTTAAACTAGGCTGTTCAATTCTCATGTGCAACAAATTCCCCAATAAATACTGGGTCTTACAATCACAAAACTGCCATCAGCAATCACCAAGTTTCAGCCTCAGATGCCTACTGATCTTTTTGTTTTATTTTTCCAGTCTGCCGATGGATGTGGGACAACCTCACCTGCTGGCAGCCAGCCAGAATTGGTCAGGTCGTCTGGATGCCCTGTCCTGAGCTGTTTGATGTCATGAGTGAAGAAAATGATGGTGAGGACTATAGTATTGCTTGTTAAAAAAATATACATATTGAGGGTGGCATATTGAGGAAAGGTTTGCTATTACTATTCTAAGTGATCAGATTAATATTTTATGCCTAGCAGACAACAGATGGTCCAAAACAAAACATCTAATTTACTTACATTGAAGGAGGAAACATCATATAGCCTTGGTGGTGTTGTGGTCTTTTGACTTGAGCCAGTAAGCAACTAGAACAATGTTGCAAGCACTTCTCACATTTTCTTTAGAAAAAATAAATAAAAATAAGTGTTAATAGCGTATATTTGCTTTTGAATAGTATTTATTATTAGTATTATTATTATTAGTCTCCTTTCTATTTAGACTTTGGAAAGGTGAGTCGTAACTGCACTGAGGATGGCTGGTCAGAGATGCTCCCTCACTATGTTGACGTATGCCCTTTTAATGACAATGGAACAAGTCCAGTAAGTATCTTTCACCTTTTCATTTTCTTCTTCTTTTGCTTGTGGTTATTATTTTCTACTGCCTCCTCTTAATATCTAAAGAGATGGGCATTCATTACAGAGAGGTGTCTAAAATCTAAATATTATATTTGTTTTTTATAATATAGTGCTGTTGTTGTTGGAGTAGTGAGAGAGTAAAAATTGACCATATTCTTTAAGTTTGTGAATGGGGTCTGAAATAATATAGGATCAACTTGACATTGAAGTTTTTCCTCTCTTTGTTGAGCAGGACATGTACTATGTGTCAGTGAAGGCTCTTTATACTGTGGGCTACAGTACCTCACTGGTGTCTCTCACCACTGCCATGGTCATTCTCTGCAGGTTCAGGTAAGATGTCAACCAGGGTCAACCTGCTTGCTCAGAACAAGGTCATGACAATCACATATACTTAAACATTACAGGAAAACAGAGAATTAGTGTAGAAGTAAAACAAATTATGTGTTTTGAGCACAAATTGTCAATGACTTTTAAATAAATATTCAGTGTTAATGGTGGTGATGACCATTTGTAGATTTTCTGAATATTTCAATTTGTATATTGTATATTGTTCTATGGTATCCAATTAGTTCAGTAAGAAAAAGACGAAGTGTACTTATATTAGCCCCAAAATGATTCAAATCAAATGTAGTCTGAAAACAAATGATGAAATAACTTTTCTAGACCTTTAGAAATTAACCATTGACAACCAGAAAATATAAATAAAAAAAAATCTATCTGTTGTCCATTTATAAAATGGTATTGTTTAAAACAAACTTGTTTTGTGAAATAATTTGCTAGAAAAGTTTTCTTGTGCTATATTTCTTTCAACATAAATGCCACTCAGTGTAATATTTTGTCATCTACTGAAATGGCATTCATACAAGTGTGAATTAAATGTGCAAATACATTTGGGAGCCATTGTATACATTGCTGTAAATGCTTATTTTTGTTAAATTTTATTATATATTTTATGTTTATTTTGGTTCAATGTAGGAAGCTACATTGCACCAGGAATTTCATTCACATGAACCTGTTTGTGTCCTTCATCCTGAGGGCTATCTCAGTTTTCATCAAAGATGGCATTCTATATGCAGAGGAGGACAGCAGTCATTGCTTTATACACACAGTGAGTCTCATTCGCTCTCCTCTTCACATCACACACAAATAGACAGTCATGGTGATGAGCCCATTAACATCTCGGGTTGCCAATGTCATTAATTCTTGGAAGGAATTAGTCTCAGAATGACACGTTTGTGTTGCTGTTATGTGCTTTAATTTGCTTCAGATAATGAGGTCTCTGTAGTCACCCCACAGTTGATTTTTCCTTTGGCCAACAAGCTTAAAGTGCTTAGAACTTTACCCTTTACTTAAGTATAATTCTCCTGTGGATTCTATCTTTGAGTGAAGATATTTTTAGGGGCTAAAAAAATAAACGTCATGGTTACTGTTGTGACCTCCATTCCCCGATGGAAGGAACTAGTTGTGTCGATTGTAGTGACACAAGGGGTCTCTTCTGAGAGCCTCATGTACCTCTAAACTTCAACTTGAGAAAAGGCTAATGTCAAGTTGGGCGAGCGAATGTCAGACAGGTTTTCACTGAGGAGCTGAGAATAAGGTTATGGTGCATTACAGTGGTAGGGATGGTGACGTGGCAAGGGGAACACAACATCCTTTGGAGTCAGCCGCAACTCATGTCGCTGCTCGCCACTCACATCCCGGGCAACCGCGGCTCATGGCTGACTCCAAAGGAGGAGATGGCGGGCGAGTTGTGACATGTGACGGGAGCGTACGCTGCCCTGGCGATTTAAGTATGCTGCCGTGGCTTGTGCTGCCTGAACGGATCAAGACGTGCTTGCCCCGAATCAGGAGAGATTTCTGCTGGGCAAGGAGTACAGCCAATAACTCGAGGCAGTTGATGTGCCAATGCAGGCTGGGCCCCATCCAGGAGCCTGCGCCTGCGTGCCCGTAGCACACAGCGCCCCAACCCAGTTGAGAGGCATCTGTGGTGACCACGACACATCTGGACACCTGCTGTAGGGGGACTCCTGTCCGCATAAAACAGAGGTCTGTCCAAGGGTTGAAAGTCTGATGGCTGGAAGGGTTGATTAACACACGGTATGTGCCGTGGCACCATGCCCATCTCGGGACTCAAGTCTGAAGCCAGTGCTGAAGTGGTCTCATATGCATCAACCCGAGCAGCGTGATCATGGCCGAGGATGCCATATGCCCCAGGAGCCTCTGAAACTGTTTGAGAGGAACCGCTGTGCCTGGCTTGAAGCGAGCGAGGCACCTGAGCCCCTGGCCCGCACATGCTCAGTTGTGAGGCGCGCTGATATTGAGACTAATTATAACTCCAAGCCAGGAAAAGAGATGCTCTGAACAATAGAGAGCTTTTTTTTTTAGTGTGTTAGGATGAGCCAGTCGTGGAGGTAATGGGGTATGCGTATGCCCACTTCCCGTAGCGGGGCTAGGGCTGCACCTGTAACCTTGTGAAGATGCGAGGGGACAGGGACGGGCCGAAAGGGAGGACTTTGTACTGATACGCCTGGCCGTCGGACGCGAGGGATGGTTGACGCCGAGGTAGAATGGAGACGCGAAGTACGCGTCCTTCAGGTCTACCGCTGCGAACCAATCTAATGCAAATGCAGGTTATAATCTGCATGAGCATTCTGAATGGGAATTTGTGTAAAGGCTGGAGGGACAGGCTCTATTGCATCTCCGAGTGGCAGGGTCGCAACCTCTGTACATAAAATGCTGGCATTTCCACCACGCTTGCAGTGGATTGAATACCGCCGAGACGAGGCGGGAGCCCGGCGAACTAAATCGTGTAGCCGAGTCGAATGGTCCTGGCCAGCCAACACAATTGGTTGGATAGCAGCGTCCAAGCTCCGTGTGAGGGTTACTAACAGAACGATCGTTTTTTATGTACCTGGGGGGCTTCCCACCTGGGGGGGGGCAGGTAATAATCCGGGACTGTAAGACTTTGGTGCCGGAGTGCCGTGAGAATGGTGCACGCCAGCTAGATGACCCAGGAAGTGAGGAAATCGCTCTTTTATTAACAATGTGGGTGGCAGCGAAGAATAAGGAAAACAAGGGTTTTCCTCCCGGCCCTGAACTGGGGGACGGAGTGGTCTTGGTACCAGCTCCGGAACGAACATCTGACTGCCCAGGTCTTCCGCCTTACTGGCGCCTAGGAGCTTCACGGGTCCTAGAGGTGGTCCTGAAGATGGGGTGGGGCGTACACCGCCAGCGGGTTACTTGACGCTGGGGTTGAGAGCTGGGCCCGTTTGTAGCGGAGCTGCCTGGTTTAGTCACAGGGGGATGCCATCGGCAGGCAGATGGGGCACGGGCTGCGTTGAGGCGGCAGTGTGGCATGATGTGAGATATAGCTTGCGTCTGCCTCTTCACCGCCAAAAACTGCTGGGCAAAGTCGGCGACACAGGCCGAACTGGGAGACGGGGGCGTTGAGAAAGCGTACCTTGTCCATGTCATGCATCTCGACCAAATTCAGCCCCGAATGCCATTCATGGACCACGAGGGTGGCCATCGCCCGCCGAGTGCTTGCTCTGTGACCCTCGTAGCTCTGAGAGTGAGGTTGGAGGCAGGGCGCAGTTCCTACAGCATATCGTGATCAGGACTAACCAGGTGCAGATCTTTATGTGCCTTGGCTTGGTGAACTTGCAGGAGAGCAATGGCATGCAGTGCAGAGTCAGCCTGTCCAGTGAGCTGTAGGCTTTCGCAGTCAGTGACGACGTTGTCCTACAGGCCTTGGAGGGGAATACCGGGCGGTCCTGCCAGGTGGCTGTGTTCTCGGGACACAAGTGGATCACAACCGCATTGTCCATCTGAGGGACCTCCGTGTATCCGTGGACCGCCTTACCATCCAGGGTAGTGAGAGTGGACGAGTAAGGAGGTCGTTTCCGGGCAGTAAAAGGTACCCTCCACGAACTCGGCTCGTCATGCACTTCCGGTAAGAAAGGTACCTATGAGCGGTGCCCTGGCCCGCGGAACCGATCGAGTAGCCGTGTGGGGGGGACGGAGGTTTTCAGTCCACCTTGCGCTTACGGCGGCCCGGGAAAGCATAGCTGACATCGTGCGTCAGGCTCAGACTGGGCGAGCGGACCCGAAAGTGGTAGCCCAGGCGAGTCATCAGCATCAGACGTCGATGTGACGCTCTCCGATGCCAAAAAATAAATCGTCATCCAATTCCGGGGGCTCGAAGGAGAAGGCCGGCTGGCCGCGAGCCGCACTCATCCAGAGCTCGGACAGAAGCAAGCAAGCGTGCCGGGGGCGGTTTGTTTGTGGGGTTTTACCTGGCGAAACCAAGCCTGTCATCATCCCCGAATTGCCTTCAACGCCAGCCTGGTCGTCCCCAATCCCATGGGAAAAAGGAACGATGCGAGGGGCAGATGAAGTGGCTTTCTCTAGTTAGAAAAGAAAGCTGCGACCGCAATGTTGCCATGGCTATGTTCTCGCACTGAGAACATGAACCATTCATAAAATGCTTCCGGCGTCCTAAAAAGGACGTTCAACCCCTGCTGTGTATTGCTCTTTTATGAGTGGACACTCAAAACTCTTTTAGAGGAAATAAACTATTTTAGGAGGAGAAGCACTCTTTCAGGCAATGATAGAGCTGTCGAAGCACCCAGGGGCGAGGACAGCACTGCATGCAGCGAGGAGAAAGCCACTGGAATGCGCTGTAGATCCAACAGCAGTGCTCAATGCCAGTAGAGGTGAGTGAAACAGTGGTGAACTTAGCTTTGCTGTTGCACAACCGCTTGGCTCCGAAGAGAGATATCTGTCTGATATTCGCTCGCCCTCTCCCCTTTATACCCGTATGTTCGGGGGCGGGGCATGCAAATTCTGTCTGCCAACTTGACATTGGCCTTTTCTCAATTTCAAGTTCAGAGGTATGCGAGGCTCTCAGAAGCGACCCCTTGAGTCACTACAATCGACACAACGTCAAGTGAGTGACAGAAGGGGAACAAATTATGCTTTTGGTCATATCAAATCAGACAAATAGTTAATGTATGTTGTTCATTGTGCAGGTGGAGTGCAAGGCGGTGATGGTATTTTTTCATTATTCTGTTTTGTCAAACTATATTTGGCTATTCATCGAGGGCTTGTATCTGTTTACTCTGCTCGTTGAGACATTTTTTCCTGAGAAAAGATACTTCTACTGGTACACCATTATTGGATGGGGTAAGACACAAAATAAGGCCCACACAAACATGCACATGCAAGATAAATTCAGACACTCCTGAACACATACAGTATCATTCAAATATTTTCATATATATTTGCATATTTCTCACAGTGAAAGTTATGCAAAATATAATATAAAACTAAGAGTGTTATAACTGATTTCCTTAAATAAATACAATTATCATTTACAAACTGAATTTAGTATTTGCTAGCGTTTTCTTTGTTTGTATTATATTTTATATGAGGTTCCTTGAAGCAATTCTCTGTGACGAGTATGCAAAAATAGAATAAATCAGGAAAAATTTATGAGTTAATACCTTTTCATGACACCTGTACAGTAGCCCCTGTTAATGAAGTTTCATGTGAAAAATTTGTTTTACTGTATATGTTTTACATATCTATTTGATTTTTCCATGTTGTCCCAATCAGGTACTCCAACAATATGTGTGGCTGTCTGGGCTGTCCTTAGAGCACATTTTGATAACATTGGGTAAGATATAAGATTATTGTATATCATCTATAATTAATATACTTGTTTTAAAAAAAGAAAACGTTATTTTGTTAACAAATGCTTAAAATGACCTTTCCATGTGAGCACAAGTGATTTTGCCTGTAGGTGCTGGGACATCAATGACAATTCTGCCATCTGGTGGATAATCAAGGGTCCTGTTCTTGCTTCTATTATGGTAAGAGCAACTAAAAATATCTCCATACTTCCATAAAGCGCACATATTTTTACTTTATTGTTCATATATATTGCATTTTCATATCGGTTCACTAAACAGTGCTGCTAAATGTAAACTGTATGTTTTTTTCTACTCTCAGATCAACTTTATACTCTTCACTGGCATTATTATAATCCTGGTGCAGAAGCTGCAGTCTCCAGATATTGGTGGAAATGAGTCCAGCATTTATCTGTTAGTCTTATGCATGATTTTATACAAATAGTTTTATACATACCCATTCTTAAAATGATTACCATTACATTCACATGTGTAGTATTATTTTGACATCATTGGTGTGTTGTGTGATAAACAGGCGTCTGGCCCGCTCCACTCTTCTCCTCATCCCGCTATTTGGTATCCATTATACTGTGTTTGCTTTCACACCAGAAGATGTCAGCAAGAGAGAAAGGCTTGTGTTTGAACTTGGTCTTGGCTCTTTTCAGGTAGACAAGCTCTTAATTGTTATTTTAGATGTGGAAGTACAAATAAAAAACAAAGACATGCATCTAGACTGCAATCTTTATGTTTTGATTTCATTTATATTCTAGATCTGACTATTCCGTTTATAATTGTAATCTATATCTTACTTAATTGATGGTTTATTCATGTTAAGGTCAAAGTTCACTTACACTATATTTATTAGCATTTTTATTTATTGATAATAATTGTTATTGTTGTTTTCCAAATATTCTCTGTTCTTTTCAGGGTTTTGTAGTAGCTGTCCTTTACTGCTTTCTCAATGGAGAGGTAAGTGCCATTGGAAAGAAAAAATATTTATAATCTTAAAAATATTGTTTAGAAAAGAAGTAGACACTAAAAGTGAACTATACTCCCTTAACTATCAAGGGAGTATAAACATATTTTAGCATACAAATAAAAAAACATTGAACATTTAAATAACGTTTATATTTTATGTTATTGCAGATAATATTTTTATAATATTAAAAATCTTTCAAATCATATTATTACCATATTTTCAAGTACAAGTGCAAGTACTTTCATATTTATAATACTACTATTTAAATAAAACTATGGCATTGGCAGTATTTTGAGGTTTGAGTACCTTGATACAATCAACAGTAATGTCATAAAAGTCATAAACTAAAAAAAAATATTCTAAACTAAAATAAAGTTTATATTAAACACTTGTTTCAAAATGCTTCAGCTTGCATTAAGCTTGACTTAAAGAAATTTGATGGAAAGAGACTTTTCTCTGGAGGCTCTTTCTCATTGCATTTCTCATTAAATTGTCCATTGGTGTAAATTATTAACCATACAATTAAAAAATTCATGCTTATCGATGACTAGCATGGATATAGATGCACAGATCTCCTCCTGTAGGATCCAATCAGCTTAATAATCCACTGAAGTTTCTCCCCAAAGGTGCAGTCAGAAATCAAAAGGAAATGGCGCAGCTGGACTGTGAACCGGTACTTTGCTGTGGATATGAAGCACAGGCATCCGTCGCTGGCCAGCAGTGGTGTGAATGGGGGCACCCAGCTTTCCATCCTCAGCAAGAGCAGCTCACAGATCCGCATGTCTAGTCTTCAAGCTGAAACACCAGCCACATGAGTGATCTATGTCAACATCCAAGTCCTGTTTCAATTTCTTTTGACGCTGAACTATACGTCTGTCAATTGTCCATAGACAACAGGCAGTGGATATGGAAATCTGAGGATCTCCCGACCAATCATCTATTGTGTGCCAAGAAAAGATGAATACTTTTGATGTGGACTTGTGGATGAATCTCAACCTGTGATTTTATCTGAACCTGTGAAGAAGGGAATTACTGTATAAGCCAAGAGTCTGCTTTGAACAATAGGAATAAATGAATTATTGCAATCCAGTATTTAGGATGTGTTTCTATCCAGAATACTGGGACTCGGCTAAAGAACAACAAGGTGGATATTTTTGTACATATCTACACCACACCAGTCTCTGTGCTGTTACTTTTTGTCTTTGAAGATTTCTGACAGCACCTCTGTGCTAATAAAGCTGCAAGTTTCTCCATGTGACGTTTTGGTTAATCTTTGAAGATGCAGTTGGAGTGGATAAAGACACAGATTCAGTTATGGCTGGTGTCCCAGTAAAGAAAGTGTGACATAAAAAGCCTTTGTCTGTGAAAGAGAAGGAACTACATATTTTTCACCGGAGCTTAATCAGTCAATGATTCGTGATTGCTGATACTCAGACACATCAGTCATTTAATATGTAAATTATATTTAATGTAAATTTTTCATCTTTAAATTGTGTATCTCAGTTGAAGGACTGAATGAAGGACTGCAGATAAATCTAATTGAAGGACAAACGATTGCACCAGGGAGTGAATCATTCTTGGGAACTACAGTGTCATGTGACCTATTTTACAAATCCTTATTGGAGGATTAAAAGCCTCTGGGATTCCACTGTACATTCACAGCCCTTAAAGTGAAACTTGGCCCTAAATATCTTTCTTCATTCAGGTGATCTGTATATCTGAATAATAATATATATATATATATATATATATATATATATATATATATATATATATATATATATATATATTTTTTTATATGTCTCTGCCTTTTTTAGGTTAGGTTTGATTATTATCATGTGGGATCTAATAAGCTAAACTAATATTTGAATCGTCAATGTAAACAATGAATAACTTTTCAACTTGTTTTCTTGAGTGGAATTCTCTTGTGCTTTAAATGTGGGTTAAATATGATTTTCGTTTTTTAAACAGCCGTTAGTACAGAAAATGTAAATTAGAAAATAATGCAACAAAATTCATGCCAATGGCATAATACAATATATGTGGGTAACATGGGTTTAATGTTTTTGTCATATGCATGTTTATTCCCCTCTTACATTTAGAATGAATACTAACCCTGGTGCAGTGAATTTACAAGTATTTTTAATCTTAACAATGGGTCACCTACGTCAATGAATAATTGGTTTTCAACATGTTCAACTAAGCTACATTTCATGATTATACATAACATCGAAACGTCTGGCTCTTAGTCTTTGATATTTTGCTCATTTTGTAATTTAATGTTTTAATATAAATATCTCTAGTATGATATTTCAACATCAAGCATTTACAAGTAGAGCACTTTTAAGATTCCAAAGATGATTTTTTGAATATTTTAGCTCATAAGACGTCATTTGCATTCCAGTTTGCAAAGGGTGTGAAGTCTTTGCAACTGATGTCACTGAGTATATACTGAAGATGTTTTTTCTTCTTTAAAGTGCCTTTTTTGCACAAAATTTAGATTTTTTTTTTTACGTAGCAAAACAGCAACGTAAAACTGCATCTCTTTGTGAAAGAGCTTTTGTTATGCTTCAGTAAACCAAAAGGCCTTTTTCTGGCAAGGCCTTCAATTTCTTTCAGAAATGCTAAAATAATAATAATAATACAAATTTATGTTTCTTTTACATGTAATTTGATATTAATATCAAGCCCAAAACAGTGTGAAATTGGTAATAAGTTTATTTTTATGAATATTACATTTCACATTAGACTCATTAATGCAGAATTATTTTGGAAAGAAACACACACACACACACACACACACACACACACACGTACTTTATAAGAATATATATATATAAATTTATTTAAGAAGCTGTATACATTCATATCCTTCTTTTGCGGCGCATTCCGATTATTGTGTTTGAATGGATCTATTCCAGAACAAATGCCTTGTTTGTCAAACAATAACTGCAAAGAGAAAAAGGCACACATGGACAAAAATATATAATACAGATTGTATGTTTTATATGATTCAAATTTATTTATATGTAAAATTATACTGTATTACAGATTTTTTTAGTAGTTGCATTATCAAGCATTTTAATTTGACATACAGTATTAACAAACTTTAATTGGAACAATTAAGCTTAGTGTTTACAACTATAAAAACAAATATGATAGGGTCAGTCCTAAACTGAAATACTGTGTTAATATGATTTTTGTGGAACCATTTAAAAACAAAAAACAAAACAAACAACAAATCTCTCAATTTTTTTTAAGCTTTTGACAACGATGTAAAAATACTTTTATTCAAAAACTTGCAATTTTAGCATATGACACACAATTATTATTAGCATACAGTAAATGTTTTACTAATAAGTGCTGAATATATCCTTTATATTCAATTTAAACATTGTCTGAACTCTTATTCAGATCTGATACATCTGAAAAGTATTTTTCTAATTCTTGTTTAGATCAATGACACCATCAGTGTGTGTTAGCATTACACTCAGCTAAGTGTTGTCATGCAAAAGTAAACAAACTTTAGCAATACATTGTGTATAATGCAGATAATTTCAAAATAACACAAACTAAATACTGCAATTTGCATCTGTGACCGTTTTCAAGGTTGTGCACTGAAGTTGTAATTTTGTAATTTGAAAGCACTCTTATTAATATTGTTTAAATGTGTAGTTCTCAGCATTGCTGCCTAATCCTCTTGAATGATGCATGCATTTCCTTTGATTTATTGGGCACTAAAGCATACAAAAATTGGGTGGCTTGTTATATTGATGTACAGCAATATTGTTTTCTTTTTCCTCCCAAGAGAAAATACATCACACAAATGATGTATTTATCACACCACAATGACAATAACATGTGGTATTTCTAGTATTAACCATATAGGGCCAACAAGCATGTGCAATTTCTGAAATATATATATATATATATATATATATATATATATATATATATATATATATATATATATATATATATTTCAGAAATAGCTCTTACCTTTCAGCATGCGTGCCTGCATTCACCACTGCAGTATTCCTTAGTTAGAATGTATAGAAATGCAAGCTGATGGGTCAGCATTAAATGGGTAGGGAAATGAAAACATGAAGGGTTTTATTTTTTACATTATATTTTATTAATGTGTTATGTTTATTTTAAATATAAATTGTGTGAAAATATATGATAATTTCTATATGTAGAACAGTTGATTTAGATGAAATGCATAGAAAATGTTGCTTTAATGAAAATGTACTCTGGGTACAGTGTCACTTCTAGCAAACTAGATGTGGATCCTGTGAGTGTTTTGTCTTATTTTAAATTCTAGCACATTAACCACAGCAAAATATTAATATAGTGTTTAGAAAATTGATATTACAGGAGTTTGGGGGGCTTGTAATGACAATAGAATAATCTGAATGTTCTAGACAATGTTAACTTTACAGCCAATCTTGCTTTGCGAAGAATTGCTTGCTTTGTAATTTTTTCTGTGAACAGTCACTTTGTTGTAAAATGTGTTTTTTGTTTGATGTATACTGTATATTGTACTTTTTGTAAATTATGAAATTTATTTTAAAAGTCCAATTAAATGTTTTTGACAAGTAAAGTTGAGTTTGTCCAATAAAACTAATCAATCTCATAAAATTCTATCATCATTTTGTCACCCTCATGCCATCCCAGATGACTTTCTTCTGCAGACTACAAGCACAGATTTTTAGAATATCTCAGCTCTGTTGGTCAAGTCAATGTAATTGAATTGTAGCTAGAACTTTGAAGCACCAAAAAGCACATAAAGGCAGCATAAAAGTAATCAATTCGAATCTTGTGATTTAATTCATGTCTTCTGAACAATACGATAGGTGTGGGTAAGAAACAGACCAGTATTTAGGTCCTTTTTTACTATACATTATCTTCCCTGCCAAAAGGTGTCGGCATGAAGAACGTGAATCGCCAAAAAAAAAACAGAAGAATGTGAAAGTGGCAATCTACAGTAAAAAAATTACTTATTGATCTGTTTCTCACTCACACCTTTCATCTCACTTCTGAAGACATCTATTTAAGCATGGAGATGAATGGATTACTTTTACACTGCCTTTATGTGCTTTGTGGACCATCAAATTTCTGGCCACCATTGACTTGGACTGAATGGACCAACAGAGCTGAGATATTCCTCAGAATATCTTTGTGTTTAGAAAAAATTATGTACAACTGTGATGACATGAGGGTGAGTAAATGATGAGAGAATTTTCATTTTTGGGTGAACTATCCCTTTAAAAGGCAGCAAACTGTACTGTCTATATGTGCAATAACAAAACAATTAGTCATTATTAAAATGCCTTTAAGATGATTATATTATGTTATTATGATTAATCTCAACATTGTGGAAAAACAGAAACAAGTGCAATAGGTTGCTCAGCTACATCAGTAATGCAAAGAAATGATACACGAGTTAAATTACAGCCTTTAGGGGCATCAAAGTGCCATCACCAGAGCTTGTGTTAATTTTTGCACACTTTACTATAACAGTTATCATGTCACAAAGGACATAAAGACATTTACCCTGCACATCCATAACTTATTCCGTTAATGCAGTGTGGCTTTTTGGATGAACACCCCCTACTTCATGGTAATCATGGAACACCCCCCACACCACAATTATTTGACAAAATATTAAATATATAAAACCATTTGAATTCGGCACTCCATTGCAAACACTTATGGAAATGTCTTGTGATTAATCTAGTTTAAAACATTATGTAACAGTCCCCCTTCCCCCCTTCTTAAAGGTATTCATGCTGTGCACCGGAGGCAAATTGTACAAAAACATTTGAGGTTGTTCTAAGTTAATAGAAAAAACACTCACATTTTATGGCATTGATGTTACTATTCAAATAAGATGTTTTGGTGGGAAAAAACTAACTTTATACTTTATAAATACTTTTTAAATTAATTGTAATAACAATTTAATGTTTTTGTTGTTTATTTTAATTGTCTCCTTGATTCACACACACACACACAACGTTTTTTGAAAAGCACTACCGGTAAGCATATCAATTACTGTAACAAAATAGTTTAATTAATTGCTCAGATGCTTAGTCAAATTAAACTTGGTTTACAGATCAAAATACTGCATGTAGCAACATGGAAGTGTCTCTCCACAACAATATAAATTAGTTAGCTGTTTAAATTATTATTATTAATGAGAAAAAAACTGCAATGAATCTACATTTATAATCAAAACACGCCAAATGACAGAGCATAAATGTGTTGAAGGCAGACAAAGTACAGCAAGCAGGCCTTAAATATAGAATTTACAGTACAGCAAGCATATTTTTTAATTCATTTAGAATCAATAAAAAAAAAATTAAAACCCACATATGTATATATTTCTACTAAATAATAAACTTTACAGTCTAGTGCTCCAGATGTGTGCACTGCAAAGGATTCTTAAATAGGCCATTTTCAAAACACAATTATTCATTATCATAATAATCATAATAGTCTTCATAGTTTGCAATTACTCCATAATTAGATGTGCATGTGGGTCCATGTATCCCATATGTGTTTCCTATGGTATTCAATGCATTTAACATCAGTATTATTTTTGTAATCCATTTATTAAATTTGTTTCAGTTTCCATTTGTTACGTAATTAAATATATGTTCAATACAACAACGTTCACATTTATATTTTGTATGCAAGTACAGAAAGTTGTCATTAAGCCGATGCTTATATCCAATTTGCTTATTGTTAGAACCATTACAGGGACAGTCCTTATGGAGCAACCTGAGGTTAGATACCTAGTTCAAAAAGTAGCAGTTCTGGCTTGTATGGCGCCCTGGGCGAAACCCGCTTTGAGATGGCTGGTGGAGTTCAGGGCGACCACTTGTCTGTGTTTTTTTTTTTTGTAGAGTTGTTGAGACATTTCATATTTTACCATTATTGCCCTTATTTTTGTAAAACAGGTTTTATTTTTTATTTCTTTAAACATTGTCACTCAAAACTCCTACTCCATCTTCATTGTGCCTGAAACTCTTCAGAATTAAATAAAATATAGACCTATATCATCTATTTTAACATTTAAATTACTCTTTATAAATTTTAAATTATAACTAGAATTAATGTTCCTTGAAAAACAAACAGTTTTATAAAGAATAAGTATTTAGGTTTCATCTGGGTCTTTTTTGACCCACATATGCATTAAACTATAGTAACGTCACTACATATGCATTCTAGGGTTAAGCTTGATTTAATTTATTTTTTTATGAATATAATTTTTTTCTTATCAATATACTGAGACAACACTTTATTTTAACTAAATGTATTTTATAATGAATAAAATACCTTGAAAACACCTGTTAAGAAAAATACTTTGTATGCCCTGTAGTCATTTTACACTTCTGTATATACTGTCTAGGGCCAGTACACTGTGCAATATGTTGCATTGAATCACAATTTACAAAATAAAACATAATGAATATGCATTTATGAATACGAAAATACATTTCTCGATTGTTTGCTATGATTTGTGGATACTCCAAAGTGAGGTCTTTGTTAATTAAGGTAAATAGCAAGTGATCAACTTCATAATATCTAAGCAAACCATAGAGGCATGAAGCTATCCCCAGCTTTCAAGTCAAGCAGTGTAGACAACAAGTCTCATATGAAAAACTACAGAGGAGATAAATATAAATTAAAGAACAACTGGTTTTACATTAACACAGTTAAATGATGATCACTTTTTGCTAAAGATAACAATGTGATTTTACATTGCTCTTTTACATTGCTCTTCAAATACTGTAGTGAATGCCAGTCATCAAACAATGTGATTTTGTGCTTTTGTATTATGAATACAGGGTGTGTGTTTTTATCTGTATCTGGTTGAAATCTTGTCTCAGTGGTGTGTGGAATAACATTTATGTATTTGTTACTCTGTATAGTTTTAACAACCAATTTATAACCTTAACAAAATGTAAAATAAATAGACTAGTGTCTTCTGGTCTAGAGGTTTCATGGAAGAAGAGAGGGACAGAAACAGCAAGAGAGAAGGAAAGAGATGAACTGTAGAGCTCCCTTGATTTTAGACCTTCGACACACTGTTCTGGGACTCAATTAAGGGCAGCTCTTTGGGGCTGGATTTCTCTAAAACTGAGATTTGTGTTACTGTGCTGCTCTCAGTAAAGAGGGTTCGTCTCCTTTTACTGTATCTCAAATAACTTTGTGTCTGCCACTTCCAGAGTCTCTTCTTTAGTTCTGCTTGTACCTTAAACACAAATGTGTGTCCATTTTTAGAAAATGGTATATGAAGGTAAATTAATAGTTCCCCTTCTATCACTCACTTGACGTTGTGTCGATGTAGTGACACTAGGGGTCACTCTTGAGAGCACCGAACACCTCTATTCTTTTGAGAAATACTGGTGTTGATGTAGTGGGCTAAAGCACATAACTGTTAATCAGAAGGTCACTGGTTCAATCCCCACAGCCACCACCATTGTGTCCTTGAGCAAGACATTTAACTCCAGGTTGCTCTGGGGGGATTGTCCCTGTAATAAGTGCACTGTAAGTCGCTTTGAATAAAAGCGTCTGCCAAATGCATAAATGTAATGTAAATGAGAAAAGGGCAATGAGAATTGGCGAGTGGAATATGCATGCCACTCCCCCGGACATACGGGTATAAAAGGAGAAGGAATGTCCTCTCTCATTCAGATTTTTTCTTCAGAGCCGAGTGAGCTGAATACTATTGCTGTTCCATTCACCTCTTAAGAAGCGTTTTCTGTTTGATATATGGTGCATTTCCAGTGGCTTTCTCTCCTTCTACATGACAAGTGCAGATTTCGCCCTGGGCGCTTCTACAGCACTATAAGAGTGTATATTCCAGCTAAAGAGTATATTTTCTCTATTAGAGTACACACATTGATGTTGAATGTCTTTTAAAATACACGTCTTTATAAAGATGACTTTCCATGGATGCAGTCGTTATCTCTCCACCTCCGACGGTCACGGGCGCTGCCTCACGTGTCTGGCCAGCAATCACACTGAGGCAGCGTTTGTGGATGGTTCATGTTCTCATTGCGAGAATATGACTATGGCAACATTGCGGTCACGGCTTTCCTTCTTCCGAAGTGGGAAAGCCACTCTATCCATGGGTTTGAGACCAGCCCAGCTGGCGCTGGAGGCGATTTGGGGAGTCCAATGGCCACGGTTTCGCCAGGTAATTCCCCGCGGACTTCCTGTTACCCAGCATGCTCGTTTGCTCCCGTCCGGTTCCAAAATGAGACCAGCCCACCTCATGGCCAGCTTGAGATCTCTTTCAGGGACTGCGATCAGAATGAGTCTTCGATCGCTGCGTCGGAGAGCGCACTGGCAATGTCGGACTCTGAGGACTCGACCGGGCTGCCACCTTCAGGTCTGCCCGCACAGTCTGAGGCTGATGCAGAGCTGACCACCATGCTTGCGCGGGCCGCCGCAAGTATCCGGTTGGACTGGAGCCCTCCACCCTCCCCTGACTTGATGATTGGTTCCTGTATTCGGGGCGCTGCTCACGGCCACACCCCACCACCCCCCAGCTGCAGAGGCAGCTCTTGCCCCGTTAAGGGAAGTGGGCATCCGCATACTCAATTACCTCTATGACTGCCACTTATTCAGCCCTTGGACAGACCTGATGTTTTTGCGGGCAGACGTTCCCCCTACAGCAGGTGTCCAGACACATCGTGGTCACCACAGATGTCTCCAAGTTGGGCTGGGGTGCCATGTGCAATGGACACGCAGCTGCCGGTTCCTGGACAGGACCGCAACTGGGTTGGCACATCAACTGCTTAAGAGTTGCTGGCTGTACTGCTCACCCTGCGGAGGCTATTGCCATTGATCCAGGGCAAGCACGTGTTGGTCCAGTGGGACAATATAGCAACAGTAGCATACATAAATAGCCAAGGCGGCATACGCTCTCCTCGCATGTTGCAACTCGCCCGCCATCTCCTCCTTTGGAGTCAAACGTGGCAGCTTTATGCCCTGAAGTGGCGCTTGTTCGTAAATTGGTGTTATTCCCGAGCCGAAGACCCCCAGAGATGTACAGTTGGGTCAGAGTTTTCCTTCCTGCAGGAGAGTCTGGAGGGGCAGCTGTCCCCCTCCACCTTGAAGGCATATGTAGCTGCTTTAGTGGTGCAACACGACGCAGTGGATTGTAAGTCAATAAGGAAGACCGACCTGATAATCAGGTTCCTCAGAGGCACCCCGAGGCTGAATCCTCCAAGGCCACGCCTCTTCTCCTCATGGGATCTCTCCATGGTCCTCTTAGGCACCCCCTTTGAGCTGCTAGACTCAGTCGTGCTGAAAGTCCTCTCCTTGAATACGGCACTGCTGATTGTACTCGCCTCCATCAAGAGGGTTGGGGACCTGTAAGTGTTTTCTGCCTGGTGTACGGTCTGGCAGATTCTCATGTGATCCTGAGACCCCAGGCGGGCTATGTGCCCAAGGTCCCCCTTCAGGGATCAAGTGGTGAGCCTGCAAGTGCTACCCCGGGAGGAGGCAGACCCAACCCTGTCGTTGCTGTGTCCGGTGCATTTGTGTTTTGTCAGTTACGAACAGATAGAGTTTAGTAATATGGAACAACAAGCCGAGTGTATCGCTGGCATATAGCACCCTTTCCCCAACCTTGAGGAGAAATCATGCACTTTTACCCTCAGTTGAGTTCACGAGGTTGTGGACCCAGGAAGTCCTTCTTCTCTAGCCCTGTGGCTCACAAATTCGGTGGAGGAGTTTGCAGCTAGACCCACTACGGGAACTAATATGCCCTGTGCTGGGATAGGTGCTCCACAGAAGCTGCTTACTCTGGTAACCCCCTGTGATGTATTTTCCGTGGTACGGCCTCCCTGTTGGCAGACCAGCGTCTCCCTTGGGCAGAGCCCTCTCTGCCCTCGGCTGACGTGTTTGTAGAGCTCTTCCCCTTCGAGGCAGGACCTACCGCCGCGTCCCTTCCATGTGTGGCTAGTGAGCCCATGTGTGAGCCCATATTGCCACATGTTGACCTCCCCTTTGGGCAGGATATGTTGTCCGCGGTGTCTTTAACCCCTGAAAGAACAGGAATGGAAAAGAACACTTTCCCCTATGCGTATAATAGCAATATATGGCCCCAGATGGATCTAATACTCTGTGGAGAGAAAACATAGAGAGAAAAGGCCTCAGCTGGCACTGATGCACCTGCTATTACGCAAGCAGTAGCTTGCTTGGACCTGCATCAGCAGTTCACGTAACACGGTTCAGCTGTTGTCACTAAATCGGCACAAAATCGAGTGATTGACAGAAGGGGAATGACTTAGTTACTGTCGTAACCTCCATTCCCTGATGGAGAGAATGAGACGTTTTTTCCCTCTTGCTACAATGCTGTACTAGCCACTGAAATGGCCGTAAATTGTCTCGGCTCCTCAGCACAAAACCTGAATGAGAGTGGGCATCCCTTCTCCTTTTATATCCGTATGTCCAGGGGAGTGGCATGCAAATTCCACTCGCCAATTCTCATTGGCCTTTTCTCAAAAGAATAGAGGTGTTCGGGGCTCTCAAGAGCAACCCCTAGTGTCACTACATCAACACAATGTCTCGTTCCCTCCATCAGGGAAAGGAGGTTACGACAGTAACCAAGATGATATATAAAATTTTTAACATTCTTCCAATTAGTAAAAACGTTGGCTTACCTCTCCATTAAGAAAACAGTATAACAGAGCCACAACAAAACCCTGAGACATAATACAGAAAGACAGAACAAACGTCTCAGTGAAGGTGGATTAACAATCGCAGTACACTGTAAAAAGTAAATACATGCACTTGTTAACTAATTAACCTTTCAAAATAACCTTTGTTGATGTAACCTAATGAAGTCTTATCAAGTCATATTTCTGACTTGAATTGTTTTTTCTATACTGCTACTAGTGGACATAAAATCTCATAAAACTCTATTTAATCTTGATCAAATGGCCACTTCTAAATTTTGAATGTCATAAGGCTATGATCCTACATAAAATTTGTAAAAGAAAATTTAAAGATAACCTAAAATGTAATTTCATGCATCATCGAAATAAACTTTAAGGGTTAAATCCGGTAGAGTAGAAATAGCTGTTAGGTAACCATTGTAGGAACCACTTTTTACAGTGCATGTCTTGAATATATTCATATTCAATACATCACTATCAGTTAACATTTTCAGAGATCTATGGTTTGTGAATAATGAATTTAATAGATTTTACACCTGAAAGGGGCCCAGTCCAAGCTCAAGGAAGTGGCGAGCATTCTCTCCTGTGTTCTCTGGCAGGAAGGCAAACACCATGTAGTGCATGCCAAACAGAGGGATAAGGAAAAGAGTAGACTTGGCCAGTCTCCTACAAGAAATCAAAGTTTTCACTACTTCAGATCAGAATCAAACAATGTAGTGTGATGGCTATGACTAGACTAACACTTATAGTGAATAACTCATTGCAATTCATGAATTTAAAATAATAATAGAACTGTAATTAGTTCTGCAGCTTGTTTGCACTCTGAAGCTTGCATGTACTGATCCACAGGCATTAAATAATTATCTGTGCAGCACCAGACATTGCCACTTTTTTATATTAATTAGCAGTTGTTTGCTTTGAATATGTACTTAAGGCCTTACATGAAGTGACTGAAATCATTGCCTCCCATTCCGGGAGACTTTAGCTTCTGCACAAGTATCCGGATCACATTTATGAAGATGAAGAAATTGATCTGCATCAGACAAAGCAGGAATAAGTCAACAAATGCTGGAATTTTTTTTTATATATAATTGCATGTAAACTCACTCTGTTTCACTAGAATTATTACTGTTTGTGATGTTCAAAAATATACTGAAATTGCTAATAGTTAATTGATCATTCATAAACTGAAAAAAAAAATATATATATATTTCTCATTAAATGCTTAAACTATAAATTTGATAATAGCATCTATGACAAGCTGTGGCCTGCCAATTACAACAGAAAAAAATCACTCAGTTTGAATATCTTAAATTTGATTGAACTCGAATTTCATAGAATATTGATGAAATTGATCAATTTGAATATTTATTCAAATAAATTATTGATTTATTGATAACAAAACTCTACCAGGAGGTAGGTAAGGACATACCAGTAGAGACACTGTGATTGGTCCTTTGATGATCCACCAAAAGTAAGCAACATCTGTGTCATCCCAGCACCTTCAATATTCAGAATTCATATGATTTTTTATGAGTAGGCCTGCATAAAATTAGTAACTGTGGAAATTCATAGAGAGCTCTGCAGATTTATCAGTAATTATCCAGTTCTATATATCCCCACCCCTTATGAGTTAGTTTCTTACATGTCCTGGCTAATATAATAATGCTGCATCTCTGTTAAAAATAACACAGATTCCTCTTCACAATTATCAGAAATGAGGAAAAATGTGCAGATTCCTTGTCGGTTGTTTTAAAATTATTATATTTATTATAATATTATTATTACATAAAAATGACTATCAGAAAAGGTGGAAAGTCTACAGAAGTTGTTTAGATCAAGACTGGCTTACCCTCTGTTGTCAAAAAAATTTCTTGCCAGAACCCAAATGGTCAGTATTATTGTTGGTAGACCTATAGGATACAAAAGACACCTGAATGTAAATGGCATAATGGCTGTCAGAAATGACATTTATAAAACATATTTGTTACTATGCCAAATCTTTTTCAAAATGTTTGTAAATAAATTGCTAAAAATACAAGTGGGTAAGCTTTACAATTGTAAACATGCGGTACAAATAACACCTAATTTCATCAAATATTCCTTGCAAAATATTCAGACCCCTGAACAATTATCTCATATTACTGAATTGTATAACGGTTGTGTGATTTAGATCTTAAGAGAAGTTATAAGAAACACACAAGGCACAAAATATTATGGATTTTAAGAGAATCAAAAGTTCTGTTCAATCAAACCAGTTTACTTATTCTCATGTCACTCTGTGTACTTTTTATGTTTATAGCTGTATCATAAGCATTAGTAATGGCAACTCATGGCAAAAGGATTAATTTAAAAAAAAAAGTGTATATATATACATTTTCTAACATATGAAGCAGCAGCCTACTAATAACAGTGTCAAACAGAGATGGCAAATGCAGATTTTTTCTGGTTTGATAAAGAACTTGCTATAGTACCCACTTACCCCAACCAATAAGGATGTACCACCAGAAATACTTCTTCTGTGAGACAAAAGTAAGAGCTAGAAGTGTCTGTAGATACATCCCCTCAACGAGCAGCCAGAAATAGTTAGCCAGTATACTGAACTGGAAGAAAGCCACCGCTGCCTTGCATGCAGTCTGAGGAGGAAGATGTTCAGAGTAATACATTTTTAAGATGTAAGTACCTGTAAGACATTTCTTACACCAACGGTACAAGACTATAGAGAAAAAGTACACATAGTACTGGCAGTTACCACTGCATGTAGTATAGCATGAAAAAAAGGCAAATATTAAAGGTATAGTTCACCAAAAATAATTTTTGTCGTTTACTCTCCCTCATGTCATTCCAAACCCATATGACCTTCTTTCTTCCGAAGAACACAAAAGATGTTAGGTACAATATTAGTCTCAGTCCCTGTTTCCTTTTATTACATCTTTTCTCATTATAATGAAAGTGAATGGTGACTAAGGCTGTACTTCTGCCTAACATCTCCTTTTGTGTTCCATGCAAAAAAGAAAGGCATGTTGGTTTGGATCAACTTGAGGCTGAGTAAATAATGACAGAATTTTCTTTTTGGGGAACCCCAGAGTATAAAATCGAGTGGTGGTGGCGTAGTGGCTAAAGCACAGGGCTGTTAATCAGAAGGTCCTTGGTTCGAACCCCACGGCCAACACCATTGTGTCCTTGAGCAAGGCACTTAACTCCAGGTTGCTCTGGGGGGATTGTCCCTGTAATAATTGCACTGTAAGTCGCTTTGGATAAAAGCGTCTGCCAAATGCATAAATGTAAATGTAAAATAAGAATATGAATTGCAAAAAAAAAGACTGGTTTTGTTGAAGTAAAAAACACATGCTCAGACATTTCAAGAAAACTCAGAGAGTACAAGACATTTTGACAACAAGTTGTGCTGATTAGAAACAGTAAAAATACAATTGTAGTGCAATATGGGCATGGAAGAAGAGTTATTTAAGGAGGCTACTTCAAACGAGGTGTTTGTGAGTTCTAGCAGAGGCAGATCTTGAAAATTGTTTCTTAAGGCACTGGTGAGTTGGCTGTTCTTTTACTGACAGGATCGAGAATGCAGAAAATTCTCAACCAAACAAGAAGTTAAGCAGTGTCAGTATGAGAGAAACTGATGTAATAAGTTTACGGGCCACAAATCTGATGGGGAATTTGAGCTCTGGTGAATTAATTTGGATTTATTAGGGATTTTCTTGGATCAGAATGATGCCATAACAAGCTAATTTACATAAAAAGCATACAGTACAATGCATGGCTTATACTGTACACTGGAAAAACATCTACAGAAATAATACTGTAAATTGGTAACCTGTAATTGTTATCTTAAGGAGCTTTTTCTATCCAATCTAAATGACTTTTGTTGGTGTAACTTAATGCATACAGGTTGATTCAGTGATTTTGAAGAGTGTTAACACTGATCTCGTGTGATCTAATCACAAGTCCACAGCTGTGACAGCCAACGTGAGGCTCAGAAGTGAAACAGTCGGGGTCCAAACACATTTTATATTAACAATTTCATACGACCAATTGCATTCAGTTTTATTTGACGGCCTCCTATGATCATCCCAAACTAACATTAAAGGTCAGAATTGTATGCACATGAACAAGAAAATTTAATTTAGAGCTGTCGTGTGCTTTATTGTGATGACTGGGGTGGTTCAGAAAATTGTCCACTGCTTGTTTCACAGAATGGGCAGATAATGTATTTGGTAACTAATATTTGATTAAATACCATATATATTGTGTGTGTATTGTAAATATTGGAAATATCCACATCCTAAAGCAAGCAATCACGGTACACATATAACACTATATAGAAGAATCTGATCTTTAAGGTGATGTAATTATTTTGATGTTAAAATAGTTTCTCCTATCCCAGTTTAAATATGCAAAGGCGGTCAGGATCCGGCTCTCTAGTTGAGGTTTTGTTGTGTCGGGATCCTGTCACCTGTCTTTCTGTAATTGTCTTTCTGTGTCTTGTGTATCTATTGTCAGGATCTTTCCACTTTGGTTGGTCCTGTTTACAGTTTTTATGACTGGATCCTGCCACTAGTGTTGTGTGAGTGCACTTCCCATTTTTTTCTCATTGCCATGTGCACTTTTGTCTGTGCTGTCTTAAGTGAAACTCCGCCCCCTTGTTTGCACTCTTATTAGTTCGTTAGACTCACCTGCCTGTTCTTGTTACCCTCCTTATTTTCTCTCCTGTTTATTCTCCCTCTGTTCTCTGTCTTTTGTCAGTTCGTCCCTTCTGAGTGTTTTTTTATTAAATAAAGCCCATTATAACACTCTGCACTTGAGTTCTGCCCTTCCTGCTACTAAACCTGACAGAACGAACTGGCCAATACGGGACTCAACGGAGGCATAATGGGCATCTTCCTCTTCCCATCTCCCAGCTAGCAGAGCTCCAGCAGCCTGTGGTTGATCTAGCTCAACCAGCTCTACTCCCTCCGGGAAGGGCAGGGTGATGCCAAAGATTTTGCCTGCGACTTCCTCATTGTGGTGGATGGGCTGGATTTAAATGAAGCTGAACTGAACACAGAGGCCACTCCACTGCAAGCAGCTCTCCTGGTCTTGGTCATGGAGGTCGGTATGCCAGTGGATCTTACCATATGAAACTTGGTTACCACTCTCCTGTGTGTTTGGTCTGCTTACTGTATTTTTCAATACTCTCCCTTGCAGCCGGCGCCAAATCTTACCTTTCCCCTATGGCCGCCACCACCAGACTGACCCTTACCCAGCGGGCAGCACCCAGCCTGATCCCTGCCCAGCAGCCACACCCAGCCTGATCCCTGCCCAGCAGCCGCTACCATCCTTCCCCTCAACCCTGCCCTGAAGCTGCCTGACCACATCCCTTCTCTTGACCAGCCAAGACCCCACCGCCTTCCTGTATCCTCCTCTCTGGCTGCCAGATCCCGTCCCCTTCCTCAAGCCTCCTCCCATGCCGCCAGTCCCCGACCCCTATCTGCACCCTCATTCCAGGCCGCCGGACCATGTCCCCATCCTCAAGCCTCCTCCCAGGCCGCTGGACCCCACCCCCTACCTGGAAACTCCTCCCAGGCAGCCAGACCACACCCCTTTCTGTAGCCTCCTTTTTTCCCCCACCCTCCCTCCCTGGGCTTGTACTGTCTCCAACCCCTGCCTGGTGTGTTCCTCCAGTCCCGTACTGGTCTGTTGCATCAGCTCCACCCTGGTTTTTTGCCCCACCCTGGTCTGTGCCTCCAGCCCTTCCCTGGGCTGTTCGGTATCCTACCTACCTTTTTTTTTTTTAACTACCTGCCTCTACTTTTTTGTTTGTCTTTTTTTCAGGTTGGAACACCTGGAAGTTATCCCGAGGAGAAGTGGTAGTGTCAGGATCCTGTCTCTCTAGCTGAAATTTTGTTGTGTTGGGATCTTGTCACCAGTCTTTCTGTGTTTGTGCCTGTCTTGTGTTTCAGGATCCTACAACTTTGGTTGGTCTTCTTTATAGTTTTTGTGGCTGTTTTATTTGGATTCTTGTCGGTTCCCAGCTCCAGCCCAGCAAGTCATCTGGTTTGTCACCCTGGACTGTTTTTTGATTATTATTATTATTAATAATATTTGTATTTTTTTATTAAATAAAACCCATTTTAACACTCTGCACTTGAGTTCTGCCCTTCCTGCTACTAAACCTGACAGAGACAACTAGAAGTAATTCATTGGTTGATTTCCCTGAAAAGTGTAAACACTGTGGCTCTCGGACACTATCAAAACATTGCAGTTTGTTTGAGAATCCTGATCAGCCTGACATTGCAACATTAGCACAAGTCTGGGCAGGGTACTTGGTGACACTAATGGGGCAGAAATTACAAAATTCTATTTTACAGTTCTGATAATGTACAAACATTCTAATTGTTTGTTTATCTGTCCAGATATTATTTATTTAAAAAATGGTGTCAATACGAATGATGACCATGCGGAGTGATCTGCCTGTGACAGCTGATGAGTCTTACTGTTGACATGAAACAGTGGTCTAGATCCTCATCGGCAAAGAGCACTCCATCTTTGATAAAGATCGCACTGGCTCTCAGAATGAAGGAGGCAAACAGATTAATGTGAATGTAGTTTCTGGTGCAGTGGAACTTCCTTTATTTGGAGGAGAAAAATACATTGCAAAATTATCCAACAAATAGAGACAAAACTTCCATTAATTAAAAGACAGATTAAAAAGGTCTTAAAAGAATAGTTCACCCAAATATGAAAATTCTGTCATTGTTTACTCACCCTCACATCACTGCAAACCAATATGACCAGGCCTGAATCTACACATGAAGAACTCTGCAGAAAACTCCACTTAAGTACATCGTCTGTCATTTACAAAAGTTCTATACATTCCCCAACCCTTTAATCTGTTTTTTTTAATAAATAAATTTATAATATGATTACTCTTTCAACTACCAATAATAGTGCAGTGCTCTACGCACCATAACACATTATACTGTTTAAATTCCTTCCTCACAATTCCACAGATTTTCCCTTAAAATCAGTGCAGAAAATGTGACTTTCTTCTATGGAACTCAAAAAGGTGAATTTTGAAGAATATCCTGAACACAATTTTCCAACTAATGATAATGAATGGGTATGGGGACTGTTCACCTCCAAAATGAAAAATAAATATATAAATAAATCAAGCATATCAAAATGTGGTTGATATATTTGGAAATTTCCAATATTTGAAATTTGGCCATGATATTCTTAATAAATTTACCTTTTGTGTACCACAGAATAAAGTCATTGAAGGTTTCAGAACAATATGAAGGTGAGTAAATGATAACAGAATTTTTCATTTTTTTTTTAAATGTATTTATTTATTTTATGTAATTTGGGTTGAATGCACATTTAATAGTGAAGATCAGTGCAATACCTGAAGGCCGTAAACACAAAGATGGCAGAGATGAGGGAAATCAAAGATGTAGCATAGCCCGCAGTGTACACTTGCCTGAAAGTCGAAAAATATGTGGTCTGGAAAAAAGGGAAAAATGAAAAATAGGAAAAGAACAAAAATAACAAATATCAAATCAATTGTAGAGGAACTTTTGAAGTCTTTTCAGACTTCAACTTTTTAACTTGGTGTACCTCAACATATGTTTGCATTACAATGCCTTCTGAAGTCTTGTAACTGTAACTAGCATTTTTTGACATTGTGCGCACTGGCTATGTTATGCAAGGTGTGCAGTCCAAACAAACAAGTGCATGTGACTGTCATCTGGGAGATATGTTCATCTCACTCCACTGAAGTTTTCTTGCATGACAAATCCATTTGAGACAAAGCTGAACAAATGTCAGCATTAACTGTCAGAACGCAAAAATATTAAAGCTTCAGCATACACAGACCACATTTGACATTCTTAAAAAATTCAGTTCCCTTTCATAGTTCACTTCGTTGCTGCATCAAAGCTGACAAATTGGGAGCATGCAGGTGGTCAAGAGGTCAGAAGCCCTATACAATCACAGAAATGTGTTTAGCTGATGGCGTCTAAGCAACGCCCCAAAAAGGAGATATGTCATTGGCCCTTATAAGCGTCTGCTTGGCTCCATCCTCTCAGATTCTTTTCACTTAAATGGTCTGCACTTATATAGTGCTTTTTTAACCTTAGAGGTTACCAAAGCGCTTTACGCTGTGTCCCAATCACCCATTCACACACATATGCATACACCAATGGTGGCAGAGCTGCCATGCAAGGTGCTAGCCTAACATTGGGAGCAACTTGGGCTTCAGTGACTTGGGGTCCAAGGACACTTCGGAATGTGGAGTCGTGTGGTGCCAACCCTGCGATTAGCAGCAGACCTGCTCTACCACCTGAGCCACAGCATGCACTTAAAAGTGCATAATGAGTGTTTGATGATCTAGACAATTACGCTGAAGTGAGGATTATGTTCTCCCTTTTGAGTGATAACATGTAAGGATTTTGTTGGAAACAGCATACCCTAAAGAGCAAATTTCATGTGCGGCTTCCCGCACTCCACCGAACAGAGGAAAACAACGCGCTTCATCGAGGCTTGTCATTTTCTCACCTCGAGACGCTCTCCCCCGTCAATCCAATTCAATGGCAAGTTCTAATGGAGCTCCATGTGCTTGGACACATTGGGGATTTCGCTCTGAACTTGAAAAGATGGACTCTTTCTTGTGTCTGCCGCAATCCCCCATGCAAAATCGCCATTGTCTGGACATCCTTGAGAGCTGGCGTTCAGCCCATTTTGGTGGCCATTTTCTGGCCAATCTGAGCATAAAACAAACCCTTCAAAGACATTACCCTTCAGAAAGCACTTCAAAGGCAGCTGCCATTAGGAAAAGCAGGTTAAGAGGATTTGGCGTTGGATGGGAGAAAAATAGGCCCTTTTTCCCCCTATTGTCTCTTTCTGTATCATTCTGAAGATGCACATGGATGAGGCAGGCACAGACTCTGCCTCTCCCTCTCCAGTTATATCTCTCTCTCTCTCCTGTTCTCACACTGGATAACCTCATGCATGGAATGGCATCCCCAGGCCTGTGGATCAAAGAGGCAAAAAAAAAATAGCACATTTTCTAACTATGTGATGGTAAACCGATGCGCGGAGAGCTGCGTCAGCACTTCTATTCTCTTGGGGCACTGTCAAAAGATGGCAATTCTTAAGGGAGAAGAGATTAAATCTGCTATCTCTGCCTGTTTATCGAAGGTGACATGAATGTTGCACATGTTGCTCTCTTTAGACTGTGTTGGTTCTGCACACAGTGGGTTTTGCTGTTCTACTAAGCATATCTTGTTAAGTAGTGTTTGTTTGAGTTCACCGCCAGCTCTGTCAGAACTTCTCCATGGTCACCCCCCACAGCTCGTGCTGGGCAAAAAGTCAGTTACGAAATGCTTTGCTTGAGAGGGTGATGGGCAAAGGCTCTGTGCCCTCTTCTACAAATTAAGGTTCACACCCTCCCTGCATGTATGTGTCTCACCATCTAAGTGCTGGGAGATCATATCAGTGCTGCTCAGATGTCTTCCGGTCCAGTCTTCCGGCCTGACAAAGCCCACCTGATGTTTTTTTGGGTTCAGGAAATTAATTCTCTCTTGCTAAAAAGGGCATTAGAGGAAATTCCTCCTTTTCAGAGGGCGAGTCCTCCTTCTAATGAAATGTCGCTTCAGTTTTGTTCATGCACAAACAAATAATGTTGAAATTCCAGTCACAGGACAGATTTTCTTGCTTTCTCATATTCGCTTTTGGGTGCAAATCGTATCAATTTTGCGTCCTTCCATTCGGTCTTGCTTTGGACTGCACACATTCACAAAATGCATGAATGCAGCTCTGGACCCTCTGAGGCTCCAAGGCATTAATATTTTGAATTACCTCGACGATTGGTTGGTGTTAGTCCACTTTGAGAGAGAACTTGCCATAGAATTGGATAGACAGGGGAGAGAAAATAGCTGTTTCTATGCTTTGGAGACCGCAACAGAGGGTTTTCGGTCACTAAGTAGTCTAATTGGCTTGTGGTTGCTACAAAGGCTCATGCCTCTTAAAGAAAATCTGAGAGGTTGGAGCCAAGTGGACACTAATAAGGAGCCTGTGATGTAGCTCCGTTTTGGGGGTCACATAAGTGCCATCAGCCAATAAAACTGGTGTGATTTTATAGGGCTTCAGATCTTGTGACCACCTGAGTGTTCTCAATGCATCAGCTCTGATGCATTGTCTTAATCCCTACTCAGAGAACCAGGTTTACATATGTAACCGTGACATATTCTGATAGATTTCTGGATTTGGTCTTAATCTAGACTTCATGAAACATGTTCAATCTCACCTGTAAGGTATTATGTATTAAATGTTATGGATGTCATATTTAACCAGCAAATTATTTTTTCTTATTCTAGAGTTTGCTATTTCTGTCATGGCTTAAAGTGCATTAAATTATAAATGGCAAATTATAAAAGCAGGTCATCCTGTTCTGGGATTATAGCAAATATGACTAATTATACTTCAAGTGCATCTATAACCCAATCTATAATGCCTCTTCCCCTGATGCAGGCACAGGTGAAACTCATTGTCAAAATAGAGTTTAAGTGGTTGAGATTAAGTGGTTAAATTTAGCACACAGGAGAGAGCATTATGTTCTTTTCTGACTAATTCAACCACTTAATTAGTTTGTTCACATCAGGAACATGCTCCTTCATTAGACTTGGACCACTTGTTTGTGTATGTGTGCTGAATATTATCATATCATCTCATTCAAAGCATTGTCTCCATTCTCATTACCATTTGACTGTGGTCTACTGCTACAAAAAACAAAGATAATATAAATGGCAGAACGAGGACAGGAGAAGAGAGGTAGCGAAATTCCTTGTTTGAATGGAGTAAAAACAAATGTGTGGGTAATATGAATATAAATTGCTCCTGTCCACTCTTAATAAAAGTGGTCTTTCAAGGTTTTAAAAACCCTGAGTGTGAGAGATGTTTTCAAAAAGTTGTGCAGCCATTTACTTTCCTTCATGTTGTTCCTAAACCATATGACTTTCACACTTCCATGAAACATAAAAGGTGATTCAAAAAAGAAAAAATACCCAGGCTGCTCTTTTTCATATAATGAAAGTAAATAGGAACTAAGACTGTCAAGGTGCAAAATGACAGAAAAAAAGCACCATAAAAGTATTATAAAAGTAGTTTTTACAGCTTGTGTGCTATAGTCCAAGTCTTCTAAAGCAATGGAGTACTTTTGGAGAAAGAAACCAAAATGTTATTCATACATTTTAAAATGGACCAAAAAATATGTATGGTTCTAATGTGTTTTGTGACCAAAAATCATTGATATTAATGGCGTCATAAATTATTTGAGTGAAAGTGGAGGGGAAATTTCTCAGTGAATAACAACTAATATTTCTGTCTGTTCTTATCGTAAGGCTTTTGAATACTTTGAATATAGCACACATGTTGTATAGATTAATTTAATGATACGAATTTGGTGCTTTTTGGTCATTTTGGATCTCAAAAGCCCTAGTCCCTTTTCACTTTCAATATATGGAAAAGAGCGACCAAGATATTGTTTTTTAAATTCACCCTTTGTGTCCCACGGAAGAGAAAAAGTCATAATTGATCGGAAAAACATGAGGGTGAGTAAATGATGCCAGAATTTTTGGGTGAATTAGTAAATCTAGATTTGATAGAAAGGCAGTGGCTAACCAAAATCCGAAAGTAGTTCTTTAAGTTTCTTTAAACTCAAAAGAGCAGTTACAGAAGCACAAAATAAACACAATGTTCAGGTGAAACAGCTGGTGGATAAGTTTTTCTGAGATGTGTTGGTGATAAACAGCATGAAATAAACTAATAACATTTTTCACCTCAGTCTCTGATTCCACATCCTCCACAATCTTGCAAGCATTCTCATAGGATGGATAGGTTTCTGTCCAACCATCCTTGGTGCAATTTCTCAGTATGTAACCTGGATTAAAATAGTAAAACAACTGTAACTGTAAAAATAATTTCCTAATACAAAATTGCCAAAAATAAACTAAAATACAAATTAACAATAGCTGGGTCATTCTACAAAATGGGTGCCATTTATATACCTCTTTTACATGATTAGAGGCATTAACATATTAAATGACATTAACCATAAATATCCAGTGGTGGAAAGTACTTAAGTAAAAGTACTGCTTCTGTCAAAATAATTTACTTGAGTAAAAGTAGAAGTACTGAGAAATATTATGACTCAAGTTAGAGTAAATAAGTAGTTTCCTCTAAAACTACTCAAGTAATTATGTTACACGTTACTTTATGAAAATTATATTATATATTAAATATACACTTCCATTTTTAGAACACGAAGACATTTTTGTTCTTGAAAGAAATTGATGCTTCCTTTCACCAAGGAAGCATTAAATTGATCAAAATCTGCCAAATCATTCATTGCAAATTATTATTATGGTTTGAAATAATTGTTTTAAGTGGTATTTATTCCATTTGGTTTTTTGTTCCCATTTTGGTTTTAAAAATAGGAAAAAGAAACAAATTTCTCCTGAAATTCTATTTTCTCATAAAGTCTATTGATTTAGGGATATGAAATATATTCCATGCATTACTGCATTGATCAAATAATCTCTAACCAGGATAGAGAGGGAAGTGGACGGCCCAAACAGACAAAGTAATTCAGTCTCTAGTTTGAGAAACAGACTAAACTAAACTAGCAGTTTCTAAATGCCAAAAACATTTATTTAAATAGAAATAGCCATTTGTAACATTCTAAATGTCTCTAAATTGTCTCTAAACTACATAATGTGCATTGACTGAAACACATTCCAATTTCAAATGTATTCTCATTCACAAATGTCAAAGTATTTTGGAAATTAAGTTAATATACTGTACAAAACTAATATAATGCAATATCACAGAGGAATTTTATCCTCTATGATATTACAGCAATTATACAGATATGGAATTATATTATTAAGAAAACTGTTATCAAATCCTACATGCCAACTGAATAAAATAAGGCCTAAATAAACATTTCACACAGTGTTTAGTGAGAGATATGATTGATTTAAACATTAAAAGTGGTTGTTCTGAATATATATTATTGCATTACATGTGTAATAATAAAGTCTTAATTAACATTATGGTTATTTAACATATTGAGATATTATTATTAAGCCAATTGTAACATTTGGTTACATTATATCTCTCATGATCTCTCATACCTTCTTTATAGAACATCCATCACTTGTGAACTTTTGGCCTCTAGTGGGTGAGGCTTTTCAGACAGATAAACAGCATTACAGGTCAGGGAAGTACAATACTATACAGCACCGTGAGCAAGACTTACACACTAGGACAGTTTATTTTGAACAAGAGGGGCGAACGGTTACGGAATTTATCAAGGGAGAGCAATACCAAACTGATGCAGATTGATAGAAGCGGAGAGCCCGTCTGTGTGCGCGATGCTGGGAGGAACCGGATGGCAGGAAAAAAATTAATGTTCAGTGAAAAGTCAAAAGAAGTTCACAATGTATGTAATTGTAACTATATCAGATATTATTAATGAAAAAAAGGAACTTGTTGCATGGACATTGTTTGCCAACATATTTCTAATTTCTGGGATATTTTTGTCAATTTCGAGTCTCCATTACAGTTTTTTTTATGACCACTATGACAATTGTTTCAACACTTTTAACCATTTTCCTAAACTCTTAACACAGTTAGCACAACATCCATCTGTGTAGGCTATACAATTAACACATTTCTTGTTGCTTTGACAAAAATGCATACAGTTAACACAACTTTAAAATGCTTGAACTTTTACATAAAAGCTCAACCAAGACCTAAAAAATCTGTTTTTACTGCCAAAATTACAAATGCTTTCACACTGTATGTCAGAACAGATAACATCATGTCCTAAACCTAACTTATAGGCTAAAGTCAAAGTGAACAGCTGTTCATATTGTGAATTGAAACACAAATATATACCCTGTATTTTATTCTATTGCTACTGAGAAACAGCTGATTAAAGTTCTGCAAATAAATCACAAATGATTCCCATCAAGGAAACACACTCAGGTGTTGAGGTTCTTTCAATCACATGACCATATGGTATACAGTAAAAGAGGACCTCTTTGGGCTGATCTTGTGTGGAAAAGGAACAATATAGAGCAACAAAAAGAAAGTAAGAAAAATGCCTGCACGAGGGAGAGGAAGACGAGTACCAGGACAAGGGAGATGAAGACAAGTACCAGGACAAGGGAGATGAAGACAAGTACCAGGACAAAAGAGAGGAAGATGAGTACAGGACAAGGGAGAGGAAGGCGACAAGGGCAAGGGCAAGGGAGAGGAGTTAGAATGCGTGGTGGCATTCAAAGAAGGGCCAGAGCTAGGGTAACAGATGAAATAAGAGCTACTATCATAGACCATGTCATAAACCACAGGCTATCATACAGCATACAGAGAGGCTGGTGAACGAGCACAGCCAAATCTCAGCCAGGACACAGTGGCATCCATTTTCCAGATTTTTTGAGAAATCAACAGGTAGGATATTGAACAAGGGCTTCATATATTACAGTGACTGTATGCCTCCGGTCTCCAATATGCAACTGTATTTTGTCTCTCTAGCTAAACACCCGAATGAGCACAAATTAAACAACTTTACAAAGTTCATTTTGAAAGGAATGGTGAGTACACCAAAGAACTCCTTCGCCAATACGTCCAGATAAGGTTATGCAATACAGTCATTATTGTACTATACATTGTGTGTCTTGCAGTAAACTACTCTATAAACCTGGAGTACAGTAGGACATACAGTAGGTATACAGCAAAGCATTTACACACACTGTGTCATGGATTTGGAGGCCAATCAAATCCCACATGAAATTGCGGAAGAAATGCAATTGGCAAAATGGCCACAGTTGCCGTGCCGGGCCAGTGAGGAGCCAACATCACCATGTGCGCCGCAATCTCCAACAACGTTTCACTCCTGCATAAATGTGAGATTGGCCCCTACAACACCGACCGCCTTCTCCTGTTTTTAGAAGACCTGCACGAAAGACTGATGCCAGAGGTAGAAAGCGGACAGGTGGGAGACCACTTGCCAATATATGTGATTACATGGGACAATGTGGCATTCCACCATTCCCGTGCAGTCACAGCCTGGATTGACGCCTTGCCAGAGAAGATATCAGGTGTTATCTGGATGAGAACATGACATTGTGGCCAAATGCAGAAGACCAGGTAGATTTGAAGATTCATTTTTTACATTCTTCAGTGGATTTTTCTGTTTGTATATTTTGTATTTTCACATAATACATTTGTATTATCTTGCAAATGTAATGTCCTGTTGCAAATAAAGCCTATAGTGCAACAATTCTGTCTTCTTTTTTTCATAAACCATGCATTCTTTAAAGCTACTCTGAGATGGGTCATTCATTTTTGGAATTTAATTTCTGCAGCAAAAGAAACAAAATGCATGTATTTACTAAACCCAACAAAACAAAAATGTAGAGATGGTTCAAAAGAAACTGCAGTGCAAAACACAATCTATGATCAAAACAATTTATTGTATACTGTATAAGGGCAGACCTGACACATATAAAATAATGCAATTTCTGTAATTCTATCTGATGTTAGTGTGTGATGTTCCTGTTGGAAGAGAACATGTGTTAGAGTTCTGAAATAATTATTTGATTTTGAGACATGTTTGCAGTGTTTTGGTAGACATAGTGTATTGTATTTTTTGAAAAGTAGTGTTGGAGTTTAAATTACAAATACAAAGAATGATTTTGAGCATGAAATGAACCGTTTTGCCAATAGTGTGTTGTAGGTGTGTTGTGCATTAAGAGTTTAGGGAAATTGTTAAAAGTATTGAACAAATTGTCATAGCGATTGTAAAAAAACTGTAATTTCCGAAACAATTGGCATTGTATCTTTCTAAGGTTTTAAAATGTTTGTTTTTGACATATAGTATCAAGTAAACAAACTACATTGTGTTAATACTTGACACAGTTAAAACATTGCCTACCTTAAAAACATGTGAAGTTTGATCAGTGGTTAAACGTGTTCAGATGGTTCCCTCGTACCTGAATGAACGGCTCCTTTCCAGAATAAAATGAAATATGCAGAAAATCACAGTATTACAGTTCTTGTATAGTGACAGGGCAGAAAGTCTTGGAGAAGCTAGAGAAGAGAGGACACCAGAGGCAGTTTATAAAGGCTGCTCATGATGCTGTGCCCTGTGGTCTTCCATCATGCCCCACACAGCACGTTTTAGTTTATAAACAGATTTAGCGCTTATAACTTGCCTATTTCTTCTTTTTCAAAAAAATTCTGAATATTATGGTTTTTTTTTGTACTTTGTAATTGTGGTGAAACAAACTGTAGTGAAGTTGAATACTTACTGAAAACTTTTAATCAACTCAAGTGAAAGTACTGTTATTTATTTGTACTTAAAAAAAGTAGAAACATTTGAAAAAGGTACTCAATACTTTAATGAGCGTAATTGTAATTCATTAATTTCCTCCTATGTAAATAGCTGATGCCAACTTTTAAACACATCAGCAAAAATCAAGTAACCTTAATTTATATAGCCTATTTTTGTATTGTTTATCACAATGTGCAACTACACACATTTTGAAAATAACAAAATATATGGAAAAAATAATGTCTGTCTTGTGTGAATGATGTGAAAAGGTCAACTATGATGTAACAATACTATTGTACAGTAAAATAGCAATAATAAGTAGATATTTAAATAATAAATAAATAACAGATTTAAGTAATTTTTCTAAGCACTTTGTAGTTCCCCGTCTGTCACTCACTCGACGTTGTGCCCATTGTAGTGACACTAGGGGCTTCTTTCGAGAGCCTCGGTTACCTCTGAATATGAGAAAAGGCAAATTAAAAATTGGTGAACATAATTTGCTTGTCCCACCCACAAACATATGGGTACAAAAGGCGGGGATCGTGCATCTGTTCAGTCAGATAATTTCTTCGGTGCCGAGCGGTTGTGTGATCTGCGAGCTGAGAAATTCACTACTGATCCACTCACCTCTAGAGCATTGCTGTTGGATTCTACGGCGCATTACCAGTGGCTTTCTCCCTTCTCTGCATGCTAGAGCATTCCTGAAAACCTGAAAAAATTACTTAGGACATTATTTTAGGAAGGTGACGATATGAGACCGCTTCAGCACTGGCTTCAGACGCGACTCGTGAGATGGGCATGGCGCCATGGCACATATTGTGTGATCTTCACCCCCCTCTGCTGTCAGTTATTCAAACCTTGGACAGACCTCTGTTTTCTGCGGACAGGAGTCCCGCAACAGCAGGTGTCCAGACGCATCGTGGTCACCACAGATGCCTCCAAACAGGGTTAGGGTGCTATGTGCAATGGGCACGCAGCCGCCAGTTCCTGGACAGGCCCACGGTTACATAGGCACATCAACTGCCTAGAGTTGCTGGCTGTATTACTTGCCCTGAACAGGTTTCTCCTGCTGATCCGAGGCAAGCACGTCTTGAGACGTCAGGGAGGATGAGGAAAAAGTCACTCTAGTGGCCTCCTACTGGCCCACTCGGACTTGGATCTCGGATCTCATGATCCTCGCGACAGCACCAACCTGGCAAATCCAGACATATCCGGTTCATCAAGTTTTTATGTGTCTATGAATTGCAGATGGCCTCAACACTTCAGGTCTCATTTAATACTGCTAGAAAATCCAGTCAAAACTCTAAAAGTTCCAACAAACTCCTCATGCTTGCTGGACAGTTTATTTTGTAATCAGACAGAGGAACAGCTGGTTCTCAGTTCACTGCTCAAATGAACCATATTTCCATCTCCTCCTGAGAAGGAGGATCCTCCACGTCTGGCCCCTGGATGGGATGCAGAAGATCTAAGTGGTCTACCGCCAGCTGTCGTAGACACGATCAACCAAGCCAGAGCTCCCTCAACTAGGCATTTTTACGAACTAAAGTGGCGTCTGTTCGCAAATTGGTGTTCTTCTCGATCTGAAGACCCGCAGAGGTGCACAGTCAGGTCAGTGTTCTCATTCCTCCACCTTGAAGGTGTATGTAGCCACTATATCGGCCCACCATGATGCAGTGGACAGTAAGTTCCTTAGGAAGCATGACTTTATTATCAGGTTTCTAAGAAGCACCCGGAGGTTGAATCCCCCCAGGCCATGCCTGTTCCCCTCATGGGATATCTCCGTGGTCCTCACAGGCCTTCAGAGAGCCCCCTTTGAGCCGCTAGAATCAGTCAAGCTAAGGGCCCTCTCCCAGAAGACGGCCCTCCTGATTGCGCTTGCTTCCATCAAGAGGGTTGGAGACCTGCAAGCGTTCTCTGTCAGCGACACTTGCTTGGATTTCGGTCCAGCAGATGCTCATAACATCCTAAGACCTTAACCGGGTTATGTACCCAAGGTTCCTACGACCCCTTTCAGGGACCAGGTAGTGAACCTGCAAGCGCTGCCCCAGGAGGAGGCAGACCCAGCCTTATCATCGCTGTGTCCAGTACGTGCTTTGCGTACACAGAGCTTTAGATGCTCTGAGCAGCTCTTTGTTTGCTTTGGCGGACAATGGAAAGGGAACGCTGTCTCCAAACATAGGCTTTCCCACTGGGTTGTCATCACCATCGCATTGGCCTATCGGTCCCAGGTTGTGCCAGCCCCCTTGCGGGTTCGAGCACACACTACAAGGAGTGTGTCATCCTCTTGGGCACTGGCCAATGGCACCTCCCTAGCAGATATCTGTAGATCAGCGGGCTGGGCAACACCCAATATCTTTGCGAGATTCTACAATCTCCAGGTTGATTCGGTCTCATCCCTTGTTTTGTCAGATCCGAGCAAGTAGAACTCGGTAACACAGAACCGCTGACCGGGTGTACCACTTGCGCATAGCACCTTTCCCTCCACTGAGGCGAACATGTGTGCTTTTACTCCCTGGTGAGCCCTCAAACTTGCGCTCCCTGGATGTTCTTCCTCCCCAGCCCTCTGGCTCGCGAATTCAGAGGAGGAATTCTCGACCAGACCCACAATGGGTACTAATTTCTCTGTACTGGAATAGGTGCTCTATAGGTGCTGGTTATCACGGTATCCCCTGTGATGTATTTTCGCGATAAGGTCCCCCTGTCAGGGGGACCCGTGTCTCCCTTGGGCAGCCCCCCCTTCCTCGGTTGCCATGTTTGTAGAGCACCTCACTCATTAGGCAGGACCTACCACCGCGCCACTTCCAAGTCTGGCGTAACATGCTCATGTGAAGTATTTTGCCACATATTCACCTCCCCAGACTGGGCAGGATGTGGTCTCCGCTGGGTCTTTTCCCCTGAAAGAATAGGACTGTAAAATAACTCCTTCCCCGATGCATGTTATAGCTAGATGGCCCCAGCCACATCTAACACTCTATGAGGAGGAACATAGAGAGAGAAGAGGCTCCCATGCCTGTAACGTCACTTCTTCCCACCCCTCAACGAAAAATCGTGGTCGGATGCCGGGAACCTAATAAAAACAATATGACGTCTTAGTGGGGCATTGGGGAAGGTTATATGCAGTCTGATGCTCCTGCTCCTTTGGCATGCAACAGCTTTCTTGCACCGGCATCAGCAGATCGCGTAACACGGTTCAGCGTAAGTGGCGTTATTTAAAGGGACTCCTAATGTCACTACAATCGACACAATGTCGAGTGAGTGACAGACGGGGAATGTCTAGGTTACTATTGTAACCCCCGTTCCCTGATGGAGGGAATGAGACGTTGTGTCCCCCTTGCCACAACACTGTACCAAGCCACTGTAACAAACATTATTCTCGGCTCCTCAGTGCAGAACCTGACTGAACAGATGCACGATCCCTGCGTTTATACCCATATGTCCGGGGGTGGGACATGCAAATTCTGTTAAGCAATTTTTCATTGGCCTTTTCACATATTCAGAGGTAATCGAGGCCCTCGAAAGAAGCACCTAGTGTCACTACAATCAACACAACGTCCGCATTCCCTCCATCAGGGAATGGGGGTTACAATAGTGTGAAAAAGATAAATATTCATGCACTTTTTAAAAAGAAATCATCACTTCCCATCAGCAGCAGTATGCACCTGTAACGTAATCACATTGGCATGTTCACCAGAGAACTGACGCATGTGCAACACACATGGAAGAGCAGCACTGTTTACAACTGAGGAGGAGGAGGAGCGCTGTATAGAAGCTTTGTTGGTTTTGGTTTAGATCTGTTTTTATATCTGTGTGTTTTTCACAATGGTGTGTTTGTGTGCTTATCCTGGATGTGTCAACCAAGAGAAAAATGTGAGATTATGTCCGCAACATGCCACAGACTACACCTCACATAAGAGACTATGTGAACTCTGCCCTCCCATGAACGCGCATACTGCTGCTGACAGGAAGTGATGACTTATAGTTAAAAAGTACTTAAATATTGATAATTATTTGTATGGATGACGTTTATGCTGACCGTCTGTGCATTTTGTAGCTTCAAATTTCTGATCACCATCCTACTAAGCTGATATATTTTTCTTTTTTTCTTCAAATTTGTTTTGCTAAAGAAATTAAGTCATACACACCTGGGATATAATGAGGGTGAGTAAATTATGAGAACATTTTCATTTTGGGGTGATCTAACCCTTTAAAGTGTAATAATGTCAATCCTGTTATATTTCTAAAAAGTATAATTATGACCCATAAAATAACAAAATAAAAATTTTGACGAGATGGCACAATGCAATTTGTAAACACTTAGACACTTAAGATATTACAGAAATGTTCTTTACAAATCACCATATTAAATTGAAAAAGGCACCTATCTCATAAAATGACCAAACTGATACTTACATTGAAATGCTTTTAACAGATACAACAAGTCAACTATGAAATTAGTTTCAAAATACATATTTCGCTAGTTGCAGATTTTATGCCAAAATATGAAATGTTCTGTGAAATAAATTCAGCAATAAGCTCAAAATCCTTGTGTCTCATAACCTTAAATAAAACAGAGTGTACCAGAATGACACTGTCTCTGCTACAGTAATCCACTAAGGCCTTTCCTTTCAGTAGAATTGCATTGCAAAGGGATTATGTTTTTTATTAGTCTGCTTATAGGCATAACTTTGTTGTTGTTCATGTTACGCAGATACAAAGATGGAGAGCACCTATGGAAGTTGTGATCTCTCAGGGTCATACGCTGTGGTTTTATCAGTTTGTGGCTTATATCACAAGCATATAGTATGATGAAGAGATTGTCCCCTGCAGTCTATATAGACACAATGCAGTAGACAGCTACAGAAATAGTGTGTGGATTTGCAATGGAAATCCGCCATACTGCTGTAATATTTTTTGCCTCAGAAATTGAAATGGAACATGCAAAAAGAAAAAAACGGAGTGGTGAGAACACTTTTTCTCTTTGCTATTTTTTACTAACATAGCCAATGTACTGCAGATGTTTTCTATTAAATGTATAAAGAGGGAAGCATATGAGTAGATAAATGGGTGAGAAACAAGTGAAAATTAGATGGTTCACTGTCCTATACTTGAGGGAAACTGTTGATATCTTAAATTCACACATTTCAAACCCAGCATTTTCATTATCATTTTTATTGCAGTTAACATATATGGCTCTTCATAATGTTGATCTGCACCAGTGTTTGTAAATTCACTTCACTTAAGTTATCCTTGTACTGGAAATGTATGGGTAATCCTGACTCTCTTTGAGATTAAAACCAAAGTTTAATGAAGCATATCATTACTCCATCTGCCTCTTTGATGTGACAGGTGGGGAGAGCTAAATACACAAGTGTTCACACAGACACACACTCTCTCTCATGCTGCTCCCTACATATGATTCTGAAATTTAAATTCATATTTAAAAATCATATCAATTACATGCATGGCTTTCTGCAATACTTGATTCTGATTAGTCAACCATGGCATACTATGGTCAAATATATTTGTATAATGACTGCTTAATTGCATTTGACCGTTGCCCTTGGCAACCAAACTCATACACTGTGACTTTGTCTCTTTCTTTTTCATAATAAAATAATTTGAACATAAATCAATATTTAATGTCCATTCATTAACTTATTTCATAAGTGGCCATGTGATAAGCAGGCTTATGTATATTCAGACAGAAAAAAAACAAACACAAGATAATACAATACTCCTCCGTCATACCTTGCGGTTTATTTTGTAATTATGACCAGCTAGCTGTACATTATTATGTACAATATCATATTCTTGAGGAATCCCATGACTTATTTCTAAAGCCATCCCATTACTTCTTTCTAGAGCCATCCCATCAATTATGGCTGAATAAATAAGAATATGGTTTGCGTTCTTTGTAATAACAGGTAGGCATATTATATCCTATTATGGTAATCGCAGATGCAATAATAGGGTTTTTTGTTGACACGTGATGACCTACGACATTGTGTCAGATCAGCTACCCACCAAATTCTGAGTTTCTCTTTGACCAAACCACTTATCCATGAATTGGTTGTGCATAAAACAACAAATAAGGTTCAATGGTTCAAATGTAAACAGAAAACCTCTTTCTCTGAAACTCTTGTGACTGCACATGCTACCTCCTCTGAGTTCTAAAGGCCACTCAAATTCTGAAACAATGTGCAGAGATATACATGTGAGCTGAGGGAATGGATCATGTGCTCCAAAGCATTCTTCAAAGAATGCTCTTTTCTGTTCCATCCTTCTCAGCAGGAGATGGAAAAATGGTTAATTTGAGCAGTGAACTGAGAACCAGCTGTTCCTGTCTGATTACAAAATAAACTGTCCAGCAAGCATGAGGAGTTTGTTGGAACTTTTAGACTTTTGACTGGATTATCTAGCAGTATTAAATGAGACCTGAAGTGTTGAGGCCATCTGCAATTCATAGACACATAAAAACTTGATGAACCGGATATGTCTGGTTCCATCAAGTCTTTGTATGTGAGTGTTATGCCAGTTAGGTCAAGTTTGCCTACTATGAAACAAAATTAGGATGAACAGACATGTCTGTTTAGCCAGGAAATTCCCGATTTCACGAGGTATGCAAGACTGACCCAATAATTCACATACAAATATAAAAATGTCAGGGTTTCAGCTTTTAGGTACACTGACTTTAAATGAAACATCCTTGCAAGAACTTGCAATGTTTTTTGCAACTAACCATGAATGTTCTCACGTGGACACACAAGCAACTGCGAACAAGCTACTTCGTAGCGCTCAAGAACATGCAAACGATGTCAAGATTTTCACTGAAAAAAGATGTGCATCTCGGATTGTTTTTAACCAAAACCTATTGTATGTCTTTAGAAGACTAGGAAGACTTAATCCAATTGGAATAAAATTCCTTGACTTTGTTCACATATTGTATCTGAAAACACACACCAAAATGTGCCTATTTTATTGAAATGTTATTGGTTTTATTTCACTTTGTTACACTTGTAACAAATGTCTGTTAATCTGTTTCTTATTCTTATTTATTATATTATTGTGGAGCACTTTGTGACATCAGTTCTTTAAAGGTGCTATGTAAATAATATTTGCTTAATTTTACTTACTTTTTACCTACTCAAAATTGACCAGCCATTGAAAATAAATGGATTATACTACAAAATACAGAAATATAAAGTGTTCAGAAGCATCCCAATCCTTTAGATGAGCACATATGTGGATGTGACACACACACACGCACACACACACACACACACACACACACACACACACACACACACACACGTTGGTGCGGCTATCACTATGAGGACTCTCCATAGACTTAATGATTTTTATTCTGTACAAACTATAGATTCTATCCCCTCACCTTACCAAAAAACTTTCTACATTTTTATATAAAAAAAATACAAAAATAAAATAAATAGTTTAGTATGTTTTTTTAAGTGATTTGAATTATGGGGACAACAGAAATAAACCACATTTATAACATAATACTCTTGTAATTACCAGTTTGTAACATAATAAAAAAGGTCCTCGTAAACCACCCATACCTGCCCACACACACAAATACACACACGTTGTGTGTTGAGTGCCATCTTGTGCATCGTCTCATCATGTGCACACTTTGAGGAATATTTCAAGATCTACTCAACAGGATTGTCTGCTGTTAGTTACGATACGTCATTGTCTTATATGCATGTTTCGGGAAGTTATAAGGAAAAACGTGAGAAAAAGACACTTCTGTTTATTATATTTATGTGTGTCTGAGGGAATTTCATACACTAATACTCATTGCAGTTTGGCCTCTAAATGAAACAAATTAGCTCATTGCATTCTACTAATGAAGACCTTTCCAACAATATATAACACATGGCTATCTCATCTTTTTGATGGTTTCACCAACTCTCTTTATATATATATATATATTATATATATATATATATATATATATATATATATATATATATATATATATATATATATATATATATATATATATATATATATATATATATATATATATATACTGTATATGTTTAAAAAGGAGTACCAACCCTGTCATAATTACTAAAAGAAAAGTTGATAAAAAAAAAATATCTAATGCAATATCTTGTGTTAATATATGCAATATGAGAGATTTTTAAACAAACTTAGTGGGTCGATCATTTTGACCTGGGAACACAAGGAGTGATTTCCAATGAGGAACACAGCACAAGGATTAAGCTTTTAAGTACAGTGAGTGGCTATTAACTGCCATTTTATTGAGAAGACAAACCAATATATTTATTTATTTATTTTTTTTCCTTTTGTGTTCTGCATAAGAAAAGTCACCCAGGTTTGGGACAACATGAGGGTGAGTATTTATTTTTGGGGTAACTATTACTTTAATGTCTTTCTAGTCACAAATTCTGGTTTATGGTTCTCAATAGAATCACATTGCAGAAAAGCCAAGCTGTGTCTTTGCTATTGCAAACGGTTTGCAGGTACTTTCATTGTGTTCATTGTCAAAGCTTTAAAATGATTTGATGGCATGTGTCAATAGGTCTTTATTTTCAATAAAAAATTTTATATGTCAGAAACATTATGTTTGTTGGTATTTTGTTTAAAATATTATTTGCATTTGATTCTGTAAAACAAATTAGGGAAACTGAATGGGAGGCTTCAAAGAAAAGGCATGAAGCACACTAGGTTTCTAAAGATACTACAAAATATATGACTACAATATGATATGTACCAACTATATTGCAAGACATTTTCTATCATTTCAATTAAATAAACTCAACCCAGGAGGGATCATAGAAGTTGGCATGTACAGAAACATCAGGGTTTTAAACAAACTTGTGAAGTTAAACCCCTTACCCAAAATCTAAACCTAAATTTAAACTTAACAGCAATTTTAATTGTGTACAACCAAAGAAAGAAAATATCAGTGTATGGATTGAGATGAAGGAAATGCATTACAGGTTATTGGCATACATCAGTCATTTGTATTGCAAAAAAAAAATTATAAAAATAATGGAATGAGTAAAAAAATTTGCTTTTGCCTCCGAATTTTGAAAGGGAGTCTGTGCAAGGCCCGGTTCAGAACTCGCAGGTCCAAGATTGGCTGCAACCCACCGCCCTTATTTGGAACGATGAAGGGCTGTAAAACCCCTGTCTCACCTCTATCGCGCCCTTCTGTAGGAGGCCGGCCGAGAAGCGGGGGCATCCCTAGGCAGGGTCCGAGGGCTGGACTCTGGCTGGGGAGGAGCCGGTTGAGTTTATGTTGCCGCAGGGGGACGCCCTTGGTGACCGGGTGCGCACTTTAGAGCCAAGCCGGGGCAAGATGTGCTGAATGCCCTCCGTCTGTTGCTTCACTGCAGAGAACTGCTGGGCGAAGTCCTCAATGGTGTCGCTGAAGAGGCCGACCTGGGAGATGGGCGCGTTAAGGAACCATGCCTTGTCCGCATCTCAACCAGGTTCGCAAACTAGTGTACTAGGGAGTGTTCGGTCCGTGGGGGTTTATCCGGCAGAACCAGAGACGGAAGGGCATCTTTAAAAAGACGTGTCTTTAAAAAGACATTCAACGTCACTGTGCCTGCTCTAATCGAGGTAATATACTCTTTAGGGGAAATCGAAGTCGAAGCGCCCAGGGGCGTAGTCTGTAGTGGAGTGCAGAGTGGAGAGAAAGCCACTGGAATGTGCCATACATATCCAACAGCATACGCTTCTGAAGAGCTGAATGTATCAGTAGTAGTATTCAGCTTGCTGAAATACAACCGCTCGGCTCCGAAGAAAAAATCTGAACGAAGCCTCCCTTTTATACCCATATGTCGGGGGAAGTGGCATGCAAATTCTACTCGCCAATTCTCATTGGCCTTTTCGCAAAGATCCTTTTTTTTAGCTCTAAAGTGAGTAATTAATCAACTGTCATTGTATTAAAAATACTCAAAATTGTATTTCCTTTTGTGTTCCATATAAGAAAGAAAGTCACACTGCTTTGGAACGACATGAAGGGGAGAAAATTATGGAAGAATTAAAATTTTTGGGAGAACTATTCCTGAAATAAATCTGATCAAAACACGAACTGTTTATTGGGAAATATGTTGGAAAAAGAAGAACATATAGAAGTGAGAGAGAGAAAAAAATAAGCTAAAACTAGGCTCATACTTTTGTATGTATTTGCATCATACACATCAATTGGATTATAGCTAACCTATGACCTACTGTCTCTTCAACTACATTTCTCTCGACCATTCTTAAGGCCTGCTAAGTGGGTGGTTCAGTTTTAGCTTGCCAGTGGGAGTTATTTCTATCCGCTGTTTCTAGCATTAGCATAAAGCGAGTTCATCTCTTCCTGAAGCCACAGTGGGGGAAGAAAGACCAGTAAGGACCTGAACACTGCTACTCTATGTGGTGGTGGTGTCATGTATTAGCCTAGGGGGAATAGAAAGATTTACATGCACTGAGTAACCAGTCCCAACAGTCACTGCTATGAATCCTACTTTGGCCCACTTTTATATTTTTTTATATATTTGTATTATTTCCTTGGCACTTGTTCAGTGAGATGTTGAACACGTCAGTGTAGATATTTGCAAGTCCCTTGTTTAATATGTTTTCATAGAGGTGTATGGGGGGTGGAAGGCTAGTATGAGGCATTGTGAGTGTCATGAGGTTACTGATTTTTCTTAGCCTCCACAACCTTTCCACTCCTCTCTCTTTTGGTTTCTCCAAAGCCCCCTAGCAGTTATGATGTGTTCATGATTTTACCATTTTCCAATGCAGTGTGTAATTGTGTATCTTCCATTTCTCTTATCTCTGACCTCATAAATACAAACCTCTCCTGGGAGAGTTTTTCCACAGAAAGGAATAGTTAATGAAATAAACTGTAAAATAAAAAAAATTCTGTCATCATTTACACACATCTTCTGTTGTTTGAAACCAGTATGACATTTTTTCCTCTGTGGAACACCAAGGGAGATGTTTAGAAGAATGTCTGGATGGGAACCAGGTGCTGTGAATCTCCAAAATAAGATTAAAAAAACTAACAAGTATCATAAAACAAGTCCATACATCAAGTACACTATATTCCAAGTCTTCTGATTCCGTTTAACAACACAATAAGTTATCAGTCTGTGTGATAAACAGATCTTTCATCGTTATTCACTCACTGTTTGGAAAAGAACAGCTTGGACGTCCTTCTATAAATAACTCATGTGTTTCATACGGGTTTCAAAAACCACGAGGGTGCAGAAATTATGATTATATTTTCTTTACTTTTATTTTTAGGTAAACTATAGAAACGGAAGGGCATCTTTAAAAAGTAATCTGTAATGGAGTGCAGAGTGGAGAGAAAGTCGCTGGAATGCGCCGTATATCCAACAGCATATGCTTCTGAAGAGGTGAATGGATCAGTAGTAGTATTCAGCTCATTGAAATACAATCGCACGGCTCCGAAGAAAATAAAATAATTGCCATTTGAGACTTTGAGATATTTGCCACAATTTACTGTGGATACCACATCATAATTAAAATCTGTTTGCTCACATGTTGTGAGGGCCTATTGAAGAACAACTGTAATATCTAGTAAACCCACAAAACAAAAACTGTACACTAAGCATCCCTTAGCAACTATTAACAATGTTTATGATATCTAGATATTCAGAGCTCTAAGAATTTACAGAGCACTCATGATGTTTCGCTGTGTGTGTTTGAATTGTCAGTTTTATTGTCCTGGGTTGGTGTGTCAGGAGAGACTGTAAAACAGTTTTTTTCTTTTTTTTTTTTTTTTCCGTTACGTTGACAATCGCTGTGCCCAAATTCATGCAAGAGACCAGACCAACCAAGGAGTACATTCAGTGATGGGCACAAATACATGAAAATGTATTTGAAATAGAAATAAATAATAACTCAGTTCAAATGTACCAAAATATAAAACCAAATACTGTGTGGAAAAACAAATCTAAATAAAACAGTGTTTTGTAAAATGTAAAATTGTCCATTCAATGAATGTTTCTTTCACGTCATCTTGATATCACTATTAGACTGAAATCTATCTGGACCTTTTGTGAATGCAAAGACCATATTGGTGTACAACTGCTTTCACCTACCTCTTCATTCAATCAAATACAATTATATATAAACAGGTACATTATTACAAATAGTGCAGAATTCCAAATAGCAGCCATTTCTATACCTATTTCTGTCCAGGTTTCACTGCAGCCTGCTCTTACTTGATGTTTAAAACAGTTGGCACTTTTCTTGCTATCTACCAATGAGTAATGCTTTACACACTTGACTAGCTAGTAAATACACAAGCAGTTACTAACACCAACAACTGATTAGTGAAGAAGACTGTCTAGCAAGGGCTAATGTTATTATCCCATTTTCAGGACTCTTTTGTTCCTTCATGTAAACTAAAGGCAAATCTGAATGATTTTCCATTTTTGCTTGCTAGCTAGCAATCGAGGTAAAGATAGCTAGTGAACAAACTAATGATAGTTAGACTAGCTCACTAGCTGGCTGCTAACTAGTTTTGATTTCCTCACTTTTGACACACATTGGCAAGCATAGCTACATTAATATTTTAATGGAAATTAAATTACAATTGTCAACAATTATTATTTTCTCCCTACTAGGAAGATCACAATGGAACACAACTTCAAGTAGGAATTCTAACTGGGAAACGCGTGCTGAAACACATGTGCCCTTCAGGTGGAGTCAGAAATATTGTAATAACGAGTTCAGAGCACATGAATGACCCGCAAAGTTGTATTAACGAGTGGTAAACTCGGAATTCTAGATGACAGTTTCCAAGTTGGGACGTTGGAAGGGGCGTGTTGACATGAAATATGGTGAAAAGCAATGATTTTGATCATTTATTTCAACTTTTTTAAATTACTTCAATAATATTAATTTGTAATAAATTACAGTCAACTAATGACTCACCCTTCACGGTTTGTTTTAAGCAAATTAATTAATAATATCAAATTCATGGGCTTTTGCCATCATTCCTTGCATTTAAGTATTTATTTTGCTTCTTAAGTATTTTGTTTTCCTCATGAATGTGTGACATGTCATTGTAATGAATGCCCGATTTGAAGGTACAAGCTTCCTAGGAGCACTTGAAAGTAGCATCTGATTTCGCCAAGATGCAAGTGCGTGATATCAGACAAACATGTCGGCACGAGGGGAGATATACAAAGTAAGTGTCAAACATTCACTTTTGTTAAGTAAAATTGTTTAATGAGTCAAAGTTCCTACATTATATTATATTAAAGTTTGTTTAACAAACACCTGCAGAAACAGGTGTATAAAACATTGTATATTATACTCTCATTTGATAACCGTACACCTGCAACAAAAATGCTAGCGTTGCAGGATTGTTTATCAATTGGGTTTGCTAAGAAACGTCTCTGGTGACAGTCGATCAGCTGCTGAGATTAACAAGAGCATTGCAGTTTTGTTACCTTACATGTCATCTTTGACCATCTGTCAATGGAATGCCTTTATGGCCGGAGATCGGAGATATCAATTAGGAATATCCCACATCTGAATTGATTGGAACGCAGCATGACTGCATATTTCTTTGCGGGAACTCAGAAAATTAGCTCACCCTATGCTAGATGGAGCTTTTCTCTCTGACATCTGCAGCTTGTGTGCATAAAAGTTGGGGTTGGGGGGCATGCCTGAACTAGTTGTTACAGGAAATCAGCAGACTAATAAAGAGGTTGACTGGCACAATGTATTTTTTGTATTTTTAAAATACACAAATACCAAACTTAAATGTATTTAAATTTTAAATTACATTAGATCTTTTTCAAAGACTTAAAATGTAAAGTCAAATACATATATCTGAAATACTGCCCATCCCTGAGTACACTACAGCATGGAGTGTATCGTATAAGATGAATACGTTGTGATTTTTGGTAGTGGTTTAAAATTACTAGGGTGCTTGGCAATAAAAATAGACAGTCAGCAGAACATGTTAATGCTTTCAGTCAATTAAATACTTTTACAAAAATTGGTTTGTTCTTCTAAAAATACAGTACAACATAATTTCTCATAATTGATGTAGCCGTATTTAAAAATAAATAAATCAATTAAAAATAGTAACAGTGGTTTACCGTGATTAGTAGAGAAGAGCTGCGAGATGTCAGAACAGGAGACGTTGACCACCTGACCAATCTCAGCCCTGTACCAGCACCAAAATTCATCCCACTCTGTATGGCACCCTGAGATACACACACACACACACACACACACACACACACACACTAAATAAATTAACGAATTAGTTTGACTATTAGTAACACTTTACAATAAGGATCTATACAATACTACATTAGTTAATGCAATAGTTAACATGAACAAACAACAAATAATACTTTTATAACCTTTATTAATGTAAAGTTTATGTTAATTTGTGCATATACTAATACATAATTAACATTAAAAGACGTATACATTAACATTAGGTCATGCCTTATGAACAAAAAGTTAACATCGATACATAAATTACCATCTGGGATGGGATGAGGCTGAGAAAATTATGACAGATTTTAATTTCCCCTTCTGTCACTTACTCGACGTTGTGTCGATTGTAGTGACACAAGGTCTCTTCTGAGAGCCTTGTGTACCTCTGAACTTGAAAAAAGGCCAATGTCAGAAGGGGATGGAGGTTACAACAGTAACCATGACATTTTGGATTAACTATCCCTTTAACATATACTGTAGAATTATAAAGAATTATAGAATTATAAAGTATTAGTGCAAAGTGATACAAGAACATCAAATATTTGTTAAAACATGATTATCTGGACATTAAGTTTCTGTAACATTATGTTCCTAAATATTATTTTTTTTTAATTATGACAGGTACACGCTTCTCAAAGAAGGAAGGAAGGATAGATGATGAAGGTCTTGAAAAAGTTAACTGCAAGCAAGTAGAGAAGATGGTCTCCTGTCAGTTCGACAGGAAGCAGAGGAAAGCATAAGATAGGCACTAAGATGGTAAGAGAGATTGAGAGAGGGTATGGACACACTGAGAATAGATAAAAAGCTTTAGATAGGTTCGGTATCTCTGCTGTTCACTGCTGAGCCTGTGTCTGACAGAGGAATAAGAGAACAGTGGAAACAGAAGCAAAAACAACGAAGAAAACTTCGAGTGTAATGAGAGCCACAGGGATCATATTAGGTCATGGCTAAATAAATATGACTGCTACGTCTGAGCCATAGACTTAATTTCCGCTGCTCACAAATCTATATCCACACTATATACACACAGACAGAGTTACATTATATAGATGTATAATGAACACAATGAACACTCAAGTTTTCACATGGAACATCTTAATTGGAGAGCAGATTCAGGCTCATTGAAAAACTGTTGCTCACTTCCAGGAATTCTGCTATGACGTCTATAAATACAGTGACCTCAGAAAGGAAAGAAATCATTATAGAGTGAAACATTTTGATACAACTGCTTCAGGGATTATGAGTCAACAGCATATCAGATCACTCACCTGCCTCTTTTAAAACTATTCACACCCTCATTTTCTATTTGAACTGTATAATACAATAATATACACAACCCGTTCAAACATATGTGGACACTCCCTACTAATTAATGGCTTTGGCTATTTAAAAGGTACATCAAATTAAGCAAACAACTATACAATGTCCTATGACAAACATTTCCAGTAGAATGGGAAGAGCCTAAGAACTCAATGACTATCAATGTGGCACTGTCATAGAATGCCATCAGTAAAATAGTTTACTGTGTCTGTCTTTAGAAAATTCCCACAACCATGTTACAACATTGAGTGACAAACCATCCCAGCAGTGTGAAAGCTGTTATCGCAGTAAAGGGATACTCTAACTCCATATCAATGCCATGGCATTGAAATTAACTGTGCTCTCAAGTCATATCCGTGTGGCATTTGAGTGTACACCAGTGTTGGAGAGCAATGCAGCAATGTGGCCAAGAGAGTTTTCAAACGTGCACACCTAAATATTAATCTCGTTAATGTACGGCTGGGGAAACAAAATCATGTGAATTTGTTCTTTCGAAGAGGTCATGTAAAATAACTGGTTAAAATTATAGAATTCCTTATATTTAGGTACTAAGTTAAAATTAAATTAATACTAAGGTATTAATTTTTGTGAGCTGGTCTTTTGGATGGCTGTAAATTAAATGATTCACTTTAGCCTTGCGCAGCCCTCTTTTTGAAGCAAAATATTTAGTATATAGCTGCTGTTTATCACTATATTTCAATTCAGTTCAATTCAATTCATATATATATATATATATAAATATACAGGTGAAACTCGAAAAATTAGAATTTCGTGCAAAAGTTAATTAATTTCAGTAATTCAACTTAAAAGGTGAAACTAATATATTATATAGACTCATTACAAGCAAAGTAAGATATTTCAAGCCTTTATTTGATATAATGTTGATGATTATGGCTTACAGCTTATGAAAACCCCAAATTCAGAATCTCAGAAAATTAGAATATTGTGAAAAGGTTCAGTATTGTAGGCTCAAAGTGTCACACTCTAATCAGCTAAACACCTGCAAAGGGTTCCTGAGCCTTTAAATGGTCTCTCAGTCTGGTTCAGTTGAATTCACAATCATGGGGAAGACTGCTGACCTGACAGTTGTGCAGAAAACCATCATTGACACCCTCCACAAGGAGGGAAAGCCTCAAAAGGTAATTGCAAAAGAAGTTGGATGTTCTCAAAGTGCTGTATCAAAGCACATTAATAGAAAGTTAAGTGGAAGGGAAAAGTGTGGAAGAAAAAGGTGCACAAGCAGCAGGGATGACCGTAGCCTGGAGAGGATTGTCAGGAAAAGGCCATTCAAATGTGTGGGGAGCTTCACAAGGAGTGGACTGAGGCTGGAGTTACTGCATCAAGAGCCACCACACACAGACGGGTCCTGGACATGGGCTTCAAATGTCAAACGTCTTACCTGGGCTAAAGAAAAAAGAACTGGTCTGTTGCTCAGTGGTCCAAAGTCCTCTTTTCTGATGAGAGCAAATTTTGCATCTCATTTGGAAACCAAGGTCCCAGAGTCTGGAGGAAGAATGGAGAGGCACACAATCCAAGATGCTTGAAGTCCAGTGTGAAGTTTCCACAGTCTGTGTTGGTTTGGGGAGCCATGTCATCGGCTGGTGTTGGTCCACTGTGCTTGATTAAGTCCAGAGTCAACACAGCCGTCTACCGGGACATTTTAGAGCACTTCATGCTTCCTTCAGCAGACAAGCTTTATGGAGATGCTGACTTCATTTTCCAGCAGGACTTGGCACCTGCCCACACTGCCAAAAGTACCAAAACCTGGTTCAATGACCATGGTATTACTGTGCTTGATTGGCCAGCAAACTCGCTTGACCTGAACCCCATAGAGAATCTATGGGGCATTGCCAAGAGAAAGATGAGAGACATGAGACCAAACAATGCAGAAGAGCTGAAGGCCGCTATTGAAGCATCTTGGTCTTCCATAACACCTCAGCAGTGCCACAGGCTGATAGCATCCATGCCACGCGCATTGAGGCAGTAATTAATGCAAAAGGGGCCCAAACCAAGTACTGAGTACATATGCATGATTATACTTTTCAGAGGGCCGACATTTCTGTATTTAAAATCCTTTTTTTTATTGATTTCATGTAATATTCTAATTTTCTGAGATTCTGAATTTGGGGTTTTCATAAGCTGTAAGCCATAATCATCAAAATTATATCAAATAAAGGCTTGAAATCTTACTTTGCTTGTAATGAGTCTATATAATATATTAGTTTCACCTTTTAAGTTGAATTACTGAAATTAATGAACTTTTGCACGATATTCTAATTTTTCGAGTTTCACCTGTATTGTGTATATATATAAATATATATACACAATCATGTTGTGGGGGTGCTTTGCTGCAGGAGGGATTGGTGCACTTCACAAAATAAATCACATTAACAACAAAAATAATATCACTTGACACATGCAAAATTGGGAGGGTTACTTTTGTATTCCACTACAGATTACAGATTACATGCTGTAAAATGTAATTTGTAACATATTCCATAAAATTGCTCAAGGTCAGTAACGCATTCTAAATACTTTGGATTAATTCTTCAGCACTGTTAGATTTTATTCACTTGCTTTGACTATAAAAAATCTGCCTAAATACATGTTAAAAATACATTCTCTGAAAAACCTAAATATCTTATGCAGTGTTGTTTCTTAAGCAAGATTAATCAAATTGATCTTGTTTTAAGGATTTTTTTATATTTTTACAGGAAAACAATACAAAAAGCATTACGAAGAATATGATTTTTGCACTAATATCGAAGGTCTAAACTAGAAAAAAATTATTTATGATCCAAAGTGAATTTTCTTTATAAAAAATATGATCACGCCTGGTAACGTGCATGTAAAATGGCTAGAAATAGCATTTTAGCTTGGCATAAAGCTGACAATTTACACAAGGTTTATTTCTATTTATTCTGCTCCAAACTTACTTCAAACTTACTTCTCTGTCTGCTCATATGAATCATAAGAAAGTGTTTCACAGCTGTTCAAATGCACTTTGGATTGCATCATTTCTATGTATAAATGTTTTCCATCTAAAAGGACTAAATATTAAATTAAACAAATGACAATAAAATACTAAATATCTTCAGTAATCAAAATACTTTTTGAATGTCCTGGGTGTACCGCTTGCACCTAGCGCCTTTCGAGGTGATCACGTGTGGAACCTTGGGCACGTAGCCCGGTCATGGTCTTAGGATGACATGGGTGTCTGCCGGACCGAACTCCAGGCAGGTGTCGCTGACAGAGAACACTTGCAGGTCCCCAACCCTCTTGATGGAAGAGAGCGCGATCAGGAGGGCCATCTTCAAGGGGAGAGCCTTGTGCTCAACTGAGTCAAGCAGCTCGATGGGGGGTCTCTGAAGGACCGAGAGGACCACTAAGAGATCCCAGGAGGGGAACAGGCTTGGCCGGGGAGCATTAAGCCTCCGGGCACCTAAGGAACCTGATAATCAAGTTGTGCTTGCCCAAGGACTTGCTGTCCACTGTATCATGGTGGGAGCAATAGCGGCTACATACACCTTCAAGGTGGAGGGGGACAGCCTCCCTCCAACCTCTCTTGCAGGGATGAAAGCACTGACCGAACTGCGCATCTCTGGGGGAAGAACACCAATTCGTGAACAAGCTGCACTTTAGGGCGTAAAGTTGCCTGGTAGATGGAGCTCTGGCTTGGTTGATCGTGTCTACGAGCGCAGGTGGTAGGTCACTCAGATCTTCCACATCCCATCCAGGGGCCAGATGCAGAGGTTCCAGAGGTCTGGGCGTGGATGCCAGAGGGTGCCCCGTCCCTGAGAAAGGTGGTCCTTCCTGCTATCGTAAGGAGCGTGAGATCCGAGAACCAAGTCTGAGTGGGCCAGTAAGGTGAATTGTTCCCCATTCACCCTGACCTTGCACAGCACCAGTGCAAGAAGGCTCACTGGGGAAAATGCGTACTTGCGCAGCCCCCGGGGCCAGCTGTGTGCCAGCGCATCTGTCCCGAGGGGAGCTTCCATTAGGGAGTACCAGGGTGGGCAATGGGAGGTCTCATGGGAAGCGAACAGGTCTATCTGTGATATGCCGAACCGTTCCCAAATTAGCTGGACCGCCTGGGGTTGGAGCCTCCACTCTCCGCTGAGCGTACCTTGTCGCGACACTGCTGCTGTGTTGAGGTTGCCCGGGATGTGAGTGGCGCGAAGCGACCTGAGTCTACAGCCAGCAACTCTAGGCAGTTATTGTGCCAATGCGCTCTCCGATGCAGTGGCGAAATCATCATCCAGCTCGTGGGGTCTAAGGGAGCAAAAAGACTGGCTGTGAGGCTAGTGTCACTTCTTCGACACAACGTCGAAGTGAGGGACAGATGGGGATCACAGAGAGTGGTGTCGCAATGGTCAAAGATGTCTATCTAGCGTGTGTTTAAAAAACTAAATATCAATAGCAGCATCGATATTCCCGGTGGTTAATGTCATCAAACAAACAGAAAGAACTCATGTTGTCACACTTTACAATGAATGCCATATGAAACATAGTAACCTGAGGTATATTAATTTAGTTGTGGGATCTCACATATAAGAAGACTCTCAAACAACATTTTTTCCTTGATTAAGATTTGCAAATCATTCCTATGGTATTTTACAACAATAAAAATAAACAGATCAAGTAACACAGCTGTCATCTGTCACCATAAGCATTACATTTCATACTTAATTATAGTGGCACCTGGTGGTCTCTTCTTCCTTCCTGCCCAACACAATCAAACTCTTATAACTGCATTTGTCTTCTCAAAAGCTCCCAGATCTTCCAGTGTCATCTGCCAACACTGCTATTGTGTTGTGTTGAGCTACATTTAAATTTATTTTGATTTTTTGGAAATTGCCTAAAAGTAACAGCAAATGGAAACTATAGCAGCTATTACAAATGCAAAGTGCTTTATGCATCTAGACTTTTTAAAACAAAACATACATTTTCTTGTCTTTGTCCTGCTGTAATTGAATTATGGATTTGCTGCTGTTTATTTATTTTGTATTCATTGTTATTAAAAATTTTTATTTTTTTAACTTTTTTTGGAATTGAGGTCTGTACTTATCTATATCATTTAATAAGTATTCCTTTAATGACTATGAACATTAGTGTATCTTCTTAAACTTCTGTTTGTTTGTTTGTCTGTGTTTGTTTATTTGTTTGTTTTTTCTGTACATACAGCATGGTGGTCATGCAAGTATAGAGCTTCAAACTTTAATATTAGCTGGCAAACAGATTTCCAAGGTGCAATGGAAGAGAGAATGTAGTAGGGGCTTTTAAATATTTACAGAGGTCATCTTTTTCCAGTCTATTTTATTTTTCTCTGTTCTTCAGCGACTGTCCATTACTCTCTATGTGAAGTACAAGGTTGTGGCAAATGAGTGCCATGAAGGAAATGTAGATATAATATATAATGTAGATATATATATGTCTTGATGAAAATGAGTAAATAAGCTTAGGATGAAAAACAGGGCTCAAAAAGTGGTAACTGTTGAGCTGAATAAAATATCAAAAATCAGCAAATTCTGAAAAAGTGTATTTTTTATTACGTTGCTCAGAAAAAAAAAACTGCTCTTTATATTCTCTCATTCTTTGAATTCTGAGCCCTCTATCGACACTTGTGGTTGAAACGTAAATTGTTGGTATTTGGTTACATTTTCAATATCCATTCTACTTTCATTGAAGATGATGCTTATCACAGAAATGATGGCAATGAGGAAAGGGCCAGTGATACATTGTGTGTATTGTTGCGTGTAAATATCAAGGGCAAAGTGTAAAAGCCATCCAATCTTTTTCAGGGAGTTGCTAGATGAATGGAATCTAATTGTGAATTCAGTAGGGGGCTCCTCTATCACTGCCTGTAGATCTTGACAGGCTATAAATAGGGGTGTTGTAGTTATCAATGCTTTGTCTGTTAGGGGGCCGGCTGGACCACACAATGGAGGACATATCAGATATCTGATTTCAACAGATATTACAGCTACCTGAACTGTCTATCATGTTTTCTACCCTACAAAGCCAAAATGCAGTAACTATGCCAACACTGAAACACTGAGGGAGACAAAAAGAGAAAAGAAGTGTGGATTTTCTAATTACTGTAATTTCCACACAATCCATTTGCTCTGAATCAGAGCATAGTTCAGCCAAACCCGTATGTCACAGTAAGGTTCATTGTCTTAGATACCTGATTTCTATCATTTTTGTCAGATATTACAAAATGTGTAGTTACTGTGTTTTTTCTTTGCAGGGAAATGTGGCGCTTTGGGTGTTTTTCCCCTTTCTTACCTTCTTCATCTCTCTCTCTCTCTTTCTTACTCTCACTCAGTTTCCCACTCATGCATTCGCTAGGTATAATTTTCTCATTATTTTATTTTTTTTATTTTTACTATTGTCCATCCAGTGGAATATGTTGTACTGAACACCCACCTGATTGACTGACCGTTAAGAAGTGACCATTGAGTCTGCATGGCCTGCGTCTTTTCCTCCCTCACTCTGTGTCAAGCCCAGGGTGGACTGTAATAAATCAAAAGAAGGCATGGCGCCTGCCCTTCTCCACTCTGTAAGCTCAGTGTTAATTAAAGTCTTTGTGGAGCAGGAATCAGAGCAGTGTGGGTTCCTATTAAGAACTCAAGGGCAACACTTACACCTGCAATGATTCCGGAACTTACTCAATCTTAAAACATCCCAATATGTCAGTCCTACACTTTCCTATGCTCTCAAAACTCTGTCAAGATGGAAACAAAACTAAACTGGCATATCAGCCAGTGTAAAGACTGCCAGGTAATACCATGTCACGGTGTTCCAACAATTCTATTCATACAGCTTGGAAAAGTGGAACTCTTAAACAGCGACCCTGTAAAGATGTATAATGGCATATTGTGAATTCAAGTTGTGTTGTGTCACTTTAGAATGTAGTATTTTAGCACAAAAAACGTTATCTTATATGCTAACCACCCACCATCTAATTTTAGTAGGTGCTGAATGCTGTAAAATAGCACAGCAACAGGAATATTTATATTAAGTCATTGTGAATCAAAACCGTTTAAAAAATTGTTTAGAAAATGTTTTGATTATGGTTAAACTTTAAAATAAAGATGCAGGATTTCATCTGAGGGTACACACAGAAATCTGCCTTGTTCAGCCTTATGTCATGCTCGCCTAGGAGAATTATTTTGCAGAATGAGCAGAATGCATGTGTCTCAAGATGTGTTTTTATCAGATAAAGAAGTTTTTGTTAACTTAAAGCGGCTTCTAAAAATGCAGTGCTCCAGTGAGAGATCCTTAAAACTACAGTGAAACATGACGCAGTTGTCAAAAGACATCCATTTAGCGAGAAAGAAGGTCCTTCCTCAGGGGAATTCACCAGGGAGGGGCTGTCGCGAGGAGCGTGAGATCCGAAAACCATGTCAGTGTGGGCCAATAGGGGGCCACTAGAGTAACTTGTTCCTCGTACTCCCTGAAATTGCTCAGCATCCGTGCAAGTAGGCTCACTGGGGGAAATGCGTACTTGTGCAGCCAAGTCTCTTAGGAAGCGAACAGGTCTACCTGTGCTTTGCCGAACCTCTCCCAAATCAGCTGGACCGCCTGGGGTATTCCCGCTGAGCGTGCCCTGTCGCGACTGAGGTTGTCCGGGATATGAGTGGCCCGCAAAGAGTCACTGCTGGCTCCAAAGGAGGAGATGGCAGGCGAGTTGCTACATGTGAGGAGAGTGCATGCAGCAATGGCCCTGAATTAGCGGGAGAAACCTCAGGAGGGCAAGGATTACAGCCAGCAACTCTAGGCAGTTGATGTGCCAACCCAGCCGGGGCCTCATCCAGGAATCAGCGGCTGCGTGCCCATTGCACCCAGCACCCTAACCCTGTTTGGAGGCATCTGTGGTGACCAGAACGTGTTGAGACACCTGCTGTAGGGGGACTCCTGTCCGTAAATAACAGAGGTCTGTCCAGGGATTGAAAGTTTGACAAGGGTGATAAACACATGGTATGTGCTGCGGCGTCTTGCACATCTAACTCCATGCTTAGAAAAGAGATGCTCTGAACTGAGGCAAGCTTGCTTTTCTCCCAGTTGACCTGAAGCCCTAGACGGCTGAGGTGCCTGAGCACCTGGTCCCTGTGGGCGCACAGTGACTCTCGAGAGTGGGCTAGGATGAGCCAGTCTGAGGTAATCGAGCATGTGGATGCCCACTTCCTTTAACAGTCGTGGGTCTGGAGGCGAGGGATCCGCTTCCGGTGTGCCGGTACTGCCATTGTGTGGCACCGGGTTGCCGTAAGAATGGCATTTGCCATTGACCCAGGAAATGAGGAAGTCGCTCTTTTATTGAGAATGTGGATACTAGAAATTAACTTCAAACAAGGATTCTCCTCCCAGCCCTCCACCGGGGAACGGAGTGGTCTGCTTACCAGCTCCGGAAAAAAAGGTCTCGTTCCCTGGGTCATCCCTCTCAGGAACACTTGGGAGCCTTCCGTGTCCTCGAGGATGTTCGAGAGATGGGGGGCATGCGCTTCCTGTGGGGCACTAGAAGCTAGGGCTGAGAGCTATGCCCAGGTTAATGTGGAGCTGCCCTTGGCGAGCAGATGGAGCACGGCCCGTCATAAACTGCTGGGCGATGTTGTCCATGGTGTCGCCGAATAAGCCGAGCTGAGAGACGGGGGCGTTGAGAAAGCGGGCTTTATCTAACTCCCACATAACGACCAGGTTCAGCCATAAGTGATGTTCCTGGACCACGAGAGTGGCCATTGCCCTACCGAGTGTGCCTTGCCTATGACCTTGTTGGCCTGGAGGGCGAAGCCGGTCACAGAGCGCAGTTCCTGCAACACGTCGGGGTCAGGACTACCCAAGTGTAGATCTTTGAGTGCCTTGGCCTAGTGAAACTCTAGGAGGGCCATGGTAAGCAGGGCGGAGGTGGCCTGTCCGGTGGCGCTGTAGGCTTTGGTGGTCAGTGACGACGTCATCCTACAGGCCTTGTAGGGGAGCACCGGGCCAGGTGGCGGTGTTCTCTAGACACTGATGGATCGCAACTGCTCTGTCCACCTGGGGGACCTCCAAGTACCCGTGGGCCACCCCGCCCTCAAGGGTAGTGAGAGCGGATAAGCGAGGAGGTTGGTTGCGGTCAGTGAAAGGTGGCCTCCACGACCTCGTCAGCTCATCATGCACCTCCGGGAAGAAAGGGAACGGGGGGGGGGTTATGAGCGGTGCCTGGACCCGAGGAACCAATAGTCTAGCCGTGAGGGCTGCGGGGAGGACAGAGGGTTCCATTCCACCCCAGGCTGACGGCGGCCCGGGCAAGCATGTCAGTGGAGAGAAATCAACCCTATCCAGGAACTAGTTGATTGTAGGTACATTTACACTGTATTCAGCGCTGTTTGTTTTCTGTATTCGTAAATATCCCAATGCTGTTTACTGTGCGAGAAACCGCTGCAAATGATTCAGTGAGAGAATTGTCCAAACTAATTGTACAGAATCACGAATCGATTCAGACAGTTTTGTAAGCCCATTTGGCCAATTCACTGAAAAGAACCGACACAAAATAATTATTCATTCACAAATTGGTCATAGCTAGTTCTTTTAAACAGCCACGGGACACACTTTATGATTGAATATTCTGAGATTAAATATATCTCATGTCAGTTGGAGCGCTCACTGTACGCACAGTGCGTACCGCCGTACAGCTGCAGGCACCACTGGGGATTGGGATTTATCAATATTTTCAACTCACAGGGAGTCAGACAAAATGTGACAGGACCAACTCATAGCCATAATCATACGTTAGATTTAATTCTGTCATATGGAGTTGATGTTGATACTATATAAATTCTGCTGCAGAGCAATGACATCTCAGATCATTACCTCATCTTTTGCATGCTGCGATCAGCTAATGTTACTCGATCTACACCACTCTATCATTCATATATCATTCTTTAGACCACTAAAGATAGCTTCAATAATAGGCTAATCTTCCAGATTTATCTCATACTCAGTCGATAAGAACTTGATGAAATAACAGAAAATTTTAATACAGACTTCTCTAACACTCTTGATGGTGTCGCCCCACTTTGATTAAAGACAATTAAAGAAAAAAGCATGTTACAATGATCTTGGAAATTGGAGGAAGTGGAACAATAGAAAATTAGAGGTATTTCACAGTTCATGGAAGGACAGTGTCTATAGCTACAGACCGGCACTAAAAGCTGCCAGGTCAGCATGTTTTAGCAAACTCATATAAAATAACCACAACAATTCTAGGTATTTATTCATTACTGTGGCAAAATTGGCTAGGAATAAAGCCTCGACTGAACCAGATATTCCGATGCAGCTCAATAATAATGTCATCATAAATTTCTTTACTGATAAAATGTAAATAATCTTAAATAAAATTGGAATTATGAAATCGTCTGTCACAGTACCTCAGAAAACAGTGTTTTATAAATTTCCTCACAAACTACTTCAATCCTTCGCTGTCATAGGTCATGAAAAGCTAACAAAACTTACCGAAACATCAAAAGCCACAACATGTATGTTAGATCCAATACCAACTAAGATCTTAAAAGAGATAGTCTCTGTAATCTCAGAACCTCTTCATAATATTATTAACTCCTCGCTATCCTTATGACATGTCTTGAAACATTTATCATACTGCTTATTAAGAAGCCACAGCTTGAAACTGGAGAATATGCTAATTACAGACCAATTTTAAACCTCCTATTTATATCCAAAAAAAACTAGAAAAGGTAAAAGGACCTGATAAAAATTCCTAGAATTTCAACATCCACAAAAGGAGGTAGATCCTTTTCCTATCTGGCTCCTAAACTATGGAATAGTCTCCTTAACACTATCAAGGATGCAGACACACTCAGTTTAAGCCAGTACCAGCCAGACATCACTTCAGTCTATTATGATGGACTTCAAGGGATGAATTGATGCCAACTCCAACCATAAGAGATAGGATAATTCATATGCCACTGCCTGAACCTTGTACTTAGGATAGACCTCACTGAAATTACCTTCCGGTTGAACTGCAAATCACCTCATTGATCTCTGCCTGCATAACCTTGGTCTATTGATGGACTACACTCTTAAATGGAATACATAGACTATCAATTAATTGCCAACAAAAGCCTTCATCAGACAACCAACAAAGAACAATGCATCGATGTGAACTTCTGCTGTTAATCCACAATGAACTTCAAATACATAATTAATCTTACACTAACTTAATTTACTAATTTTAAACCATGACTTACACTGCACACAAATAACTAATATTGACATTATATTCATGCCGTTTAGCCAGAGGAGAACTGGCCCCCACAGTGAGTCTAGTTTCACCCAAGGTTATTTTTCTCCATTAACCACCATTTTATGGAGTTTTGTGTTCCTTGCTACAGTCGCATTCAGCTGGCTCACTGGGATTCTAAATACAATTATTATTTTAATATTTATTTATTAATTAATATTTAATCAAACTACACAATGATGATTCGAAGACTTTATAGATATTAGTTTCATTTTCTGTTAATGCATACTTTTCTGAAAAGCTGCTTTGAAACTATATTTGTTGTGAAAAGCGCTATACAAATAACAATTCTTTGGCTTGATTAGAATTAGGATTATTTTAGATTGTGTTTAGATCTGCCTGGTGCAATTTATGTTGCATTCTTATATGTGGTAAATAGATTTTTGAATTGATTTTCAATTTCGAAACATAAATTCAACAAATGATGGAGAAGTAAATTATAAATATAACCTGTGCATATTGTGATCAGAATTTATTTTGTTGGTGTGATTGTGCGTTACCTGATTTGCATAATTTCTTAAATGGATTTTATGATAAAGCTTTATATTTCAGCAGATTACAAATTTCCACAGATTACACATTTGAACAAAATTATTGAGTATTAGCTGTGGAATCTTGTAACTTTTTCCATTAATTTTTTTTTATGATTATTAGTTCTGTTTGTTCCACTAATTTAAATTAAGAAATTAATTTATCTCCGCAACATATTTTATGCCCACAGAGACTGCTTTCTCATTTGCACAATTTTATTTGCTGGCATGAGATAGCACCTGCTTCATGTCATGCTCTGCCAAAGAGAGTCTCATGAGAAACTGGAAGAGATTAGCAGATGAAGATCACTTAGTTTTATTGAGCTTGAAAGGGAGGTAACAGGTGTTGAATGGGACGTTCTTGAAATTTTGTCCAACATAGAATTAAGTCAATGTCTACATTACAATGCTAGAATCTCTTTATTCACAGTTTGAGAGAGTGAAAGTATTACTGACACATTTCCCATGCGAGCGCATCAGCGCAACTGCATACAGTATATGCAGTTCATGTATGAACATGACGACTGCTAAGTTTAGTTTAAATGCCAACGATGACAAATGATAATGAGACTTTTCTCAAAGTCTGCATAATTACTCAGACCTTACAAATAAATGGTTATTATGAAGATTTATAAGGGTTTAGCACATAAAACGTTAATGTCATAACAATCATTCTCAACTAATTCCACAGTTTGGAGCCATTTAGCTGAAAGGAATTAATTTACATATAAAAGACATCCATGTCCAATGGGTTCAGAGTGTGTATAATTGTACATGTATATAATAAACAAGTCAGAATATTAAACAGGACCAAATATTCATGTCTCAGCTGACTAGCTGCTAGGGTTTTTATTTTTTTATTTTTTTGGTGATCCATTTTTAATAACATTTGTCTCCCAAACCAGTAGGAGGAAATCCTCTCATTAAAAACCAAACAGTAAACAGTTAAGACTCTTTTACGCAACATATCTTAATAGTAAATAACCCCCAATTAGGGGTATTTTTTTTATTGGCCTTCTTATAGAATGTACCTTATTGGCAAAACTAAAAAGGCCAGGAATAAGAGTGTGTCCAATTGACAGATGTTTCAAACTAAACTGCAACATCTTAATAAAACCACAAGGCAAGTAATCTGGTTACGGAGTGTAAAATCAATGCAAGAAATCATTACGTTTTCACAAGTAAGATTAGCATAAGAAGCAAAACTAGAATAAAAACATTTTCCACAGATCAAAGGCGGATATGGAATATAATTTATAGGATGGCAAGGGGGTGGCATTAGGACTATGAGAGGAAGCGACACCAAAATAATCACACATGCATAGTTCTTCTGGATTAAGAAACCAAGCTTCATTGTAAGTACTAGTTCATTTATTTACATCACTATAAAATTAAAAATGCCCATGAATTTGCGATTCAGTTGCATTGACGCAGAGAAGCCACAAAGTAATCCTTGTGCTACTGTTTTTCTTATGCATTTTAAATTGCATTTTTTACATTCTTATATAACATTAAAAACATATAACAAACTATTAATCTACAGAGCAATCTGACATTATCTTATTTTATTACACTGCTCTCTGGAATACTCAATTGTGATTGGCCAATAGCGCCATCCAGTGGTCAGATATTGCTCTGTAACAACCACACATCTGGGGATTAAAACATATCATGCCGTTCATCTGTGTTCTAGCAGCCATCTCTCCTGCTTCTTAGCTCACTCTGTGATCTCTACAAGTAAGCTAATAAAATAAAACTCAAATCAATGTTTCATGTGCATTTATTAAATTATTTGGCAAGTAGTCTTGTAATAGGCTGAATAATGAAGAGTCAGACAGTAATTTTCACAAAATAAACACCAACAGAACTTTAACGCAAACCGGAGGTTGATTTCAGTAGTTCAGCAAATTCTGTATTTTCAAATTAATTATTTTCAATGCAAATGAATATTCTACGTACATGTATTTATTTATTTGGTTAGTAGCCGTGTACTGTATAAGATGGATAAAGTACAGTTAGCTGGTTACTAACACAAAATAACCTTCAGGGTGTTACAAGACCTGATCACTCTGCCAGGGTTCATTGTGCGATAACAACTGGCTGACTGTGATTATCCCTTACATATTATATTAAGCATCTCAACAGATTCTAAATGTTCCTTAGCTTGATCTGTGCTTATTGTCACACGCTTCTCCTGTTAATACTTATCATAGTATGATAATTGTAGATTTTGTATTATTTTATTATGTGTAAAGTCATACGCCTCAAATATTATATATAAGGCGAATATGTCATTTTTATGGAAGTTTTTTTATATAGTCTCAACATGGATATTGTTTTTCATAATTTTAAATTCCATAGTTAGTTTTTAGAAACAATAATTACATCTGTTAATAAGGAGCATGATTTTACCAGTGATCACCATGATCTTACTAATAGGCATTCTAGGCAAGAACTGTGGTAAATTATCATAAGGTCAAATACAAAGGAGAATTTTACAAGAGCTGTAATGCCTGGGCGACCGTAAATTAAGGATAAAGCTGAGTTTTTTCTCTGTAAATATGTTCAGTTCTAATGAAATTAATTCAATAATTAAGATCCTGATGAAAGAGAAATATCTGCTAAGAATTCCTACTGTCTTAGCCTTGCATAGATAACTGTTTACAGGTTTTATGATTTTATTGAGATTTTATTTGTGAACATAACACAAAGTAAGGCCTAAAATAAAAACAAACAGCACAGATAATCATAATTACTGATTAACTCTGACATTGTATCTGTAATAATGCATCATATCTAATAATTATTCTGTGAAGACTTGGAAACAACTGAGAAATGTATATTTACTTCTATTGTTACATGTATCTGTCCATGTTTTCATTATTATAGTCGTTGAGGAAAAATTAACTGGGTTCCCTTGTGACATTCTTTCACTCACATCCAGTTTCTGATGATAAAACTTAAGGTATGTGTGAGACCGCGAGTGTCCAAAGTTGCATGGGGCGGGTATGCCCAAACAAGCCCAAATTTGCTAATAATAAGTGGACTTGGAAACTCTGCCTGTCAGATGCAGAATCACTGCCGGAGCTGCAGTATCCAAACAGCTGCAGCTGAAATCAATCATGCAATGAGCTTGATAGTCAAATGTTGCTGTTATCGTTTTATCTTTCGGTTAGAGTTGAGACAGTTGGACATAAATAAACTTTTACATTATGTCAGCATCAAAAATAATATTCTTTATGCATTGGGATACCAAATGTTGGTGTGGCAGATGCTTTTTTTATGCCACCCCGGTAGATCCGCTCTTGCTACAGATCAATATGATATTTGTAAAACTATTTATAAATGGCAACATAGATTTTTTCATTTATCCATAAAGTGGATAAAACGTGTTACTAAAAGACACTGATACAAGTTAAATTCAGTCTACAAGTATTATGTGCAACATCTTAAAATTTAGTTATCAGAGTCATGCATTTAAAATAGAAATGAGTCCTTATCCTACATTATCCTTCTCTATGAGTCATTATGACCACTAACAAAATACAACAGTCATATTGATCCCTTTTGCTGATATCCACCTCCATCAGTAGCCAGAATTGAACAGCTTCTGCCTTTAATCTCCTAAAACTTTACACTTCATTACATCCTATAATTACCTTTGGCTGACACGACCAATATAGGAAAGTGTAATGCTTAAAGGTGTAAATCCTAATTTTCAGCTCAGTAGAGTATAGACAGGGTGCACTGGCAATGTAGTAGAAAAAATATCTTTCAGCCTTGACATAAATCATTTCTGTGGTTTTAGAGGTGTTTGCAATTGACATACTGAACTACATTAATGTTGTAGAAGCAATTAGAAGCAAAGTTTGTACACACCTACACATTCTTTAGTATTGCTATTTTCTATATTCTAGAATAATAATTAAGTCATCGAAACTATGAAATAACACAAATGAAAGTGTGGGAATTATGTAGTGACTAAAACATTTTAATAAATCAAAATGATCTTTGCAAAGATTACAGCTCTGCACACTTTAGGCAATTATACACAACCATACACACAAGGTTCAGTATCCACAAGGGAACCATTAAAAACTTTAAATATATGCTGGGCACTTGGCTTGTTTCCCCTCACTATCCAACTCATCCATAAACAATTATAATAAAATCAATTAAAATGTAATACATTTAAAAAGATATTTACACATAGGCACAATGTATTATTTGTCAGCAAAAACAATTTCAAGCATCTAAGTATATGCCTTATCAAAACGTTTTTAATATCATTAGAAAAATAAATGCAGTCCAAACATGTGACTGATAGTGGAAACAAACTATAAAGAGACCTTAGTAGACAGAATAGCTATTAAGGTTATTAAATCAAAATAGTTCAGATGCTTAGCTCACCAGTGATATTGTTGCTGTTGTGGGCCTCTTGTCCTTGTGTGTGAATGCATTGCTCATGAGCATTCATATGCTCAGCTACCAGAGCACATGCTGGATGAATCGATTCCACCTGCAAATGATGATAAAATATGTGAGGCAAGGAAAAGTACAAAATGCTACACTTATTACTGTAAAGAACCCTGTAAACTGCACCCATCACAGACCTACATCAGAAAAGGAGCTTTTCACATTTTAAGTCAGTTGTCATTATGGCAAATTCAGTGCAATATGATTCAAAACACTTTACATTCGAACCAATTCACAAAACAATCTTGTTGTCTCTTTTTGCAGCAGATATAAAAGGCAACAAGTTACATTTATTAAGGGACCAGAAAATGAGAGGCACTAAAATCAGTATGGCAGAAACCAAATACATTTAGTCAATCTCCATTTTGTTGCAACAATTGACTCACATTTGGAAAATTTGAAATACATGAAGCCCTACATCTATTTAAAGGACTGAATTTAGAAAGAATAAGGTTTATGAGTTTAATTGATTATTGACTTATTGTAAACATCTTTTCAATAAGCCACAACCACATCCCAAAATTACCTTGCAAAACCTCATAATCTTTGAAGCAGCCATTGAACCAGAATGTGTGAGAGAGAAGAGAATCCAGAATAAAGAGAGAATGAATACATGACAAATTGTGTAGTATACTAAATCCCTTAATCTCATCTGCAAAATAAAAAAGAGAATGTTGCCTCTATTTCACCTCTTTACAGTATAAAAAGACCTGTAATGGCCACCCACTAATTCCTGAAAGGAATGAGTGAGACAGTCAGAGGTGGGTGGATGCTAATGATCTGATTAAGCCTGAGGTTACGATGAAACAAACAGGTTCAAATGTATCTCCTAAGAAAAATAAAGATGGTGAATCATAACAATACAGTATTACAATACTACTTTGTGTAGTTAGGGATTTTATATAATTAGTGAATTGTTTTATTAAAGAAATAATTCACCCAGAAATTAATATTCTGTCATAATTTACTCACCCTCATGTCTTTCAAAACCATAAGATTTTCTTTCATCTGACCCTATATCTCAGATAAGGAGTTTGTTTCTATCAGAATGTCCAAGCTGCTCATTTTCATACAATACTTAAAACATTATTTATTATGTTATCTAAAAAATTTGCTTCATGTGGTACCATCTAAATTAACTGGTTTCTTACTAATCAAAAACATAATTTGATATGACTCAATCAACCTGATTACGAAGTAATTTTTAAGGGTTATATCCAGTAGAAATAGTGAGTGACTCAGCTTTTACGCAAGGCAACATTTTCAATTAACAACAACTTGTATTTCACTATGTTCTTCACACAAAGCTATCGTAAGGCTTCAGAAGACTTGGAATATAGTGCACAGTTCATGTTGCCTATATTTATGATGCTTTATGGTGCGTTTTTGTACTTTTTGGATAAAAAGAACTGTCCCTTGTCCATCAGAGTTATTCATCTTTTATATCATCCTCCCTAAAAATGTGCATCTTTAAAAATCACAAATTAAAGTGCTACTAAATAAGCCACAATTACTGATATACATCTACCGAAAGATTCTATTGCAATTTATAGACACCGGTGGCCAAAAGATTGGAATACTGTACAAATTTAGCTGTTTCTGAAGGAAAATGGTACTTTAATTTGTAGTCAGTTGAATGCCACTTTTGTGAATTATAGTCAGGACATTACTGATGTAGAAAACCGCACTATCACTATTTGAAATGTTTTTTTTTTTTTTTTTTATCAAATCTATACAGGCCCGTTTCCAGCAGCCATCACTCAAACACCTTGTCCTTGAGTAATCATGCTAAATGGCTAATTTTAAAATCACTTGCCATTATATCAAACAGTTAAAAGCTATTTGGTTCGTTAGATGAAGCTTAACATTATCTTTATGTTTGTTTTTCAGTTTCCACAGTATACAATAGACTGGCATGTCAATATTAGGTCAAAAATGGCAAAAAGGAAATAACTTTCTGTAGAAACTCGTCAGTCAATCATTGTTTGGAGGAATGAAGGCTATACAATGCTTGAAATTGCTGAAGTTGTCATACAAAGGTGTACACTACAGTCTTCAAAGACAAAGGAGAACGGGCTCTTACAAGGACAGAAAGAGATGTGGAAGGCCAGATGTACAAATAAACAAGAGGATAAGTACATCAAGTTTGAGAAATAGAAACCTTACATGTCCTCAGCTGACAGCTTGATTGAATTCAACCCACTCAACACCAGTTTCATGTACAACAGTAAAGAGAAGAATCAGGGGTGCAGGCCTTATGGGAAAATTGCAAAGAAAAAGCCACTTTTGAATCAGAAAAACAAAAAGAAATGTTTAGAGTGGGCAAAGAAACACAGATATTGGGCAACAGATAATTGGAAAAATGTGTTATGGATCTTAACCCCATTGAGCTTTTGTGGGTTCAGCTAGACTGTAGGGTGTGTGAGAAGTACCCCACAAGACAAGACATCTATGGCAAGTGCTACAGGAAGTGTTGGGTTGAAATGTCACCTGAGTATCTGGACAAACTGACAGCTAGAGTGCCAAGGATCTGCAAAGCTGTCATTGCTGCATGTGGAGGATTTTTTGATGAGAACTCTATGAAGTAGTTTAAGAGAAATTAGTCTTAAGATTATTAATGTCCTGAATTTACATTGTGATCAGATGAATGCCACTTTGGTGAATAAATTTGGTTCCATAAGAGCAAAATATGAGCATTATTCTAAATCTAAATTATATATAAAATACTATACAACCCCCCCCCCCCCCGGTCCGTCCGTATCCTGGTTTGGAACAACATGAGATCTGTGGCGAGTAAACGATGAAAGAATGTTCATTTTTGGGTAAACCTATGTGTTTCTCTATATTTCTCTATGTGTCATACCACTCATCCTCAATGTATAAATGAAATCAATAATATGAAGCCAGTATGGAAATCTACGTAAACAGCATGGCTATGCTCCCTTTTATTCACCAGTGGTTGTCATATTTATGCCCCTGATCCTTTCACTGACTCCAAGGGAGGTAGACGAAAGACAGCACTGAATGTTATCAGGGTACAAATTGATGCGCTTATGGAGAGGGCTACTGTGAATGTGTTTACAGTAGTCATTATTTGGGAAAGTGTGCATGTCTGCTTTTATGTGCCTGTGAGCTTTTCTAAGTGCTTGTGCGTGCATATATGCTTATTTATGTGTGTGTTTGAATTCTGAGAGAACACATCGTATTCTAGTCCAGAACAGATGGTAGCACTGTTGGTTTCAATGACCTCTGTCGCCCACTGGCAGGTTCAGATAGGAGAAGAGGGATGTTGTGAGGGTATAGGGAAGTATTCTCAGGGTTAGATTAAGTGCATTTTTACCACAAAATAACTCCTGAGACCCACTGTCTCAAAAACATATCTTGCATATCTCAAAATAGTGTGTCTTTCAAAGTTCTATGTTCAGGGTGGAATTGTTTTCAAATATTCAGCCAAAAATGCAAAAGTTGTAAATTTGATAGTATTATATTTTACTGATTTTAAACCAGTTATAACACATTGAGGTGAAAGTTTTAAATGTTTGAAAGAATGCAAATTATATTTGGATTCCTGGATCTAAAACAAACATGTTCCTCTGCTTGACAAATCATAATAATAATAATGACACCAAAGATATTGGTAGGTAGGTGGGTGGGTAGGTAAGTAGGTATGTATAGTAGATAGATAGATTTGGCTAAGATTCACTGGTGAACATTTGAAAATGTTATATAGCTGATAATACCCTAACTTCATATACTTGCAGTGCTTTGAATCTGCACATAAAAACCCCACCTGTCCCTGCACTGATACTACAAATCTCTGTGGCATTTGCTCAAGCTAAGGCTCATCTGATTTAGGACATATAGACACTGTGAGAGAAATAGTAATGAGGAAAGCCCTCTGTGCATCCCTCCAGCAAATTTAATTTGAGTCGTGGGGCTTAGTGTTGCACTCAGGGTCCTGAGGGTGCACGAGAGAGCAGGGAAGTGCCAGGAGAAAACTAAACCAGTTACACCCTGAAAGCACTGGGGGCATACCTGGGTGATAATGTGCCTGATTTCATGTTTCTCCCACACCCTGGGCACAAATTTGCACTATAATGCACTGATAAAATTGATCACTGGCCCAAAGATGGGTGATGATGGACTTATGAAAAGCTGTCTCATAAAAGCTACAACACAGAGCTAAAAAATAAATAAATAAATAAATAAATAATAATAATAAAAAAAACTTTCATTCTCACTGTCTTCATGGCTATGAATTCACAAATCTCAAACAGAAAGACACCTGTTGACTTCAATCACTCAAACCTCTGCCCTGAAAATCTACAAATGACCAGATCACAAATGTTAAACATATTGATAAGTAATAATGGATGAGGAATTACTGAGCGATAAGGATCCAGTTATCAGTCAGATAGCATTCAGAGGCCCTGAAGCAGAGACACGTGAACTCATGGAATCATTATGATAGGAAATGAACTACCATTCAGGAGAGGAAAGCCATATCATTAGAGGCGTACCAAACATCAACTACATTTAATTACACCAATGATTGGTTTCTCTTCTTTGGAGCCTGGGCAAAAGGAAACAGAATTAGGATGGACCCAATTCCACATTTGTATTTGCTGTATAGAGCCTGGTCAGACTTTGTTTTAAAGCCAATTGGTCACATATTGTCTAAATTGCACACTTCATTTTGATGATAGGAACCTGATGTTGTCACTCATTCAAGTTAAAATAGTCAGTGTTCCTTTACCGGAAATGGCCAAGAAAACATCATTAAAAGGAGGGCAGGCTCTCATTTCTTTCTTCAGGTCTGTACAGCTTTAATCACATTGAGATCTGTGGCACATCAGCACATTAAATATAGCATGGAACTGATCCTTCGAGAGTACAGTGGCAATCAAACGGCATACATTATACTTTGACTACAACTATGGTGCAGTGCGATGCCTTTTAAAATAAATATGCATATTTATTTATATTTATTATCTCTCAAGGAAATCTTGCCAAAATCTGGATGCAAATGTTATAATACACTGATGTCAGAGGCATTATGAATCTCTTTTAACTTCTATATGTCATTTTAATAGCATAAAAAAAAATATCTAAAAATCAAAAAAATATGGTGCAGTTTGATGCATTTTAAATAAAAAAATGAATATCAATTTACATTAATTCTCTATATACAATCTGATAAAAGTATTTTTTTTTTTTTTTTTTTTTATGTCAGGGGTATTACAAATCACCTTAAACAAACTTGTCATTTGATGTACGAAGCATCTAGAACAGTTGTCAAAACAGCAAGTCAGAAACGTTTACCAAATGCATACACACACGCACACAAACAAATACAAAACACTAACAATTTACCGCATTCCAAGTGCTCTGTTGAATCCCCAAACTCAGTAAAACGGCAACCAGTCCTAAAGTTGACGAAGTCCTGAAGAGTAACATAATTAAAACTCGGGTATAATAGAAAATAATTGAGATCGTTAGCGTTTATATAGCACAGTGGTCTTTCTTAGATTTCTGGATATTTTCCAAAAGCCCAGGCGTCTCCAAACATACTGCGCTTTGCAGTTCAGAACAAAGGCTAAATCCCACAGAGTTTATTTTTCAAAATATATCCAAATTTGTATTATTTTTTATTGAAACGCGTGACTCTTCCTCTTAGACTGTAAAAAGCCTGTCGCTGTCTTATTCCAACACACAGTGCGCAGAAGCGCGGTGTGGAGATATGTAAGCCACGGCGCGCCTCCCATTTACGCACAAAAAGCCCTCACCAGCTCACCAAACTGCCGATGACTTCACCATAACTCCCGATAGGGGACTTTCATTTCCAGAGACACTACATTAATGAAACAAGATGAAGGAAAACCGAAATAGGTACAAAACTTAATCTTGCCCATGTGCAAAGTTTTTGTTATCTGTCCAATTGTTTAACTTACACCAAGAACAAAACTGAAATATATTAGAATGCATGGATTCTTTTAATAAAGTGAGGTGGAGTGAAATATTAGCTATTATTTTTGCTTGTCACTTTTATGCCAAGAATGTTTAATGTTTACTGCACAATATCAATGTGTTTGCTACTTATTTGTACACTGAATACCCTTATAAGTTGACTACTTATTTGATTGAGTAAACTCATTCCCTCAATTGAATTGAGAAATGGTGCCTCCAAAACTTGTGTAATTAAGTTCACTTAACTTGGTGTTTATATAAATCTAACTTAACTATTTAAGTTAAGGTAACCAGATCCAAGTAGACTTAACTCAAATTTGCTATTTAACTGTTATTGTTTCAACAATCATTTTAACAGAATAGACTAAAATGTAGGTAATATTGTACACTAACACATCTTAATTAACAAAGATTATACCTAATAAGGTCAATCAAGAAATAAGCATATTTCTTCACAGAAATAATTAGACATTTGTACTTTATTGTACATGCATAAGTCCAACATAATCAAAAGGGATACAGATCAACCTAATGGTGCATCACACGAAACAACTATTTACAACAAATCAATATAAATAATACTACAAAAGAGCTAAAACCTCCATGAATGCTTAGTTGAAATGTTCCCTTTTGACAACATGATTTTTCCAATAATGACAACATTGGGGTTTACAGTGTAAAGATCTTCAATGTCCAACAATAGAGAGTGCTTCAAAAGTAGGGTATAAACTGAAGGTCAAGTCAAGTGGTTTTTATTGTCGTTTATACCATATACAGTTATTACAGTACACAGCGAAATGAGACAACGTTCCTCCAGGACCATGGTGATACATAAAACAACATAGTACAAACCCAGAACCACATGAGACTAATAACATACCTATATAAAATGCACGTGCAAACGTGTGCAAAATGTACGCGACAGTACAATAAATTACTATCAATGAACAGGACAATAGACACAGTAAGAGACAGTGCTGTCACGTTCACTGTGGTCTTTTGGTTTTGTACTGTTATTTTGAAGTTTAGTTTAGTTCCTGTTTCCTGTTTTGGTTTTTGTAGTCCTTTGTAGTTTCTTTTATTCTGTCATGTTCACTGTTGTCTTTTGTTTTGTGGTTTTATGTTGAAGTTTAGTTTAGTTCCTGTTTTGGTTTTTGTAGTTTCTTTTATTCTGTCATGTTCACTGTTGTCTTTTGTTTTGTGCTGTCATTTTGAAGTCTAGTTTATTTCCTGTTTCCTGTTTGGTCTTTGTAGTCCTCTGTAGTTTCTTTTTATGATTGGTGTTCCCCTGATTGCTTCTCCTTCCTTGATTGTTTCCCCCAGGTGTCCCTCATTCCCTTGTTTGTTCCTCTTGTATTTAAACCCTGGTTCTTTGTTCAGTCCTTGTTGATCGTTGTTTGTAGAATGTTGACATTTTGTTGCATGTGCTCCGTTTGAGGTTTCCCCGACTTTTATGGATATTTCCCCAACTTGTTTAGCCCCTTTATGTTTTCCTCATTTAGTTTATTTTTTCCCCATCGTGGACTTTTTATTTGTTCCTATGTTTGTTTATGTTTATATGCTTGGCAAATAAAGCTGCTTTTGGATCCGCACCTCCCGTCTGCCTTCTCCTGACTTCCCATCATTACAAGTGCAGCGCTGACCAGTCCACAGTAGTGCAAAAGATGACAGTTTCTAAAAATGCCAAATGTAAACATAACATACTATGAGATAGTGTTCTATTTTGCAATAACTGTTCAGCTATTGAGGGAGCAGCCAGTTATAAAGTGACACAATTAGATTGCAACTCAGGACGTGGTGTGTGTGTGTGTGTGTGTGTGTGTGTGTGTCAAACCAGTCTCTGAGTATTGAGGAGTCTTATGGCTGGGGGGAAGAAGCTGTTACACAGACTGGCCGTGAGGGCCCGAATGCTTTGGTACCTCTTGCCAGATGGCAGGAGGGTGAAGAATTTGTGTGAGGGGTGTGTGGCGTTGTCCACAATGCTGGTTGCTTTGCGGATGCAGTGTTTTTTGTAAATGTCTTTGATGAAGGGAAGAGAGACCCCGATGACCCCGAAGGTGCTCTATGGTCAAGGGTTCATTCTGGTCCAAAAACAAAAATCTGGATAACCATGGCATTCTTAATTATTAAAAAGACTTTATTATTTGGCTGAGTACAAAAGCTTAAAAAAAACCTGTCTTACACGTTTCAGAGTCTGCCTTCCTCAGGAAAAATCTAACAAATAAACTTCACACGTGAAGATCACCTAGTGTTCAACATTCACCATTACTACTTGTTTCCATACTCAAAGAGAATTTCAGAGATTATGAACTTAATAAAATAACAACTACACATCCACTTATGTATGATTTTCATGAGTGGATGGCAGGTAGCTATGTGTCACCTAAAGTAGAACTTTCTTAAACGAATTGGTTGCCCAAAAATTAAAAATTGTCTTGTAATTTACTCACCCAAGAGACAGTGTCAAAGAAAGACATTGCCATAAGGCTACCCTGTGCGGAAAAAGGGTTAAGTACTTTTTAACTATAAATCATCACTTCTGATAAGCTTCACAAAAGGATGGAGTTCACTCGGTCTCTGGTGACGTATTCGTATTGCCATGTTACAGACATAATTTCACATTCTCCTCGGTTGAGACATCCAGGATAAGCACACAAACTCACCATTGTGAGTAAAGAAACACATACAGATAAAAATACAAATCTAAACCAAAAACCAATGAAGATTCTATACAGCATTTATCCTATTCAGTTGTAAATAGTCCTATTTTCCAGGTGTGTCGCATGTGATTCAGTTCTCGTATGTCTCACGCCAATGCGATTATGTCACAAGTGCACAATGCTGCTGAACAGAAGCAAAGATTTAGAGTGTGACGAGAAGGAGGGCGTGGCCGGGCCATGACGATGCATGAGTATGCTCCAGTACAGCGGAGGAGCCGCTGATGTTTGCTGGGAGGCAGAGGAGCTGGCTGTCATCCACCAGCAGGTGTTGCTGATGGCTCGCTGCACAAGTGTTTGTAGCTTGCTAGCCTGCTTAGCATTGCTTATTCTTATACGTTCATCGTTTTTATCCTTTGCCATTTTACCGCATGCTTCTAGTTTTTCTGTTTTTCAACTGTTTAATCTGTGTGTATTATACCGCACGCACCTGTTTCTCTTGTTTTTTTATTTTTCCTATATTTTTTACGCATTTTTCTGCTTGTCTACATCTTGCGTCTTGACTGCATGCATTCGTTTTCTCCACTGTGTTTTACACAGATTACTGCATCAATCTCAAACATCTGCTGATTAGGAACCACATCAATCTCAAATCCTTGCCACACAAGAACAACCATAACAACAATAAACAACAAACATGCTGAAGTCATGGCATCCACTCATATTATTGTTTCCTGGATTGCATGTTACATGTTTACTATAGCTTCTTTCATCTGCAGTGAGGGATTCACATGTGATAAAACCAAGGAATTAGTCAGGCAGACGGAAAGGTTAATGAGCTAGAGACACGCATCCGAAAACTAGTGGAGGTCAGTGAGAAAGAGAAGCCACTGTTTCAGATGAGGGCAGTATAGCAACCAACACATACACTTTGATTCCGGCTGTAGAGTGGTGCCGAGACATTTGGGTGACGTCTCGGCAGCATACTCGCTCAGCAAAGTGACAACACACTAACATTCCTGTTAGGGTTTCCAATCGATTCTCCACACTCAGTGATGCACCCACTGAGAATCATGTTGAAAAAGCATTAATAATTGGTGTTTCTATTCGAACGTGGAAATAGAGACTCCAACCACTATTGTTAAATGCATTTCATGTGCCAGAGCATCTAACATCAGATCAAATTTACAAGTGCTGGCTAATACTAAATGTAGATTTTCTAAAATTATTATTCATGTCGGCACTAATGATGCTCGACTTCGCCAGTTGGAGATCACTAGAGATAATGTTAAAGAGGTGTGTGAACTTGCAAAAACAATGTCAGACACTGTAATATGCTGGGGCCCCCTTCCTGCTCATTGTGGTTACGAGGTATATAGTAGACTAGTGTCACTGAATGGCTGGATGTCTGAGTAGTGTCTGGAAAATGGCATAGGATTTATAGACAATTAGAAGAGTTTTTGGGGTAGACATGACCTGCTAAAGAGGGACGGACTCCATCCTTCCAGGGAAGGTGCTACTCTCCTCTCTAGTAATTTGGCTCATAGTCTTAATAATTATATTATTTGACTAACTGGGGCCCAGGTCAGGAACCAGTCAAACTGGTTAATCCAAACATCTGCTAGCTGCCTTGAGATATCACATAGGTCACATAAACTGCAACACATAGAGACTGTATCACCTAGATATCACAAAGAGAATGGCTGTGTCTCTTGTTTGGAAGGCTACATGCTAGGTAGGATGCGTCCTTTGAAGGCTGCAGTATACCGAGTGTCCTACTTTAAACAAGCCTCATTTAAAATGAGATGACTTTCGTAGGACAAATGGAAACAGAACGGAACATGGTTGCTATGACAGCACACCACTCTTTATCAAGCGCAAGCACTTTGAGTAAGAAGGAACAAAGTCCCACTGGAAGGGAATGAATGAGGTACATTTTAGGATAGTTATAATGATGTAAAGAGAAAATAAAATAGATTTTACAGGTGTAGTTTTAGTATATTCATATAATTATACATACTATTTACTCTGCACACATCTATTGAGGTACTTCAAATTGGGAATTAAACATTTCTTGTGTTTGAACATCATATTTATTGGCAAATTGGCTTCATTTTTTTAGACTTTCCATTGAAGCAAATAATTGTGGGTTGTGAGTGACCAGAAAGGATACACCTCATGCATCCTCTGAATTCCCGTGAAAGAAGGTTGCATTCGAAGGCTGTATTCGAAGTGTCCTACTCGCTTTTCTGAAACGAGACAGCCTCAATGACATATGCAGCCGACAAATGTGACCTCTTGAGGATACATCCTTCCAAACTAGACACAGGTAATGTATCTGTTCCCCGAACTATCTAAATCATTTAGAAAAAATTTGATTAAGGTTAAACTTGAATTTTTTTTTTAAGATAAACATCATATAAAGGTAAGGCTACTAAATATTAGATCTCTTTCTACCAAAGCACTAATTGTAAATACAATTTTTACAGATCAGAGTTTGGATGTGCACTGTTTGACTGAAACCTGGCTGAAACCGGATGAATATATTAGTTTAAATCAATCTACTCCTCCAGGTTATTTTTATAAACAGAGCCGTGTCTGAAGGGTCGAGGAGGAGGTCTTGCTACAATTTGCAGTGAAGTTTTTGATGTTTCTCAGAAGACAGGATATAAATTTAAGTCTTTTAAACTAATAATGCTTAATATGACACAGACATAAATTCAAAATCTCTGTCATTATTCATCACCCAAGACAGCTACACTAATAATCTTCCAGATTTGTCTCACATACTCAGTAAGCAAATGAGTCTAGAAGAACTTATATAGACAGAAAATATAAATACAGCCTTCTCTAGCACTCTTTTTAAATTAAAAAGCCACAATATGTATGTTAGATCCAATACCAACTAAGCTATTAAAAGAGGTATTTCCAGTAATCCCAGAACATCATCTTAATATTTTTATCTCCTCGCTATCCTTTGTACATGTCCCAAGAAACTTTAAAATGGCAGTTATCAAATCGTTTATTAAGAAGCTACAGCTTGATCCTTGAGAATTGTCTAATTACAGACAAATCAAACATTTATGTCGAAAATACTAGAAAAGTTAGTGTCCTCCCAACTATGTTCATTTCTATAGAGGAATGGAATATATGAGCATTTGTAGTCAGGATTTAGGCCCCATCACAGTACAGAGACTGCAATTATCAGAGTTAAAAATAACTTGCTCTTATCATATGATCACAGCTGCATTTCTCTTCTAGTGCTTTTAGATCTTAGTGCTGCCTTCGACATGATAGATCACAAAATTCTCTTGAATAGACAGGAGAATTATGTTGGCATTAGTGGACTTGCATTAGCATGCTTTAGGTCCTATTTATCAGACCGCTACCACTTTGTATGTGTAAAAGAGGAATTGTTAAATCAAACAAAAGTTAAGTATGTAGTGCCACAGGGATCAGTTTTAGGACCACTGATTTTCTTCTTATAAATGTTTCCCCTTTGAGATATTATTAGGAATCATGGAATACGTTTCTACTGTTATGCCGATGATACCCAACTTTATATTTCTTATAAATCCAATAAAAATTCACAACTCTCCAAATTAACAGTGTATCAATGAAATCAAAGACTGGATTACCAGAATTTCCTTCTACTCAATTCTGACAAAACAGAGGTACTAATGATTGGACCAAACACCTCTAAAAATATGCTGCTTAATATATAATTTGATAATTTCTCGATGGATGTACTGTTATGTCATCTTTGATACCAATCTGTCCTTTGAAAATCAAATTTCCAACGTTTGTAGAACAGCATTCTTCCACCTGAGAAATATTGTTATATTACAACACATACTCTCTGTTGCTGATAAATTGGTTCACAATGCAGCTGTAAAGAGTGTTTTATATATTAGCCCAATTTTATCATCATTACATTGGCTACCTGTTAAATATTTTATTAGTTTTAAAATTCTGTTAACTACATACAAAGCTTTGAATGGTCTAGTTCCACAGTACTTAAGTGACCTTCTGACATGCTATATTCCATCACGTTCATAACGATCACAAAATTCTGGCTTGTTAATAATTCCAAGAATATCACAATCGACAAAAGGAGGTAGATCCTTTTTATATTTAGCTCCTAAACTATGGATTTTCTCCTTAACAGTGTTCGGGATGCAGACACACTCACTCAGTTTATGTCTAGACTAAAGACTTATCTATTTAGCCAGGCATACATCTAATGTATCCATCAACTCACAGTTAGGTTGCTTTAGTTAGGTCTGCCAGAACCAGAAACATCCATCATGATCTATAACTCGCAAATAAAATTGAATGACATCTACGCTAATATTATTCTATTTGTTTCCATGTCTCATATCCCAAGGTTACCAGAGCCTGCCAGATCCAGATCTGTTCTTGCTTGGTGTCTGACTGCACTCCACGTGTCGCTGAGAGATGACGACACACTACATTCAGTGCTAGCCAGACATCACTTCAGTTTTTTTACTTCAGAGGATGATCTGATCCCAACTCCAACTGTAAGACATCAGATACTTCATATGCCACAGCTTGAACCTTGGATTTAGAATGGACACCACCGAACCTCACCGCAATGACCTGCAGATTGAACTGTGATGCACCCCATAATTTATCTCTGCTTGCATAACCTTAGTTTATTGATGGACTACACTCATGAAATGGAATGCATAGACAATTATTGAATTGCCGACAAAAGCCTTAATCAGCCAATTAACAAAGGACAATGCAGCTACTTCAAAGGCATTAGTCATTAATCATAAAGTTCATAAAACAAAATCTTTTCATACTATTTTTAAAACACTGAACCTTAACTCTTACTTCATTTACCAGTTTAAATCCATAACTTGCACTGCACACAAATACATAATATTGGCATTATATTCATGTTGTTTTGCCAGAAGGGAACTGGCCCCAAACTCCAAGAGAGACTGGTTTCTCCCAAGGTTATTTTATTCCATTTACCAACATCTTATGGAGTTTTGTTTTCCTTGACAAAGTAACCTTCAGCTTGATCACAGGGTTTCTAAATACAATTAATATTTATTTATTTTATTTCTATACACATTTTACAATCATATTTAATCAAACTACACTGTAAGACATTATATATATTTCATTAAAAAAAAAAGTTTTTGGTTAATGCATGATTTCCTGTAAACCTGCTTTGAAATGATGTGCATTGTGAAAAGCGCTATACAAATAAAAATGACTTGACTTATTGTTAAGGGACCATTTAGTAAGATTCAATATGAACCCCTTAGGTGGTAAATCTGTATCAGGTCTAGTACTCAGAAAATATTCCAAAGCCAACAGCCCATTAATAATACATGTAAAATAATAAAGGAATTTTAATTATTAAGAGTGCCATGGTTATCTAGCATTTTGTTTTTGGACCTAAAGATCTTCATTATTGTTAATTTGGCTTTAAGTTCATTCATATCATCAACTGAATTAGAAAGCTTTTTGAGATCAATATTTTACAAATAAAATGTTAATATATCCCAATAAATAAGCATACATCTTACACACTGATACAGATACAATCTCACACAGGATAAGTATGCATTGGCAATACAATCTTACACATAACATATAAGTAAACACAAGGAACACAACTATTTAAAAAAAATAAAAAAATGCTAAAGCCTTGCAAACAAATGCATCCCAGAAAAGGTACGTGACTTTGAAATTCCAGTTGCACTGTGTGTAATTTGGACTGTTACTGTAGTAATAAGTTGAATTGCTTCTATGGAGATGCACAGGCTTTATGGATAAATTTATTGTGAATAAGCTAATGGTCTTCAAGGCTATTAGTCATAACTAAATATGATGGTCCATTAGTAATTTGTATCCCAGTTGAGTTCCTGGCCCAATGTTTGTAGATCTTGATTCCAGGATTGAGTTACTCCCAATGTTTTGTAGAGATTAAAGGTGGATGCAGTCAGAATTATTTCCCTCATTAATAAGTTTCAAACATGTTGTACAATTGATAGTACTTTTAATATGTAATAAAAATAAAAAAGTTTAAAATCAAGAACACTCACATGAGATGAAGATCTGCAGTCATATCAATGGCCCCATAGGCTAAGAGCTGTATTATTTTACAAGGAGCGGGTTGCCTCGTGGAGGCCCACATGTTAAGATCACATGACCAGCCAAATACAACTCACTTTATCTTGTAAATGTTATTGGACACCTATGGCTGATGGTTTCGGTGCATTTCTGTGTCAGTATCTGTCCACAGGGTACTTCTTTAATGTCCTAAAATAAAGAGAGCAGTCCAAATTTTACCGCATATGTCTTGAAGTGTCAAAACACCCCTAATCGCACATGAAGAGTCAAATGATCTTGAATACTTTAATAGGTTATAGTTAAACCATAATGGAGAATCATGATAGAATACAAGATTACATGAAAGAACTGGCCCACATGATTTATGTGCTAATTTTAATTTAATACCAGAACACAATATTTTCTCAATCGTTTACAAGGTTTCACTTGATGTTGTGTGATCAGATGCAACAGGTTAACAGAAGAGTTATTATTCTTGGTTTTTACTACTTTCATTTAAAAAGCCCAATAATACAATTTATAATTGGGTACTGCCAAACCACCAGAGCATTTGGGATGTTGAAATGTGTGAAACTGAACCCAAGTTTCCTTGCCATTCACAGTAAACTTTGCAGACAAAGTTAAAATAATGAGGCAGTGGTACTATGTATGAACCACAGAAAAAGGGAAATGTAATCTTCTGAGTGTATTCATTTTCATGATTGAGATTGTGCTCTGCAGAGACACTTTTAACAAAGATTATCTCTGGAGGTCAGCAGTGATCTCTTCCTTGAGCTTGTTGTAGTTTATCTGGGAAATGTTTGAGAAACTTGATATGTTAATACATAGAGTAAATGTGTGAATATATTGTGCCATTAAACATGAGGAAAAGATGAACATGTGTACTGTTTTGGAAGGGCATTAAGAGGGACAGTAAGAAAATTATCCCAATTGATTATATAACATGGCAAATGGCTGAATTGAGTAAACACATAATACAGTATATTTGAGGGAGGGACTGAGAGATGTTTGTAAAGTGGAGTAATATAGATGTTAGACTTAGGCTATGAATCATTGGGTGGAATGTACTTTAGTTTAAAATATAGTTTTATGGTTTAGGCTTGTGGTTTAAAAAGCAGAGGAGACCTCATCCTTGATGTACAATGCCACAGGAAAAAGGGCATTTTAAAGAATGTTGCCTATGTGTATAACTACTGAATGCCTCTAAAACTGCCCACTAATATTGCTGGCTGAGATGATCGAAGGCTTTTTGAGCATCCAAGTTGAATACCACTGAAGGGTTTGGATTCAATTAAAATTATGAATGATATGCAATAGAAATCTAGGAATGTCTAAAGCCACTCTCCCTTTTAATGTTATATTTGGCCATGGTGAATTAGCTTTCCTACATAGTGTCCCAATCTTCTAAAAATGACTTAGTTTTATATAACATGTATGAAAGATATTCTGTAGGTTTGTAGTTGCTTCATTTTGAAAGGGGAGATTACCTTTTTTTAAAGGATTTTAAGTATCCTGAATTCTGTGAAATTAACCGTTTTCAAGAGATCAGAATTTCAAAGTTTAGAATTTTAGAGGAGTGGCCCAATAAGATCATACATTTCTATTAAAAATCTCTTGTGTGAGAGAAAGTGTTATTGTTGAGCAAGATGATTTTCTTGTGTCATGAAACATGCCAATTGCTAAGATATGCACCACTTGAGTCCTTCACCTTTCAGTAATTTGCCAGTTAATCACAATTGTATAATTTGTTATGCATGCCTCTCACACAGTTTTATTTGTAATTACAGTTTTCATTGTCTTTCCCGTAACCCCAGTGATATGTTTCTTTAGTCATCAGGTCTCCTCATTGCCCCCATTTAGCCTTTTTTAATTTCATTGTCTGAATTGTGGTTGTCTGAATTGTCTCAGTTAACTGGCCAGTATGCAAATTTAATTAAAAGCAGGGATTATCACAAAAACTTGCAGTCACATTTGAGCATCTGTGTGTCTAAAAATGTCACTCAGGAAAACAACACACTATAGTTGATGTTCTGATCCAGCCAGATAAAATATTATCCTAGCTGGACAGCAGACCCCTATTGCTTCCAGCTGCCTTGTCATGCTGAGACAAAGAACGAGAGAATAAACAAGAGGGAGATAAAGGGAAATTTAGTCTTAAGGGCAGTGTGTCATAAAATTTCATTTCCACGACAACCTTCCTGCAAAGCAACCTGATTTACACATGCTGCTCAGTGTGTGGTAAACACTCACATTGTGCCATTTGATAAACATTCACAATAAAGCTCTGTGACTAATGGCCAGAGGCAATTTTCTGATTTTTCATAGAAAAATAGAGATCTCTCGCTCTCTCTCTCTCTCTCACACACTCACTTTTTACAATAAAAGTTTCAATAAAACAAAAAGACCTCACAGCAATTCTTTATGGAATTTGAGGACACTGGTTTATATACTGTGAACTGGTTTGATTGGAGCGATGGAGGAGTCAGGAGACAACGAGGCAGGTTCATGGTCAGACCTTTTATTAGTCGTTTTTTCCCTTATACACAGAATCGACGGTGACCGTCGATAACACTTAAACCTCTGTTAAAGGTGTATATATATATATATATATATATATATATATATATATATACATATATATATACATATACATATACATATATATATATATATATACATATACATATATATATATATATATACATATACATATATATATATATATATATATATATATATATATATATATATATATATATATATATATATATATATATATATATATATATTTGAGCACTCTTGAGACGTACTCTCCCATCTGTGCTTTCTGGAAACTCTCTCTCCCTCTCTCGACACGTTGCGTTCCTTAAATGTCTTTCTCCATATCACTATAATAAGACACAGGTGTTAGGAGGTAATTACAAACCAGGTGACAAGCCTTACCGCTCTCTCTCTCTCCCACAGACCGACACACGACCATGCCCCCCATGCCACTTGCCGCCACCGCTGACTCAGGCCGGGGCAACATCCGGCCTGCCCACTCCACCCCCATTTCTGGAGAGAAAGTCAGCCACAACCATCTGCACCCCTGGCCTGTGGACCACCTTGAATTTAAAGGGCTGGAGAGCCAGATACCAACGGGTGATCCATGCATTAGTATCCTTCATGCGGTGGAGCCACTGCAGAGGGGCATGATCGGAACTTAATCGCAAGGTACTCCTTCTCGATGGTGCTATATTTTGTCTCCCTGAAGGAGAGCTTGCGACTAATAAAAAGCACTGGCCGTTCCTCCCCTCCAACCACCTGCGAGAGCACTGCGCCCAGCCCCCTGTCAGATGCATCAGTCTGCAAAATAAAGGGGAGAGAGAAATCAGGTGCATGTAAAAGCGGCCCCCCACACAGTGCAGATTTTACCTTAAGGAAGGCCTGTTGGCACGACTCTGTCCACTGGATCGGATCGGGAGCCCCCTTTTTAATAAGGTCAGTCAGCGGGCTGGTGACATCAGAATAACTAGGCACAAACCTTCGGTAGCAGCCAGCCAGCCCCAAAAGCTGCTTACCCCCTTTTTGGTCATGGGTGCGGGCAGGCTGTGATCGTTGTGGTTTTATCAACCTGTGGACGTACCTGCCCGTGACCCAAGTGGAACCCCAGATACCTAACTTCCACCCGCCCAATTGCACACTTGTTCGTGTTTGCCGTGAGTCCTGCCCGCCTCAGCGCTCTCAGGACCGCCCTCAGATGTTGCATATGCTGCCGCCTGTCATTACTGTAAATTATAATGTCATCCAGATATGCGGCGGCATATGCCGTGTGGGGTCTGAGGATCTTGTCCATAAGGCGCTGAAACGTGGCCGGGGCTCCAAACAAACCGAACGGAAGTGTCACAAATTGGTGTAATCCGAACGGTATGGAAAAAGCATTTTTTTCTCGGGACATTGGAGTTAAAGGAATCTGCCAATACCCCTTTGTTAAGTCCAGCATCGAGTAAAATTGAGCCGCACCTAACCGATCGAGTAACTCATCAATTCGCGGCATTGGATAAGCGTAAAATTTGGACACTGCGTTCACTTTCCGATAGTCAACACAGAAACGGACCGAGCCGTCGCTCTTCGGTACCAGAACTACCGGGCTGGCTCAATCACTGTGCGACTCCTGTATTATGCCCATTTCGAGCATTGCCTCTAATTCCTCCCTAACAACCTTTTTCTTGTGCTCGGGGAGATGATAGGGCCGGCTATGAACCACCACACCCGGGGTGGTCTCGATATGGTGTTCTATGAGGTTAGTGCGACCGGGCAGGTGAGAAAACACATCTGCGAACTCCGCTTGCAGCCTCGCAACATCTGTCAGCTGCGACGGCGAGAGGTGGTCTCCGCAAGGGACCAGGTAAATTAATTTTCTTTGAGCGATTCCTCCGGTCCGAGCTCCGCCTTCTCCGGAACCGCCGTCGCCAATGCTACAGGTACCGCCTCCCTCCATGGTTTGAGGAGGTTGAGGTGGTAGGTTTGACGTGCCCCTCTCCTATCTGTTCGCTTAACCTCATAATCGAGATCTCCAACTCGTCGCATGACCTCAAAGGGTCCTTTCCACTTGGCGAGTAATTTGGAGCTCGAGGTGGGCAGTAAGACAAGTACTTTATCTCCCTGTGAAAATTCCCGTAGCCGAGTGCCCCTGCCGTACAGTCGCGTTGGCGTTCTTGCGCTTGGAGCAAATTCTCCTGTGTTAACCGCCCCAAAGTGTGGAGTTTTGCTCGAAGGTCAAGAACGTATTGAATTAGATTTTTGCTATCCGAAGGTCCTTCCTCCCAAGCTTCCCGTATGATGTCAAGCACGCCCCGTGGCCGGCGCCCGTACAGTAGTTCAAACGGGGAAAAGCCGGTGGAGGCTTGCGGGACCTCCCGTACTGCAAACAGTTCGAGCCACTTATCCCAGTTTTTAGCATCTTCGTGTACGAACTTACGAATCATGTTTTTCAAGGTCTTATTAAATCGTTCCACCAGTCCATCGGTCTGCGGGTGGTAGACGCTGGTACGAATCGACTTAATGCCTAATAATTCATAAAGTTCGCAAAGTGTACGTGACATGAATGTTGTGCCTTGATCTGTGAGAATTTCCTTTGGTATCCCCACTCGGGAGATAATTTTGAAGAGTGCCTCCGAAACTCTGCGTGCTGAGATGTTGCGTAGAGGCACTGCTTCCGGATATTGCGTTGCATAGTCCACCAGAACTAAAACAAAGCGATGCCCGTGTGCAGTCTTTTCTAATGGCCCGACGAGATCCATTCCAATTCTGTCGAAGGGGGTCTCGATCAATGACAGCGGGCACAATGGCGCTTTTGGGGTGGCCGGTGGGTTCACCAACTGACATTCCCTGCACGCCGCACACCACTTGCGAACGTCTCCGTGAATGCCCGGCCAAAAGAAACGGGCCATTATACAGTTCAAAGACTTTTCGTGACCTAAGTGGCCGGCCATTGGATTATAGTGAGCCGCCTGGAAGAGTGTTTCCCGACGGCTCTTCGGTACTAACAGCTGCGTTGTAATCTCTTTAGTTTGAGTGTCCTGCGTCACTCGATACAACCGCTCTTTGATAATAGAAAAGTATGGGTATGTGAATGCAAGACCGGGCTGGAGTTCTTGACAATCAATTACTTTCACTTGATCGGAGGCGTGCCTGAGGGACTCGTCACGCGACTGCTCCAGAGGGAAATCCCCCTCAGGGAAACCCCTGAGGACGGGAACTCCCTCGTCTGTGTTAGCTTGACGCGGAGCCGACATTGACGGCCCTGGCACTGCCTCCCCAGCCATAGTATCACACGCCACACCACGTGCCACCACACTGCAGGACCCATCCACACATATTACCCTCAGTAAATTTTTAAAACCGGGCCAATTGGTTCCCAGGATTAGTGGATTGTTGAGGCGGGAATTAACCGCGGCCTCGACTCTATTGCTTTTCCCCCTGAATCGTACCTCAACGGTAACCACTGGATACTTGTGAATGTCCCCATGCACACACCTCACCCTTACCAGCTTATTTTTATCTAATTGGCCTTGCACCAAGCGTTGGTGGATCGAGGTTTGAGAACAACCTGTATCCACCAAAGCTTGATGTGTATCCCCCTTCACCCTTACCGGTATGCGATACATTCCTGCCCGATCGGGGGCAGCCTGTGGAGCATCGGGGATCCAAACCAGAGTCCCACCTCCATCACTGGACACCGCTCCTGGTTATGTCCGGCTTCCCCACAGCTCCAGCAGACCGGCCCAGGTCTTCCTTCCACACTCGTGGGGGGCGGGCTTGCCAACCTGGGGGGAATAGCGGAGAGAGACAGGGGGTTTGAAGGGGCAGAAAAGCCCCCCACCTCCAAGGAGCCGGAATTGGGCGGGAGGGAGGGGAACGGGGGGAGGGGGAGGGAACACAAGACACAGGGGGTGGAGAGAGAGAGAGAGAGAGAGAAGATACTGCCTCGCGGCCTCCTGGGAACGCCGCCATGTATTCCTCTGCCAGCTGGACGGCCCCATCCAACTACACCGGGCGGTGGCACTGGACCCAATCCGACATGCCTTGGGGAAGTTGGGAGATGAACTGCTCCAGTACCACCATGTCGACCACTTCCACAACGTCGCAGGTTCCCCCCACCAACAGCCATTTCCGGCAGGCGTCACGGAGCTGTTGCGCAAACGCGAACGGGCGGCCGTCCTTCCCGAAGCTTAACGAGCGGAATAGCTGTCGCCTCTGCTCCGGGGTCTGACCGACCCGTTGCTGGATGGCTTTCCTCAAATGGCTATAGTCCAGGAGGCTGGCGGCGGGAAGTTGTTGTGCCGCCAGCTGCACCTCCCCAGAAAGTAGGGGCAATAGGCGGGCCGCCCACTGATCGGGAGGCCACCTCCATACCTCCATGTCTCTCTCTGTATCACTATAATAAGACACAGGTGTTAGGAGGTAATTACAAACCAGGTGACAAGCCTTACCGCTCTCTCTCTCTCTCCCGCAGACCGACACATGACCATGCCCCCCATGCCACATATACATACACAAAAACTAATTTAATATATTCAGCATGAAATAAAACATTGCAGGAGTGAATGAAGCAGTAAACTGGCATCTCTCTCTCTCGCGCCCGCTCGTGCTAACATTTTCACCGTAATAATTACGAGAAAGGTTTCCAAACTTCTCTTCTTATTGACAAATTCATCCAGATCTGACAATAGCCCTTAAAGGGATAGTTCACCCAAAAATAAACATTCTCATTATTTACTCACCTTCATGCCATCACAGATGACTTTCTTTCATCTGCTGAATACAAATGAAGATTTTTAGAAGCATTTCTCAGTTCTTTTGGTCCATACAATGTAAGTGAATGGGTGTCAACATTTTAAAGCTAAAAATAAAATCACATTGGTCAGCATAAATGTAATTCATAAGACTCCAGTGGTTAAATCAATATCTTCAGAAGCAATGTGATAGGTGCATGCTAGCTAGGATGCATACTTTGAAGATAGCAGTATACTGAGTGCCCTCTTTTAAACAAGCCTCATTTAAAAGAGGCAGCTTTCTTAGCACAAACGGAAACAGAACTTATCATGGCTACTTTGATAGCATGCAACTCTTTGACAAGTGCGAGTGCTTTGAGTGAGAAGGGAACAAAGTCCCTTTGGAAAGAAAATTTTAGGAGAGTTATAATTATGTAGAGAGAAAAGAAAATAGAATTTACAGGTGTATCAAGGGGCAGAGCCAGGAGTATTTCAAAGGGGTGGCCAGGCAGGGTCTGTGGTGGCACAGAAATGTTTGGGCAGAATGTTAAGTTTGTACATTTGTACAGAGATGATTTCACCTCTAAAGAATTACATTTTGCCAAAATATTACCAAATAAATGACTAAAACAGCAATTGCGAGTAGGGTGGCCTAGTTCTGGCACTGGGTGTATCATACTTTATTTTAATAACAAATTACAAAAATTATACATATTATATACTCTGAACCCATCTACTGAGGTACTTTAACTTGGGAATTAACATTAATTGTGTTTAAACATCATATTTTCAAGCAAATTGGTGTCATTTGTTTTAAACAAATGATGTTCATTTCTGTTGAATTGTGGGTTATGAGTGACCATGAACAATACACCTCATGCATCCTCCGAATTCCCGTGAAAGTAGCTCGCATTCAGAGGCTGCATTCAGAGTGTCCTACTCACTTTTCTGAAACAAGACAGCCTTGATGACATATGTGACTGACAAATGTGACCTCTGGAGGATGCAGTCTTCGAAACGAGACAGATCACTTTCACATTCTTCTGCTTGTATATTCACATTCTTCTCTGCATATCGCCCACTGCCTGTCATCAAAAAATGACAAATATTGATCTGTTTCTAACCCACACCTATCATATCACTTCTGAAAATATGGTTCCCCGTCTGTCGCTCACTCAACGTTCTGTCGAAAGAAGCGACACTAGGAGTCTTTCTCGAAGTCCTCGGTTACCTCTGAACTTAAGAAAAGGCCAATGAGAAATTGGCAGACAGAATTTGCATGTCCCTCCCCCGGACATACGTGTATAAAAGGAGGGAATCGTGCTTCTGTACATTCAGATTTTTTCTTCGGCAAGCTGGTGTTCCACTACTGTTACACTCGCCTCTAAGAGCATTGCTGTTGGATCCTACGGCGCATTACCAGCGGCTTTCTCCCTTCTCTGCATGCCAGTGCAGTCCACGCCCCTGAGCGCTTCAACAGCATTTCCTTAAAGAGCAAATAGATATGTAAAAGAGTATATTATCTCTAAAAGAGAATACAAATTGGCATTGAACATCTTTTCAAAGACGCATGTTTTTAAAGATGTCTTTCCGCCTTTGTGTAGTTCCTGATGCGGCAGATATCTCTCCACTTCTGATTATCGTAAGAGCTGCCTCGCGTGTCTGGGCTGCGATCACAAGCAGGCAGCATTTTATGAATGGTTAATGTTCTCATTGCAAGAACATAACTATGGCAACGGTGTGGTCGAGCATTCTTTCCTCAGGGAGAATGCAACTTCAGCCGCATTCCACCCGCCCCCAGCACGGTCGTTTGCTTCCGTCTGGGTCTGATGCAAGCTGGATGATGATTTCACCACTGCATCAGAGAGCGTCACAGCAGTGTCTGATGCTGATGACTCGACTGGGCTGCCACCTTCAGGACTGCTCATCCAGTCTGAGCCTGATGCACAGATGTCCGCTATGCTCACACAGACTCCCATTCAAAGGTGCTCATGCAGAAACTTACTAACGTGTGTCTAGCATCTAGATTGGCTCGCAGCGGTAGACCTGAAGGATGCATACTTTCACATCTCATTTTCACGTCTCAGAGACCATCCCTACGGCTCGTGTCCAACGGCCCGACATACTAGTATCAGGTCCTCCCCTTCGGCTCGTCCCTGTCCCCTCGTGTCTTCACGAAGGTCGCAGAAGCCGCCCTTGCCCGCTAAGGGAAGTGGACATTCTCGTAATTTGCGGGCAGCCTCAACACGGCAGCGGATTCTCTGTCGCAACAAGCGGCATGCTCAGTGGAGAGTGGAGGCTCCACCCCCAGGTGGTCCAGCTGATTTGGGAGTGGTTCGGCAAAGCACAGGTGGACTTGTTTGCTTCCCAAGAGACCTCCCACTGCCCGCTCTGGTACTCCCTAATGGAGGCTTCCCTCTGGACAGATGTGCTGGCACAGAGCTGGACCCAGGGGCTGTGCAAATGTACATTTCCCCCAGTGAGCCTACTTGCACAAGTGCTGTGCAAGGCCAGGAAGGATGAGGAACAAGTCACCATAGTGGCCCCCTATTGGCCCAGCACCTCCCTGGCAGATTCCCCTGAGAAGGGACCTTCTTTTTCAGGGGCACCCTCTGGCATCCATGCTCAGACCTCTGGAACCTCCATGTCTGGCCCTTCGACGGGCTGCAGACGATCCAAGTGGCCTACCACCTGCTGTCGTAGACATGATCAACCAAGCCAGAGCTCCCTCTACCAGCCAGCTTTGTTCACATGAATTGAGAAAATCAAATATTTCAGTATTGCCGAAGAAACCGACGCATGCTAACCTTCCTCTGCCATGCCATTTTAAACCTGTCTGATGTGATAACTTAAACAAACATGCGTACTGCTCCTCACATATCAATGTCACTTAAGTTCTTACATGTGCAGTATGACAACTGGTATAATATTGGATTATGTACAACTGAAATATGATATGGATAAACATTCATCACACCAATTCTATCACACAACTCATATGAACAGCAAAGCTTTAAGGAAAAAACTACCAAAATGCCCTCTCTTTTTCATCATTGCCTCATGTAGGTATTCTTGGACTAATTCTGTTTAGACAGTGTGGCCAGTGTCAGCACAATCAAGAGATTTGTGGCTTGAGGCCCCTGAAAGTCCCAAAAGGGATTACAACTACTGAATATATCTCTGAAAAAGGAGTCAGCTTCAAAATAATTGAAGAATCCAAGCAAAAGGCAAAGATGGCTCTGGTCCTTAATAATACAGGAATACTTGTATTATTAAGACATGCAGCACAATGGTCAAAGATCTCTAATAACATCTAATGCATATTTGCATTTAAAAACAATTTAAAAAACAGGCCCAAAGTGTGAATTTTCTTAGTTTACTATCTTTACAACTGAACAACACCAAGAGAGTTTTAAGTTCTAAGGAAATTTTTAAGACATAGTTCAGCAAATGTGATACTAAATCAATTAGCAACTCCACATAATGGCCTTGCTTGTGACGATTCAGTCAATAAGCTTGTTCAAGGGCCAAAAACAAAACCGAGGTTGCGAACCCCCTTTAAAGTATGCAGAACACAACAACCATCCCTCTCTTTTTATTCGTCAAAGCATTGTCAAGGTGAGAAGAGATAAAATGAGAAGGTTGGAATCTAGGTCATTTTAAGGGTTACAGAGCAAAGGTTAGCTGGAGAAAGCAATTATTAATGAGCATGACTATCTGTACACTGCACAACTGGTATGTGTAAATACATATAGTATGTGCTCAAAGTACTGCTTTGTAGTGCTACCAGACCATGGCCACTGTCTAGGTGTAATTGAGAGTGCTGCACACAGAAACAGGATTTATTTCTTTGTGCAAAGTCAACAGCCTTGGAATAATTGCATGTGTGTGCAGGAGGGGGTTTCTGGAGGATTACAGAGCAGTGCAGGTGCATGCCAATGTGCATGTCAACTTGCTTCGATTCCCATTCTTGGTCAGTTCATTAGATTTTGCCTTTTTTTCCTTAATCAAGCTCAGTAGAAGAAATTCTCCTAATAAATGAACAGAAGTGGAAATGCATGAAACATAGTGAAAGAAAAATTTACATATTCAGGCATATTTCCATTGTGTAATAAAGGCTCCTTAGATTTATCCAACTGTTAATTACTTTAATCTGTAATAATTGGTAGTAACATGGAATCCATTAACAATCATTAGTGTTTCCAACAATATGGAGATTTTAATTGATTTATATGCAAGATGATCTCCTTATAATTAAACACTTTAGCTAATCAGATGTAGTAGATGCCATTGTGGACTTCTAAGATAGAAAAATTATAATTTATTGATTTATTTTTTTAGTGGATGTACAAAATGTAATTTTCAACAGCTTAAGTCAGTTCCACGTTTACAAAATAAATAAATAATATATTAGCAAATGTACATTATAAATATTCCTACATTTAAGTATATCTCTTAAAATGAATCTTTTCCGTATCATAGTGGATTAGTAGTATATCACCATTGGTTATCAAATACAATAGCTCTACAGTCATTATTTACTTCATGATGCCTTGATTAATGCATTACCTGTAACAAATATTGCTCAGTTATTAATATGTCAAATAGTCCTTTGCAGTTTGAAATTGGAGCAATTAATGAAATTATATTTAAAAAAAACACATAAATATATGCTTTTTATGATATACTGTACTAATTACTTCTTTTACAATTTCTGGACACATTTGTGCAATTATTTCTATCAAAACTTGAGAGTTCAGTGATAAGTTTGTTTATTTAAAATACCTCTATCTCCAGGTTATTAACTGTTTTTGTACATGCTCAACTTGTGTACACAAACTGTACAACTCCACAAGAACATAATGTAATTTATAGACAATCACCTTGTGTTACTATGACACCATTCAGAAGTCAGGCATGAGAGACGTCATTGATGTCCTCTTGCCAATTCCCCTACAGGCAACTTATAATTAAACACACAAGATATAATTATATTACATCTTTTTGAATGGCTTCACACATTACAGTTTTTCTCAATCGCTTTGGCTCAGATCTCAAATGAGAATTATTTTTTCAAAACAATAATTTCAAATCTCTGAACAATCAGTTTCTTGTTCACACCAGATTCTACTTTCTTATTCATTTAAGCAAATTGCACGTGTTTTGGCAAATGTTTGCAAAAGAGTAAGTACAATTGTCTACAATTTGCACAATAACTAAATGCACATGGCATGCAGATCAAAACTGAGGAGTTGATTCTCAGTAAAATTGTCATAATCTTCACAAATTCTTAACATCCTTTCATCGTGTGAGACATCACATGCAAAATGATCCATTCAATGATCAAAATCTATCAGGCATACATATATTCCATAATTATCTATGACATGGAAAGTTTGTGATGCCTGCTAAATCTCTGGCCAGAACAACAAGAGCGAAAGGATGTCCACCAAGAAGAACTTGTAGTGTTACATAGAGTGAGGAGGTACAATTTATTAGTTTTTTAATAAAAATTAGTTTTTTCATTGTTGATGGGATTGTTTTTTAATTTTTTGCATGGATGTCATTTTGTGGCAATTTTCTGTTTACTATATACAGGTGAAACTCAAAAAATTAGAATATCGTGCAAAAGTTCATTAATTTCAGTAATTCAACTTAAAAGGTGAAACTAATATATTATATAGACTCATTACAAGCAAAGTAATATATTTCAAGCCTTTATTTGATATAATTTTGATGATTATGGCTTACAGCTTATGAAAACCCCAAATTCAGAATCTCAGAAAATTAGAATATTGTGAAAAGGTTCAGTATTGTAGGCTCAAAGTGTCACACTCTAATCAGCTAATTAATCCAAAACACCTGCAAAGGGTTCCTGAGCCTTTAAATGGTCTCTCAGTCTGGTTCAGTTGAATTCACAATCATGGGGACGACTGCTGACCTGACAGTTGTGCAGAAAACCATCATTGACACCCTCCACAAGGAGGGAAAGCCTCAAAAGGTAATTGCAAAAGAAGTTAGATGTTCTCAAAGTGCTGTATCAAAGCACATTAATAGAAAGTTAAGTGGAAGGGAAAAGTGTGGAAGAAAAAGGTGCAAAGCAGCAGGGATGACCGTAGCCTGGAGAGGATTGTCAGGAAAAGGCCATTCACATGTGTGGGGGAGCTTCACAAGGAGTGGACAGAGGCTGGAGTTACTGCATCAAGAGCCACCACACACAGACAGGTCCTGGACATGGTCTTCAAATGTCGTATTCCTCTTGGCAAGCCGCTCCTGAACAACAAACAACGTCAGAAGCGTCTTACCTGGGCTAAAGAAAAAAAGAACTGGTCTGTTGCTCAGTGGTCCAAAGTCCTCTTTTCTAATGAGAGCAAATTTTTCATCTCATTTGGAAACCAATGTCCCAGAGTCTGGAGGAAGAATGGAGAGGCACACAATCCAAGATGCTTGAAGTCCATATTGGTTTGGGGAGCCATGTCATCGGCTGGTGTTGGTCCACTGTGCTTTATTAAGTCCAGAGTCAACGCAGCCGTCTACCGGGACATTTTAGAGCACTTCATGCTTCCTTCAGCAGACAAGCTTTATGGAGATGCTGACTTCATTTTCCAGCAGGACTTGGCACCTGCCCACACTGCAAAAAGTACCAAAACCTGGTTCAGTGACCATGGTATTACTGTGCTTGATTGGCCAGCAAACTTGCCTGACCTGAACCCCATAGAGAATCTATGTGGCATTGCCAAGAGAAAGATGAGAGACATGAGACCAAACAATGCAGATGAGCTGAAGTCCGCTATTGAAGCATCTTGGTCTTCCATAACACCTCAGCAGTGCCACAGGCTGATAGCATCCATGCCACGCCGCATTGAGGCAGTAATTAATGCAAAAGGGGCCCAAACCAAGTACTGAGTACATATGCATGATTATACTTTTCAGAGGGCCGACATTTCTGTATTTAAAATCCTTGTAATATTCTAATTTTCTGAGATTCTGAATTTGGGGTTTTCATAAGCTGTAAGCCATAATCATCACATTTATATCAAATAAAGGCTTGAAATATCTTACTTTGATTGTAATGAGTCTATATAATATATTAGTTTCACCTTTTAAGTTGAATTACTGAAATTAATGAACTTTTGCACGATATTCTAATTTTTCGAGTTTCACCTGTATGACTTTACATGTAAGAAATGTTTTAATGACTCTCGGAGAATTAATTAGCCTTATAAGGGACCGGGTGTGCACAATCACCACCTGGCCCCGCCCTCCACCCTGTCACAGTACTGTATGTGCAGTGCATGTCAATGGTACAATACTTTTCACATTGAAAATAAGGATAAACATCTTATCCAAGTGTTTCAAAACATGGTTATGAGTATATGCAGCTTTTTAATTGAAAGTTGAAAAGACTGGCAGAAGGCGGGGGTGATGAAAACACGGTGCGTGATCTCGGGACTCAAGTCTGGAGTCAGTGATGAAGCGGTCTCATATGCATCAACCCCTGTGTCGCAACCGCCGCAGAGGATGCCATATGCCCCAGGAGCATCTGGAATTGTTTTTAGAGGAACAGCTGTGCCTGGCTTGAACAAGGTGAGGCATTTCAGCACTGACTGAGTGCGTTCATTGGTGAGGCACGCTGTCATTAAGACTGAGTCTAACTCCAAGCCGAGAAAAGAGATGCTCTGAACCGGGGTGAGCTTGCTCTTTTCCCATTTGACCTGAAGCCCTAGACGGCTGAGGCCTGAGCACCTGGTCCCTGTGGGCGCATAGTAACTCTCGAGTGTGGGCCAGGATGAGCCAGTCATTGAGGTAGTTGAGTATGCGGATGCCCACTTCCCTTACCAGGGCAAGGGCTGCCTCTGTGACCTTTATGAAGACGCAAGGGGACAGGGACATGCCGAAAGGGAGGACCTGGCTTGGTTCAACCCGTAGAAGGGGTCGGTGTCGAGGCATGGAAGTATGTGTCCTTCAGGTCTACCGCTGTGAACCAATCTTGATGCCGAACGCAAGTTAGAATGTATCTTTGTGTAAGCATTTTGGACGCGAGTTTGGGCAAGGCCCGGTTGAAAACTTGCAAGTCCATGATTGGTCATAAGCTGCTGCCTTTCTTAGGTACGATGAAGTAAGGGCTGTAGAAACCATTCTTCATCTGGGCTGGAGGGACAGGCTCTATCGCATCTTTGAGTAGAAGGTTCGCGATCTCCGCACGCAGGGTGTTGATGTCTTTGCTGTGCATTAAGGTAAAGCGGACACTGACGAAAGGGGGCGAACTGAATCATGTAGCCGAGTTGGATGGTCCTGGCCAACTAGCACGATGGGTTGGGAAGTGAAAGCCACGCTTCAAAGCTTCGTGGGGACGATCACTTTCGACCTACCTGGCGAGGCTTCGCAGCGGGCGGGCAGCAGGTATTGTGGCATCGGGAGGCAAAAGCGTGTCCCGAGGCTCTGGTGCTGTGAGAAGACTCGAAGCACTTACCTTGCTCCACACACCCGGTCCTCTGGACTCGGCCGGGGGTCAGCCATCGTGGTAATTAAATATTTGTGAGGTAAAGACCATACATGCTTGTGTTGCATCTCGGGTGTGATGCGTCATAAAAATAAAATGTTTAGGTCACTGTGTCAAGTTAAATATATTTTAATCCTCAATCTTTAAACACATCTTGAGATCCCTTGGTTCGCATTTGCGCTCCTTCAAGTGTTTTGAACACAAGAACGTAACGCATGTTTGTGTTATGTGTCCGCTGAAGGGTTGTTAATGTTTTGTTCACTCTAATAAACTGTGTGTTGCTCACACAGCTGAAATTTCACTTACTGCCATCTGGAGTAAACAGGTGGCACTACAAGCTTGCATTTCTCAGGAATTTTTCAGGAAAGCATTGCAATTAAATGCATAAATTTTTTAACACGCTTTTTTTTTGTCCAATTAATCGCATGTTTTTAACATGTTAAATCGACATATCTCTAATATATATATATATATATATATATATATATATATATATATGTGTATATATATATATATATATATATATATATATATATATATATATATAAGCATATATAGCTCTCCATCAGAAACGTGTATGTGAATGTCAAGTGCATGCGTGTATGTGTTACAGGATTCAAATTAGTGAACAATAATAGGAGGTAGTGGCCCTACTAATGTCACCATTGCAGGGATCACCTCATAAGGGAATGGCCAGTGGCTCCATTATACCCTTCTCTCTCATGAAACCCTCTCAAAGAGCCATGAATACACAGCTCAGTCTCATGAGAACAGTCGGTGAAAAGCAGACTCATTATGAGCATGTAAGATACTAATATCAATCTGATGTGAACAATATGCAATTATAGCTATCATGTCATTTTCACAGGTGTTTGCAGCTTTTGCTATCGACGGACTGAAAACAGGCCGCCTTTGTGAGCATGTAGGATAATACCTAATGCTGAACAATATGCAATTACAGCTATTATATAATTTTCACAGGATTGTAGCTTTTGCTATACAAATTAACTGGTGACTAAATGGATAGTGAGCCACGTAATATGAGTGTTATATTTGGATGATATCACACTAAAAAATGTTGGGTTGAAAATAACCCAATTTGGGTTGTTTTGCAACCCATGGCTGGGTCAAATATGGACAAACCTGACCGTGGTTATTTTAACCTAACATGTTGGGTTGTACAACCAACCCAACACTATGGGTTGATTGTCTAACCCATTGTAACGTAGTTCAAGGGAAAGGAGGGGCGAGAACCGGCTTGACAATGTAAATAATATTTTAATTAACAACTTAAACAAAATACAAACACACACATATGACGGACATGTCTGTAAACGATCTCTCTCTCCCGCACGATCCTCTGCAGTCGACCTTTATCCCTCTCAGAGGATTGATTAGCCTAATACGGGACCAGGTGTGTAGGATCACGACCCGGCCCTGCCATTCATTTTAACAGTAAAACAGTGTAAAAATGCTACAGAAATAAAATGTTAATTGATTAACAAAAATTAACTGTAAAATATACAGTAAAATGTTTTAATATATTTTAAAAGTCAATACAGTAGTTTTTACAATACAATTATGTAAAAAAATTAAAATTTAAATGCAAAAAGAATGATTTTCCTGTATAATTAATGGTAAAAAGAACAAGAGAGTACATGTACTTTTTTACAGTAAATTATTGTTAAAATTACAGTAAAAAACAGTAATCGGGCGTTCCCACAATTCCCTGCGTGACACATTACATTTCATTATATTTTATGGGAATAGTTATGTTTCTTCTTATTTTTAATATCAGTTACATACACTGGGGTGTTCTGTGTTATATTTGATGTAATTTAGTTCATGCTTACTGCATTATTTAAATCTCACATGTGTTACCATGATGGTGATTGGTGTTTGTGTGAGTGATGTTGAGCGCTGTCTCTATATATTTATTGGTCATTGCTCCTGGGAGAGGCACTACTGATGAACTTCATGTCATCCTGTAGAGCCGACAATAAAAAACTACACTTCCACTGGTGCGTTTTTAACGGAGGTGAGCGGGTGTTTTCAATTAATTCCTATGGAAGTCCAGCGGTGGTTGGATACTGGGTGGTTGGATACTGGGACCGACAGCGGTACAAACAATCATGAACACAGCAGGAGCATATATATATATATATATATATATATATATATATATATATATATATATATACTTTGACTAGCATCGCATCAGGTATTAATCGACTTTGAGCCCTGCTGAAAAATCCAGCTAAAACCAGCCTAAGCTGGTTGGCTGGTCTTAGCTGGTTTAAGATGGAAGTAGTTGGTTTTAGTTGGTCTCCCAGCCTGGCTTAGCTGGTTTTAGCTGGTCTCCAGCCTGGCTTAGCTGGTCAGCTGGTCTCCCAGCCTGGTTTAGTTGGTTTTAGCTGGTCTCCCAGCCTGGCTTAGCTGGTCAAGCTGGTCTCCCAGCCTGGCTTAGCTGGTTTTAGCTGGTCTCTCAGCCTGGCTTAGCTGGTCAAGCTGGTCTCCTAGCTATCTAAGACCAGCTAAAACCAACACTGACCAGCTAAGACCAGCCTGACCAGCTAAAACCAGCTAAAACCAGCCTGGCCAGCTAAGACCAGCCTGGCCAACTAAGACCAGCTAAAGCCAACACTGACCAGCTAAAACCAGCCTGACCAGCTAAGACCAGCCTGACCAACTAAGACCAGTTAAGACCAGCTAAAACCAACACTGACCAGCTAAGACCAGCCTGACCAACTAAGACCAGCTAAAACCAACACTGACCAGCCAAAACCAGCCTGTCCAGCTAAGACCAGCTAAAACCAACACTGACCAGCTAAGACCAGCCTGACCAGCTAAAAAAAGTGTTCTTAAAACCAGCCTGATAAACCAGGCTGGGAGACCGAGAAGATAGGCTGGTTTAAGCTAAGTCACATATTTAAGCTAAGTCACATATTTCAGACTAAAACGTCAAAATATGACCAAATGTGACGTTTGAATAATTCAAAAAGAAGAAAAAAACTGAATAACAAACGTAATAACAATCTAGTGAGCATTACAGCAAACCAAAGCTGACGAAGCAAGCATTACATTGTATAACAGTTAATATCATGTGAACTGTACTATTTTGCATACTTTTGCATTTGCTAGTGTAAAGTAATAGTTTTATAGATTTAAAAAAATCATCGATACAAACCTTGTTTCTCCAAATAAATCAACAAATTTTTCTCGCTGAAAACCGCTCCCTCCTGAGGCGATTCAAAAGCCTCAGGAGGGAGCATTGAGCATTGAGTTGATTTGAGACAGGAGTTGGGTTGATACGTCAGGGTGGGGGTGCACTGTTTCAACTGTCAGTGAAAATGACCCAAGGACTGGGTTACACATAAAACTACCCAACACTGAGAAAATATCCCAATTAAATGACCCAAACGGCTTAACCCAGTGTTTGGGTTAAAAAAATAACCCAGCATTTTTTTAAGTGTACTGTAGGTACACAGATTGATTGACTGACTGACTTATTGATTGATTGATTGATTGATTGACTGACTGACTGACTGACTGACTGACTTATTGATTGATTGATTGATTGATTGACTCTCCTGAACTTGTACCATGCCAATTCCATCTTAGTTCTTACGTCAGTGTAACCAAAATAACATAAAGTCCTGCACTGTACATCACAATCTTCCTGCGCACAGCAAAGGTCACTCATTCTGCTGATCATAAGCTGTACCTAACGGACATTGAGATCAAACACATGCCCCATTAAAGTGCAAGATGGGTAATTCCACTGATGAAAGAAGATGAAAGAAAAGAGATTGATAAAAGAAGCACATGCATCGGTTTGTTGCACACATCCCAATACATGCTGACACTTTCATATGGAAAAGTGCTGATTTTATGGTAATAACACACAGTGCGTTTGAGCTGATAACAAAGAGAGAGATTTTAAGAGATCTAGTTTTTTTTTTTTTTTTTTTAAGTGGCAATCATATTTTCTGGTTTAGAAAATAAGTCTAAAATAACAAGAACATGTCAAGGACACCAATGCATAAATGTCTCTTTGCATTAACACAGTATGCGTTTGAAAGTTTGGTGTAAAGGAATGTAGTTATCCTCTGGTTGAATTGTGTACTTAAAGGATTATTTCACCCAAAATAGATAGAAATAGAAACCATCATGCCATCCCAGATGTGTATGACTTTCTTTTTCAGAACACAGATGAAGATTTTCAGAAGAATATCTCAGCTCTGTAGGTCCACACAATGCAAGTGAATGGTGTTCAGAACTTTGAATCTGAAAAAAAAAGAAATCACATAAAGCGGCAGCATAAAAGTAATCCATATGACTCGGGGGTTAAATCCATATCTATTGAAGAAATATGACAGATCTAGGTGCCAAACAGATCAATATTTAAGTCCACCTTTTTTCAGCCCCGACGAATAGGTGGCGAAATCCACGAAGAATGCAAATCAGCAAAAACAAAAAGAATAAGAATGTGGAAGTGAACATGAACGTGGAGATTTATTGTCTTTTAATCTTCATTTGTGTTTTGCAGAAGAAAGAAAGTCATTCACTGTCATGATCCTGCCTCTTTGGTCTTGTTTTGGCAGGATTGTGACAGGTTCCTCCGCCCATCTCTCAGGTTGTTCCATGAGCTATTGTTTTTCTCTCTTCCTTGTGTTTCTCTCAGGTGCTGCTCAGCAGTCCAATCAGCATTGCCATGGCTGTGCTGATTTGCACTACTCCTGATTAATGGCAGCACCTGTGCTCAATCATCCCTTCCTCTATATATTCTCTCCTTTGTCTTGTTTTCCCCACCATATCATTGTGTTTGGTCTCTAATCAAGTGGTTCCTGTGCACAAATGTCCGTTTGTTTTCAGTTCTATTTTGTCTTGTTTTGTTGTTCTCCCTTATGAGAGTTTTTGTTTGTATTTTAGTTGTGTGTTTGGTTTCAATAAAACCCTTTTCATAACTGGCTGGACATTTCTGCTACCAACTGCTAGGAGGTGACGGCCATTCCCTGCCGCTGCCAGCGCACACGGCCACTGAGGCCGTTCCCCTGTCACTGCTAGTGCCCACGGCCATGGAGACCATTTCCCTGCCATTGGCAGTGCTCACGGCAACTGAGGCCATTCCATTGCCTCTGCCAGTACCCATGGCAATGGAGGCCGTCCCTCTGCCTCTGCCACAGAGGCCATTTCCCTGCTGCTGCCAGTGCTCACAGCCCTTTTCCCAGTGGTTACCATGGCCACGGAGACCATTCTCCTGTCTCTGACAGTACCCACGGCGTGGAGGACATTCCCCTGTGGCTGCCAGCACCCACGGCCATGGAGTTTGCTTCCCTGTCTAATTTTGCTCCCGTCCTGGAGCTGTCTGTCCTCACTCCCAACCTGGAGCAGCCTGTCCAGTTCCCTGTGGCCGTCGATGAGCCTGTCCAGTTCCCTTTTGCCGTCGACGAGCCTGTACAGTTCCCTTTTGCCGTTGACGAGCCTGTACAGTTCCCTGAGACTGTCAACGAGCCTGTCCAGTTCCCTGTTACTGTCGACAAATCCATCCAGTCCCCTGTGACCATCGATTAGCCTGTCCAGTTACCTGAGACTGTCGACAAGTCTGTCCAGTTCCCTCAGGCGGCTGACAAACCTGACCTGTTCCCTGTGTCCATCACCAAGGCTGTTCAAGCCCCTGTGTCTTGTCAAGGTCGAGCTGTCACATCAAGTCAAGCTGGCACATCAAGTCAAGTCATCATGTCCAATCAAGTCATCCTTTCCTGTCAAGATGTCACTTATAATCAAGCTGTTATGTCAACACAATTTGCCATGCCAATCTTGTCACCACACTTTGTCAAATTGCTACACTTAGCCAAGCCATCAAGCCAAGTGAAGACGCCAAGTCAAGCTGTCATGATCCTGCCTCTTTAGTCTTGTTTTATTCTTGTTTTAGCAGGATTGAGACAGTTTCCTCCAGCCATCTCTCAGGTTGTTTTTCTCTCGTGTTTCTCTCAGGTGCTGCTCAGCAGGGCAATCAGCATTGCCATGGCAGCACTCATTCACACTGCTCATTATTATTGGCAGCACCTGTGCTCAATCTGCCCTTCCTATATATTTTCTCTCCTTTGTCTTGTCTTCATCATATCATTGTGTTTTGGCTCCAGTCGAGTTGATCCTGTGTACTCCAGTTTTCCCCAGTCAGTTTATTTTTAGTTACATTTTGTCTTGTTTTGTTGTTCTTCCTCAAGAGAGTTTTTGTTTGTATTTTAGTTGTTTTTTGTTACAATAAAACCCCTTTTCATTGCCATCCTACATCTTGGGTCCTTCCTGAAAAATGATTGACATACACCTCAGGGACGGGATGAGGGTGATTAAATGATTAGAGAATTTCCATTTTTGGGTGAAAGATCCCTTTAAATAAAGCCTCTGATAATTAAGTTCCTGTTGGTGTGAACAGGTTCAGCTTATTTCAGACATGTGTGTAGACCAACTGAAAAAGTTAACAAATGTTAAAGAAAAAGTCAATTATAGTATGCTTAATTTTTTTTATAAAATTAATTATCTGTACTGTTTGAGATTTAATCTTAATACTCAGCTAGTAGGTTATTGCAAGCTGGCTGCAGAAGTATTCATCTATTTGCACTTTTATATGTCACTTTGTTAATACTGTATGTTAAATGTCCGACTTTGTTATATGTCTGACAAAGCAATAATGCAATGCATATACTTACAGTAAGTGTTTTCTCAACCCCTCACAAGGACTTTTAAATCTAATAATTGTGAATGGGGTGTTTTTCATGACCCTTCTGGGCCAAAGTCATTTTTATGGTTTCTTTTTGGTGGACTCCGGGTCCTAGGGTGGCTGCCCACCCTGCCCTACCTCTATTTACGTCCCTGTGTTTGGTGCAATACAAATACACCACATCTAGGTAACACCAGCACTACCATCACAAAAATGGTGGCAGCACTCTGCTCTGAGGCTTTTTTAAAGCAGGATTTAAGTCAAAGATTTGAAAACAATATAAATAAAATTCTATTGAACCAAACACATACACATCCTTAAAGGGAACCTGTTTCTGTCAGCCTGAGATCTACATTCGAGTGAAGATTAATTTTCCTGCAGTACCAGGTCCCAAAGTTTCAAAGCCCAGACTTGAATTCAACAAAAAAAAGCTGTTGTATGACCTAAAAACTGCAGTCCACAGACTTTCAAATGTCATTTTTTTAGAGTTCGTATTACAGATTGTTCAAGAACTCCACAATCTAAATGTGGCAATGGGGACATGGAATGTAATGTTGATTATGGATTATGGAAAATATTTGATTAAAAAAGATGAATTAAAGGTGCTCTAAGTGATTTTTACAGTTCTAGAACTTCCGTCAGAGTTTCGAAATGTAATAAGGCACACCGCTTTCCAAAAATGTCATGCACACAATCAGAGATGCTTGAAACATTATTAATTACAATTAACATTTGGAAGTTTAACAGAAACAAAAAGCTAAATATATGAATACAAGCATGGTTTGTGGACATGGTAAGGCCAGATTACCCATGCTCATTTGATGAGTGTTGTAGTAATCGCTGTTGGCTAAAACCAACATTGACTGTATAAGTTTTTTTTTTTAAAGAAACAGTGTGTGAATCCAGATGACCCTGAGAAAGCAAATGTAATTTTGCCGGCACAGATCCCCATGACAATCTTCTGTGCATTTCACAAACATTATCATGTAAGAAGCAATGAAGAAATAATCTTGCTTCTCTGTTCAGCACTATATCTGCATTTTTAAAGATATTTTTCAGCTGCACTTGAACATTTAATTGCGCAGTACTCAAGATGTGATATAAAAAATAGTGATTGTGCTATATTCTGGAACAAGACAGAACACAGTATTTAGAAAAGAAATCAGTATTTAAATAGCCGAGTAAAAATGTATTGTAGTATATCCTTATCTTCCAAATATGATGTAATTTATCAGATTAAGTACTTCACTACCTTATTTTCCATTTTTGGCTTGCCTGAACAATATGAATTAAGGGTATAAACTTGCAAAGATGATGTTAAGGGTGCTAAGGATGTTCTAGCTACAGAATTCCGAGTACTCTTCTTAAGTTTTCTGAAGACAGACTTTTGTTTTTTCTCCTTTGATCTTCTAAGCAAGCCACATTATTGCTCTCTCTACTTATCAGTAATTACAGACATGTAAGGTCAAGAGGGTTGGTAGAGTATTTCCTAATGGCTTACCACAAGCTTTGTGGTTTCCCTGGTAACCTCTTTTCAATAAGCGTCATTCAATAACCTTTACATTCCAATATGATAAGCAACTGCCTATTTTGCCTCTTCTTGTTTCCACATTCACTCTTTTTTTCTGATCCTCCACACTCCCTAACCATCACACTTCCACCCTGTGTCATGCTCTCAGAGACTACTGCTCTTTATTGACACCTGAAATGTTTAGCATCACACTGCAACATGATCATACAGGAAATTATCCCTGGTTACACATGTAACCTCGGTTCCCTGAGATGAAGGGAACGAGACATTTCGAGAATTCATTATGGGGATTCCTTCCCAGATGACCTATTGGAAGCCCTTGTACAATAATGCCAATCCTGTGATTGGCAATGGTGTTTGAGCCTATATAAGGGATGCAAAATCACAATTTCTTCAGAATTTTCTGACTAAGGGACAAGAGCACATCGTTAGTACCTCGAAACTCTGAAGTAGTTGTGCGGCTAGCTTTTGCAATGTCTCATTCCCTTCATCTCAGCGAACTGAGGTTACATAAATAACTGGAGATGTTCCCTCAATTTAGCTCACTAAACATTCTGAGGAATCACTATGGGGAACAGAGTACCATCATGCCACACTACATGACATCATACCCCCAGAGGTATAACACTTGAAAAAGAATATGTATAGGAAGTCACAGGCCACAGGATGGTGACTTATTAAAGACATGTCTTCAAGTGTATAAATTAATGAATAAACCCACATGGTGAAAGCCAGATGGAACGTTAATCTCAGCCTGGGAATCAATATAAACTATATAAATACACACAGTATAAATGTAACCTCTTCACAAGAGGTTGGAAAAGTAGGTTTTATTTCTTATTGGAAGTGCTTGTGACTTCTGAGGGGGGGGGACAACCAACAATGCCTGCATAGTACCCACCCATTTAACTAAGGACCCGGCTTCCTAAAGAAATTTATGACTAGGTCATGCCTGCCTATAGAGGAGCCAGCATCTGGGGCATGATTTGCTAGGATAGTTGCTACTTAAACCTTAAACATGGACAGAGTAAGACTTGTGTCAACAGCTCTTGATTCACCAGGTCTTTGCACTTGAAGAGCACTAATTTGCGAACACATGCCATTTCAGTGCATGGAGGCATCTCGTGGATGGAGCTCTAGCCTGCAAGAGGGTGTTTATTACTGAGCTGATTCTGGCTCATTTCATGCACTTTGTTCAGGGGCCACATACAGTATGCAGGTTCCACTGCTCCACAGGAGGAGGCGATGTACCAAGCTCATCATTGGCAATGAATGAGTTCCACCTTGATGATTTATGTACATCACTACTGTCATATTGTCAGAACGAATCAGAAAGTGGTGATTCACTATGTCGGAATAAAAAGCCTTCAAGGCCAGGAAGAGAGCAAGCAGTTCTAGGCAGTTGATGTGCCATGCCCGCTTTGAACTTGTCCACAGCATGCACCAGCCTGAGTTTAACACATCCGTGGTCACCCCTTTTCATCTGAAAACCTGACCCATCATAATATCCTGCTGGTAAAAGGCTGGCGCTGTCCATGGTGCTAGAGCAGCCAGACAGCGGTGGGTTACACCTATCAGTTTTAGCTTCACTAATAATTTTACATATTTGTCTTAAATACTCAGTAAGCCAAATAGTCTAGAAGAAGTTGAAGTAATCACACAAAATATTCCTAGTCCTCTCAAGCACTCATGATAGTGCCCCCCCCCCATTGATTTAAGAAAATTAAAGAAAAAAGCCCTGCACCATGGTAAAAGGATCACACTCATGTTCTCAAAAGAGCATCTCGTAAAATGGAGCATAAGTGGAAGACTCACAGCCCTAGAGGTAAATCGCGGTTCATGGAAGGATAGTGTCTGTAGCTAAAGACAGGCACTGAACACTGCCAGGTCAGCATAATTTAGCAAACTCAGAAAATAACCACAATGATCCTAGTTGTTTATTCAGTACTGTGGCTAAATTGGTTAGGAATAAAGCCTCAACTGAGCTAGATATCCCATCTCAGCACAACAGTAATAACTTCATGATTTTCTTAACTGATAATATTGTAAACATCAGAAATAAAATTTGAATCATGCAAACTTTAGTCACAGCACCTCAGACAACAGTGTCTCGTAAATTTCCTCATGAGCAACTTTAATACTTCGCTCTCATATACCATGAAGAGCTAACAAAACTTATAGAAACATCAAAAACAACAACATGCATCTTAGATCCAATACCAACTTGTAATCTTGTAATCTCAGAACCTCTTCTTAATATTATTAACTGCTCGCTGTCCTTAGGACATGTCTCAAGAAACTAAAATGGAAGTTATCAAACCGCTTATGAAGAAGCCACAGCTTGATCCTTGAGAATTGGCTAACTATAGACAGATTTTAAATCTCCCATTTATGTTGAAAATATTAGAAAAGGTAGTGTCCTCCAAACTATGTGCATTTATACAGAGAAATGGTATATATTAACAAATTCAGTCAGGATTTAGGCCCCATCACAGTACAGAAACTGCAATTATCAAAGTTACAAATGACTTGCTCTTATCATCTGATCGCAACTGCATTTCTCTTCTAGTGCTTTTAGATCTTAGCGCTGCCATAGATCACGACATACTCTTGAATAGGCTTGAGAATTATGTTGGCATTTGTGGACTTGTATTAGCTTGGTTTAGGTCCTGTTTAGCAGACTACTGCCAAATGGTCTGTGTAAATGAGGAATTGTCAAATCAAACAAAAGTTAAGTATTGAGTACCACAGAGATCAGTTTTAGGGCATCTGCTATTTTAAATATATGCTTCCCCTTGGAGATATTATCAGGAATCATGGAATAAATTTCCACTGTTATTCCGAAGATACCCAAATTGATATTTTCTAAACCCAACGAAAATTCACAATTCTCCAAATTAGCAGTGTATCAATGAAATCAAAGATTGGATGTCCAGAAATGTCCTTCTACTCAATTCCAACAAAACAGAGCTACTAATTATTGGACCAAAAAAATGTATTTGACTCACGATGGATGTATTGTTATGTCATCTTCTACAGCAAAGAACTTATATTTGATACCAAAATCAATCTTCTGTTTGAAAATCAAATTTCCAATTTTTGTAGAACAGCATTCTTCCACCTCTGAACTTTTGCTAAGTTATGACACATGCTCTCTTTTGCTGATGCCAAAAAACTAATTAATGTGTTTATGACCTCAAGACTAGATTGTTGTAATGCATTACTTGGAGAATGTCCTGCAAGTTCAATAAATAAATTAAATTGGTTCAAATGCAGCAGCCAGAGTGCATACTAGAACCAAGAAATATGATCATATTAGCCCCTTTTATCGTTGTTACATTGGCTACCTGTTACATTATATATTACTTTTAAAATTCTGTTTACTACTTACAAAGCTTTGAATGGTCTAGCTCCTACCATGCTCTATTCTATCATGTTCATAATGATCACAAAATTCTGGCCTGTTAATAGTACCTAGAATATCAAAATCCACAAAAGGAGGTAGATCTATGTTTTGGAAGGAAATTAGTACTTTAATTCAAAGGTTCATTCAATTGATCACAAAGTATAGTCAGGACATTACTGATGTACTGTAAAAAACAGCACCATCACTATTTGAAAAAAGTCATTTTTGATCAAATCTAGACAGGCCCCATTTCCAGCAGCCATCAATCCAACACCTTATACTTGAGTAATCATGCTAAATTATTAATTTGGTACTAGAAAATCACTTGCCATTATTCCAAACACAGTTGAAAGCTATTTGGTTATTAAATGAAGCTTATAATTATCTTTGTGTTTTTGAGTTGCCACAGTATGCAATAAACCGGCATATGTTAAGGTCAATATTAAGTCAAAAATGGCTAAAAAGAAACAGCTTTCTCTAGAAACACATCAGTCAATCATTGTTTTGAGAAATGAAATCTACAGTATATAATGCTTGAAATTGCCGAAACAAATAAAAAACAAAAGATGTCATACAAAGGAGTACACTAAAGTCTTCAAAGACAAAGAGCAACTGGCTCTAACAAGTAGACAGCACTACCACACTCGTACATGCTCTGGTCACGTCCCACTTGGATTATTGTAATTCCCTTTTATTTGGTCTACCACAAAAACTTCAGTATAAATTACATCTGGTACAAAACTCGGCTGCACGGATTATTTCACAAACTACCAACTCTGCCCATATAACTCCTATTCTTCAACAACTTCACTGGCTCCCTGTTAAACTTCGTATTGATTACAAGATTCTGTTATTGACATTCAATGCTCTTCATAGCCTAGCACCTTCCTATCTTCTAGATCTTATTCATATATATTATCCTACCCACACTCTTAGATCTTGTTCCTCTCTCTCTCTTGTGATACCTTCTGTTCATCTGATTTCTATGGGGTCCAGATCCTTTAGCAGTGCTGCTCCACAACTCTGGAACTCTTTACCGCCAGATATCTGTAATTGTGATTGTCTTTCCACTTTCAAGTCCCTCCTCAAAACCCACCTTTTTAAATTAGGTTACTACAAATAACGTCTAGGTTACGTATGTAACCTCCGTTCCCCGATGGAGGGAACGAGACGTTGTGTCAGAGAAGCGACACTAGGGGTCTCTCTTGAGCGCCGATATTCAAATTTGGACTATGAAAAAAGGCCAATGAGAGTTGGCAACCAGTATTTGCATGTCCCGCCCCCGGACATACGGGTATTTAAGCGGTGCAAATACGGAGTTCATTCAGGATATTTCTGAGTGTAATGAAGGGAAGTTAGGAGAAGGTAGACAGGGGTGTGGATCCAAATGCGGGTTTATTAATAAACTGAATAAACTAAACAAACACATGAACAAAAGAACAGTCCATGATGGGAAACTACAACTAAAGCACGGACGAACATAACGACGCTACACGGGTTGGGGAAACATCCACGAAGGGCAGAATGAACACGAATAAACATCCAGGGAATAAGAAGACCATTCAACAATCGACAAAGGAAAGGGAAAACAAGTGGATTTAAATAGACAGGACACAGTGATAACAAAATCACGAACAGGTGCGGACAATAACACTGTGCTGGCAGAGAGAGCCGGGAAAGATGGGAAATGTAGTTTTGACACAAAGACAGTGAAACACAGGGAGGACAACAAGGAAAACGTGACATGGAATGTGACGTGCTGAGTGAAACAGAAAACACGGACCGGACCACAAGGAACGTGACATGGAATGTGAGAAGTGGCGTGTGAAACAGACAGCACGGGGCAGACAACACAGGAACGTGACATAAACGTGATGGGTGAAACAGAGAACATAGGGCAGACACACAGGAACGTGACCTAGCCCCCCCTCAAAAGGACCGGATTCCAGACGGTCCTAAGAAAAGGAATAGAAAAAATAACAAAGGTTCAAGGAGAGGGGGCCTGGACAAGGGGGAAAACAGACAGACCAAAGGGGCCACAAGGGACACAAAGACAGACTAAGGAGGCACAAGGGATACGGAGACAGACCAAGGAGGCACAAGGAACAATTAGGCAGTCCATGGGGGAAAAAGGGGCAATTAGGCAGTCCACGGGGGCACAAGGGGCAATTAGGCAGTCCACGGGGGCTCAGGAGGCAATTAGGCAGTCCACGGGGGCACAAGGGGCAATTAGGCAGTCCACGGGGGCACAAGGGTCAATTAGGCAGTCCACGGGGTACAAGGGGCAGTTAGGCAGTCCACGGGGCACAAGGGGCAATTAGGCAGACCAGGGAGGCTGAGAGGGCAAGTAAGCATTCTCTGGGGATGTGTGAAGGGAACCGGGTCAGGTGGCCTGGGGGGCGTCCATCGGGTAGGGACAGGTTTAGGAGGCCAGGGAGGTATCGACCGGGCAAGGACAGGTTTATATGGCCCGGGAGCTGGCCCCATGGCAAGGGCCGGTTCTGGGGGCCTGGGAGGTGGCCACAGGACAGAGGCTGGTTGAGGTGGCCTAGGAGGTGGCCGTAGGGCAAGGACTGGTTCGGGGTGCCTGGGAAGCAGAGCCGTGGGAGGCTCCGGAGGCAGAGCCGTGGAAGGCCCGGGAGGCAGGAACCGAGGGAGGCTCGGGAGACTGAGCCGAGGAAGGTGGCACCATAGGAGGCTCTAGAGGCAAAGCCCTGGAAAGCTCTGGAGGCAGAGCCGAGGGAGGCACCGCCGTAGGGGGTTTCTGAGGCGGAGCCCTAGAAGGCTCTGGAGACTCTGGGAGCAGAGCCGTAGGAAGCTCGGGAGGCAGAGCCGTAGGAGGCTCTGGAATCTCTCTGGGTGAAGAGCCGTAGGAGGCTTGGGAGGCGGAGCCGTAGGAGGCTCGGGAGGCGGAGTCGTAGGAGGTGGCGCCGTAAGAGGCTTTAAAGGCGGAGGCCTAGAAGGCTCCATAGGCGGAGCCAAGGGGGGTGATGGCTTAAGAGGCTCAGAAGGCGGAGCAGAGGGAGCCACTGGAGGCGGAGCCGGGGGAGGCTCAGGAGGCAGAACTGAAGGAGGCTCTGGAGGTGGAGCCGTGGGAGATGGCGCCGTAGGCGGCTCTAGAGGCGGAGGCCTGGAAGGCTCTGGAGGTGGAGCCGAGGGAGGTGGCGCTGTAGGAGGTTTCAGAGGCGGAGCCCTAGAAGGCTCTGGAGTCTCTGGGAGCAGAGCCGTAGGAAGCTCGGGAGGCGGAGCCGTAGGAGGCTCTGGAATCTATGGGTGAAGAGCCGTAGGAGGCTCGGGAGGCGGAGCCGAAGGAGGCTCGGGGAGAAGAACCATAGGACGCTCAGGAGGCGGGCCCTAGAAAGCTCTGGAGTCTCTGGGAAACAAAGCCGTAGCCGTAGGAGGCTCGGGGGCGGAGCCCTGGGAGGCTCGAGAGACTTGAGAGGCGGAGCCCTGGGTGGCTCGAGAGGCTCGGGAGGTGGAGCCCTGGACGGCTCGAGAGGCTTGAGAGGCGGAGCCCTGGAAGGCTCGAGAGGCTTGAGAGGCAGAGCCCTGGAAGACTCGAGAGGCTTGAGAGGCGGAGACCTGGGAGGCTCGGGAGGAGGAGCCCTGGAAGACTCGAGAGACGTGAGAGGCGGAGCCCTAGGAGGCTCGGGAGGAGGAGCCCTGGATGGCTCGAGAGCGCTGGCTCAGGGACGGTCGAGGCTACAGGCGCGGGCTCAGGGACGGTAGAGGCTACAGGCGCTGGCTCAGGGACGGTCGAGGCTACAGGCGTAGGCACACTGACATCGGGGGCTAATGGCTCTGGCGGGTTGACCGTGGGTGATGCGGGCTCTGGCTCGCTGACCGGGGCTGACGAGGGCTCAGGCTCGTTGACCGTGGCTGACGAGGGCTCAGGCTCACTGACCGTGGCTGGAGCGGGCTGGGAGGCGGAAGCCCGTCTTCTCTTCCTCCTCCGGGTCGATGAAGTAGACCATGTGGGTGCTGGGAATGCGACTGGCGCGGGAGTTTACTCGCTGACAGGTGGGGTTGGTGTTACAAGTTCTGAGGCCGCTCCGGGATTGAGAGAGGTGGTTCCTCAGTCGCATATCTCTCCACAATGAGCTCCACATACTCCTGCCAGGTGCAATCTCCGGCCTCTGGCAGATCGTGACGTCGGTGTTTGGGTACTCCGATCCTGTAGACTTCCTTCAGAAGGTTGTCATCCCAACCGGTGAGGACAGCCATGCAGGAGAAGAAGTGAGAGTACTCACGGATGGTTAAATCCGTCCGCGTCAGCTCCACAAAGAACACCGCTGGATCCATAATTTTGGTCGATTGTTCTGTAATGAAGGGAAGTTAGGAGAAGGTAGACAGGGGTGTGGATCCAAATGCAGGTTTATTAATAAACTGAATAAACTAAACAAACACATGATAGGGGCAGACACACAGGAACGTGACACTGAGGAGCCGGAAATGGTCCGGCTACAACAGTGGCTCGGCTCAGCGACGTGGCAGGGGAGACACTAGCGTATCGTTCCCTCCATCGGGAGCGGAGGTTACATATGTAGCCTAGACGTTCCCCTTCTGTCGCTCTCTCCACGTTGTGTCAGAGAAGTGACACTAGGGGTCCACTTATAAAGTGCCATGCGCTGAGCCGTATGCATGAACTGCTGATGCAGGAGCGAGCAGGTATACCTACGTGCAAAACGACCAACTGCATCAGGCTGCACGTACCCTTCTCCAATGCCCCATTTAAGCCATCAGACTCCTTATCGTTACCCTGGAGGGGGGAACAAGGTGATGGACACCAACATGGGAACGGGCCAGCCTGGCTGGGCCTCTTTTCTCTCTATTTTTCTTGCATAGAGCAACTACGGCCGGGGCCCTTACACGCATTGAGGAAAGGGGGTCTTAGCCCTTATTCAGGGCGGAGAAGACCCTGCGGAGGCCACACCTACCCGGCAGGGGAGGCAAATTTTAGTGGCAAATACATCAGATGGCCTATACTTAGGACCTATGTGGAAAAGTTGGTGCGGTGGTAGATCCAGCCTCGTAGAGGGGGGAAGCATACAGCACGGTGGTCCAGATAGATACGTAAAGCACGTACTGGCCACCACAGTGAAAGGGCTGGGTCTGCCTCCTCCCGGGGCAGCGCTTGCAGGTTCACTACCCGATCCCTGAAGGGTGTGGTAGGAACCTTGGGCACATAGCCCGGTCGCGGCCTTAAGATCACGAAGTGACTGCCGGACCGAACTCCAGGCAAGAGTCGCTAACAGAGAACGCTTGCAGGTCCCCGACCCTCTTGATGGAGGTGAGCGCGATCAGCAGGGCGGTCTTGAGAGAGAGGGGGTCTCTGGAGTCCCGTGAGGACAACCGAGAGATCCCAGGAGGGGAAGAGGTTAGGCCGGGAGGGAGTCAACCTCCGGGCACCTTTTAGGAACCTGACAATTAAGTCGTGCTTACCAAGAGACTTGCCATCTACCGTGTCATGGTGGGCCGCGATAGTGGCGACATACACCTTGAGGGTGGAGGGGACAGCCTCCTCTCCAGCCTCTCCTGTAGGAACACGAGCACTGACCTAACCGCAGCACTTCTGTGGGTCTTCGGCTCGGGAAGAACACCAGTCTGTGAACAGACGCCACTTAAGGGCGTAAAGATGCCTGGTCGAAGGGGCTCTGGCTTGGTTGATAGTGTCTATGACGGCCGGTGGTAGGCCGACTAGATCTTCTGCGTCCCGTCCAGGGGCCAGATGTGCAGGTTCCTGAGGTCTGGGTGCGGATGCTAGAGCGTGCCCCGTCCCTGAGAAAGAAGATCCTTCCTCAGGGGAATTCGCCAGGGAGGGACTGTTGTGAGGAGCGTGAGATCCGAGAACCACGTCCGGTTGGGCCAATAGGGGGCCACCAGAGTGACTTGCTCCTCGTCCTCCCTGACCTTGCACAGCACCAGTGCAAGAAGGCTCACTGGGGGAAAAGCGTACTTGCGCAGCCCCGCGGGCCAGCTGTGCGCCAGAGCATCTGTCCCAAGGGGAGCCTCTGTGAGGGCATACCAGAGCGGGCAGTGGGAGGTTTCCTGGGAGGCAAACAGGTCTACCTGGGCCTTGCCGAACCTGTCCCAAATCTGCTGAACCGACTGGGGGTGGAGCCTCCACTCTCCGCCGGGCAAGCTTTGTCTTGATAGCGCGTCCGCTATCACATTGAGGTTGCCGGGGATGTGAGTGGTGCGCAGTGACTTGAGTCGTTGCTGGCTCCAAAGGAGGAGACGACGGGCGAGCTGTGACATGTGGAGGGAGCATACTCCGCCTTGGTGGTTTATGTAGGCCACCACCGTGGTGCTGTCTGTCCTGACTAGGACGTGCTTGCCCCGAATTAACGGAAGAAACCTCTTTAGGGCAAGAAAAACAGCCAGCAGCTCTAGGCAGTTGATGTGCCAGCGCAGCGGGCCTCGGTTCCACCGGCCTGCGGCTGCGCGCCCGTGGCAAATGGTGCCCCAATCCAATTTGGAAGTGTCGGTCGTAACCAGAACACGTCGGGACACCTGCTGCAAGGGCACCCCTGCCTGTTTGGTGGCAGGCAATGGTAACTTTCACCTTGTGCGTGCCGCGGCACCATGCTTGTCTCGGAACTCGAGTCTGGAGCCAGTGCTGGAGTGGTCTCATATGCATCAACCCCAGTGGCGCGGCCGCCGCGGAGGAGGCCATATGCCCCAGGAGCTGTTGGAAACGTTTTAGAGGGACCACAGCGCCTGGCTTGAAGGAAGCGAGGCATTTCAGCACTGACTGAGCACGCTCGTTGGAGAGACGTGCTGTCATTGAGACTGAGTCTAACTCCAAACCGAGAAAACATTTACATTTATGCATTTGGCAGACGCTTTTATCCAAAGCGACTTACAGTGCACTTATTACAGTGACAATCCCCCACTGTAAGTGCCTTGCTCAAGGACACAATTGTGGTGGCAGCCGTGGGGTTCGAACCTGGGACCTTCTGATTAACAGCCCTGTGCTTTAGCCACTACACCACCACCACTCCATACCAGAAAAGAGATGCTCTGGACCGGGGTGAGCTTGCTCTTCTCCCAGTTGACCTGAAACCCTAAACGGCCGAGGTGCTTGAGCACCTGGTCTCTGAGTGCGCATAGTAATTCTTGCGAGGAGGCGAGAATGAGCCAATCATCGAGGTAAATGAGTATGCGTATGCCGGCTCCTCAGAGCGAGGCAAGAGCCACCTCTGCAACCTTCGTGAAGATGCAAGGGGACAGAGACAGGCCGAAGGGGAGGCCTTTGTACTGATACGCCTGGCCGTCGAACGCGAACCGCAGAAAGGGTCGATGTCGAGGGAGAATCGAGACGTGGAAGTACGCGTCCTTCAGGTGCATCGCTGCGAACCAATCTAGATGCCGGACGCCAGATAGAATTTGTTTCTGGGTGAGCATTTTGAACGGGAGTTTGGACAAGGTCCGTTTGAAAACTCGCAAGTCCAAGATCGGTCGTAAGCCGCCACCTTTCTTGGGTACAACGAAGTAAGGGCTGTAGAAACCCTTCTTTGTTTCGGTTGGAGGGACAGGCTCTATCGCGTCCTTGATTAACAGGGAGGCGATTTCTTCGCGCAGGGACTGAACGTGTCTGTCGTGCACTGCGGAGAAACGAACGCCCACGAGTTGGGGCGGAGACCTGGCAAACTGAATTGCGTAACCAAGTCGAATGGTCCGGTGCAGCCATCGCGACGAGTTGGGCAGTGAAAGCCACGCCTCTAAGCACCATGCAAGGGGCACCCTGGGGACGGGTTTTTTGGACGTACCTGGCGGGGCTTCGCAGTGGTGCGGAACAGGTAACGCGGCGTCGGGGGCAATGTGGCACCCCGAGGCTCTGGTGCTGAGAACAAACTCAAAGCGCTTACCTTGCACCAAAATTACTCTTTTAGAATAGAGCCCTGGGAGGCTCGAGAGACTTGAGAGGCGGAGCCCTGGGTGGCTCGAGAGGCTCGGGAGGTGGAGCCCTGGACGGCTCGAGAGGCTTGAGAGGCGGAGCCCTGGAAGGCTCGAGAGGCTTGAGAGGCAGAGCCCTGGAAGACTCGAGAGGCTTGAGAGGCGGAGACCTGGGAGGCTCGGGAGGAGGAGCCCTGGAAGACTCGAGAGACGTGAGAGGCGGAGCCCTAGGAGGCTCGGGAGGAGGAGCCCTGGATGGCTCGAGAGCGCTGGCTCAGGGACGGTCGAGGCTACAGGCGCGGGCTCAGGGATGGTAGAGGCTACAGGCGCTGGCTCAGGGATGGTCGAGGCTACAGGCGTAGGCACACCGACATCGGGGGCTAATGGCTCTGGCGGGTTGACCGTGGGTGATGCGTGCTCTGGCTCGCTGACCGGGGCTGACGAGGGCTCAGGCTCGTTGACCGTGGCTGACGAGGGCTCAGGCTCGCTGACCGTGGCTGGAGCGGGCTGGGAGGCGGAAGCCCGTCTTCTCTTCCTCCTCCGGGTCGATGAAGTAGACCATGTGGGTGCTGGGAATGCGACTGGCGCGGGAGTTTACTCGCTGACAGGTGGGGTTGGTGTTACAAGTTCTGAGGCCGCTCCCGGGATTGAGAGAGGTGGTTCCTCAGTCGCATATCTCTCCACAATGAGCTCCACATACTCCTGCCAGGTGCAATCTCCGGCCTCTGGCAGATCGTGACATCGGTGTTTGGGTACTCCGATCCTGTAGACTTCCTTCAGAAGGTTGTCATCCCAACCGGTGAGGACAGCCATGCAGGAGAAGAAGTGAGAGTACTCACGGATGGTTAAATCCGTCCGCGTCAGCTCCACAAAGAACACCGCTGGATCCATAATTTTGGTCGATTGTTCTGTAATGAAGGGAAGTTAGGAGAAGGTAGACAGGGGTGTGGATCCAAATGCAGGTTTATTAATAAACTGAATAAACTAAACAAACACATGATAGGGGCAGACACACAGGAACGTGACACTGAGGAGCCGGAAATGGTCCGGCTACAACAGTGGCTCGGCTCAGCGACGTGGCAGGGGAGACACAACGTATCGTTCCCTCCATCGGGGAACGGAGGTTACATATGTAGCCTAGACGTTCCCCTTCTGTCGCTCTCTCCACGTTGTGTCAGAGAAGTGACACTAGGGGTCCACTTATAAAGTGCCATGCGCTGAGCCGTGTGCATGAACTGCTGATGCAGGAGCGAGCAGGTATACCTACGTGCAAAACGACCAACTGCATCAGGCTGCACGTACCCTTCCCCAATGCCCCATTTAAGCCATCAGACTCCTTATCGTTACCCTGGAGGGGGGAACAAGGTGATGGACACCAACATGGGAACGGGCCAGCCTGGCTGGGCCTCTTTTCTCTCTATTTTTCTTGCATAGAGCAACTACGGCCGGGGCCCTTACACGCATTGAGGAAAGGGGGTCTTAGCCCTTATTCAGGGCGGAGAAGACCCTCGTGGAGGCCACACCTACCCGGCAGGGGAGGCAAATTTTAGTGGCAAATACATCAGATGGCCTATACTTAGGACCTATGTGGAAAAGTTGGTGCGGTGGTAGATCCAGCCTCGTAGAGGGGAAGCATACAGCACGGTGGTCCAGATAGATACGTAAAGCACGTACTGGCCACCACAGTGAAAGGGCTGGGTCTGCCTCCTCCGGGCAGCGCTTGCAGGTTCACTACCCGATCCCTGAAGGGTGTGGTAGGAACCTTGGGCACATAGCCCGGTCGCGGCCTTAAGATCACGAAGTGACTGCCGGACCGAACTCCAGGCAAGAGTCGCTAACAGAGAACGCTTGCAGGTCCCCGACCCTCTTGATGGAGGTGAGCGCGATCAGCAGGGCGGTCTTGAGAGAGAGGGGGTCTCTGGAGTCCCGTGAGGACAACCGAGAGATCCCAGGAGGGGAAGAGGTTAGGCCGGGAGGGAGTCAACCTCCGGGCACCTTTTAGGAACCTGACAATTAAGTCGTGCTTACCAAGAGACTTGCCATCTACCGTGTCATGGTGGGCCGCGATAGTGGCGACATACACCTTGAGGGTGGAGGGGGACAGCCTCCTCTCCAGCCTCTCCTGTAGGAACACGAGCACTGACCTAACCGCGCACTTCTGTGGGTCTTCGGCTCGGGAAGAACACCAGTCTGTGAACAGACGCCACTTAAGGGCGTAAAGATGCCTGGTCGAAGGGGCTCTGGCTTGGTTGATAGTGTCTATGACGGCCGGTGGTAGGCCGACTAGATCTTCTGCGTCCCGTCCAGGGGCCAGATGTGCAGGTTCCTGAGGTCTGGGTGCGGATGCTAGAGCGTGCCCCGTCCCTGAGAAAGAAGATCCTTCCTCAGGGGAATTCGCCAGGGAGGGACTGTTGTGAGGAGCGTGAGATCCGAGAACCACGTCCGGTTGGGCCAATAGGGGGCCACCAGAGTGACTTGCTCCTCGTCCTCCCTGACCTTGCACAGCACCAGTGCAAGAAGGCTCACTGGGGAAAAGCGTGCTTGCGCGAGCCCCGCGGGCCAGCTGTGCGCCAGAGCATCTGTCCCAAGGGGAGCCTCTGTGAGGGCATACCAGAGCGGGCAGTGGGAGGTTTCCTGGGAGGCAAACAGGTCTACCTGGGCCTTGCCGAACCTGTCCCAAATCTGCTGAAGCGACTGGGGGTGGAGCCTCCACTCTCCGCCGGGCAAGCTTTGTCTTGATAGCGCGTCCGCTATCACATTGAGGTTGCCGGGGATGTGAGTGGTGCGCAGTGACTTGAGTCGTTGCTGGCTCCAAAGGAGGAGACGACGGGCGAGCTGTGACATGTGGAGGGAGCATACTCCGCCTTGGTGGTTTATGTAGGCCACCACCGTGGTGCTGTCTGTCCTGACTAGGACGTGCTTGCCCCAGATTAACGGAAGAAACCTCTTTAGGGCAAGAAAAACAGCCAGCAGCTCTAGGCAGTTGATGTGCCAGCGCAGCGGCCTCAGTTCCACCGGCCTGCGGCTGCGCGCCCGTGGCAAATGGTGCCCCAATCCAATTTGGAAGTGTCGGTCGTAACCAGAACACGTCGGGACACCTGCTGCAAGGGCACCCCTGCCTGTTTGGCGGCAGGCAATGGTAACTTTCACCTTGTGCGTGCCGCGGCACCATGCTTGTCTCGGAACTCGAGTCTGGAGCCAGTGCTGGAGTGGTCTCATATGCATCAACCCCAGTGGCGCGGCCGCCGCGGAGGAGGCCATATGCCCCAGGAGCTGTTGGAAACGTTTTAGAGGGACCACAGCGCCTGGCTTGAAGGAAGCGAGGCATTTCAGCACTGACTGAGCACGCTCGTTGGAGAGACGTGCTGTCATTGAGACTGAGTCTAACTCCAAACCGAGAAAACATTTACATTTATGCATTTGGCAGACGCTTTTATCCAAAGTGACTTACAGTGCACTTATTACAGTGACAATCCCCCACTGTAAGTGCCTTGCTCAAGGACACAATTGTGGTGGCAGCCGTGGGGTTCGAACCTGGGATTAACAGCCCTGTGCTTTAGCCACTACGCCACCACCACTCCATACCAGAAAAGAGATGCTCTGGACCGGGGTGAGCTTGCTCTTCTCCCAGTTGACCTGAAACCCTAAACGGCCGAGGTGCTTGAGCACCTGGTCTCTGTGTGCGCATAGTAATTCTTGCGAGGAGGCGAGAATGAGCCAATCATCGAGGTAAATGAGTATGCGTATGCCGGCTCCTCAGAGCGAGGCAAGAGCCACCTCTGCAACCTTCGTGAAGATGCAAGGGGACAGAGACAGGCTGAAGGGGAGGCCTTTGTACTGATACGCCTGGCCGTCGAACGCGAACCGCAGAAAGGGTCGATGTCGAGGGAGAATCGAGACGTGGAAGTACGCGTCCTTCAGGTCCATCGCTGCGAACCAATCTAGATGCCGGACGCCAGATAGAATTTGTTTCTGGGTGAGCATTTTGAATGGGAGTTTGGACAAGGTCCGTTTGAAAACTCGCAAGTCCAAGATCGGTCGTAAGCCGCCACCTTTCTTGGGTACAACGAAGTAAGGGCTGTAGAAACCCTTCTTTGTTTCGGTTGGAGGGACAGGCTCTATCGCGTCCTTGATTAACAGGGAGGCGATTTCTTCGCGCAGGGACTGAACGTGTCTGTCGTGCACTGCGGAGAAACGAACGCCCACGAGTTGGGGCGGAGACCTGGCAAACTGAATTGCGTAACCAAGTCGAATGGTCCGGTGCAGCCATCGCGACGAGTTGGGCAGTGAAAGCCACGCCTCTAAGCACCATGCAAGGGGCACCCTGGGGACGGGTTTTTTGGACGTACCTGGCGGGGCTTCGCAGTGGTGCGGAATAGGTAACGCGGCGTCGGGGGCAATGTGGCACCCCGAGGCTCTGGTGCTGAGAACAAACTCAAAGCGCTTACCTTCCACACACCCAGCAGGGGGTGGGTTCATGACTGAGGAGGAGGTCTAATGCTGGCGTCCTCTGAACTCATCTGAACCGGCTGGCCGAGGAACAGTCGTGGGGCTGAGGGCGGAGGCACCATGTCCGGGAAGCCGGGACTGTTGAGGCCTGAAAGCAGAGTGCCGGGAGAACGGCATTTGCGGGCCATGTGACCCAGAGACAACAAGAAAATAGCTCTATAGTGTGTAAAGAATTTAACAAAAAATTCTCCTTCCGGCCCTCCACCGGGGGACGGAGTGGTCTTACCAGCTCTGGAGCTACTGTCTTGGTCTCTGGGTTGGTCATCTCAGGGGCGCCTGGGAGCCTTCTGGGTCCTCAAGGGGGTCCGTGAGACGATGGGCATCCAACTTCCGCGGGGAGCTCGACGCTGGGGCTGAGAGCTGGGCCCACTCACTTGTTAGTTGAGGCGGAGCACCACTTTCTTTCTTCCTTGAAAGCCGCAGGAGGACGCCCTCAGCGAGCAGACAGGGCATGGCCCCTGGCGACAGGTTTATGTCAGGGCAAGATGTGTAAAAATAGCCTCTGTCTGTTTCTTCACCACTGAGGACTGCTGGGCGAAGTCGTCAAGTGGCATCGCCGAATGGACGGAACTGGGAGATGGGGGCGTTTGAGAAAGCGTGCTTTGTCTGCCTCCTGTACTGCCTGTCCATCGTTGCGTTTCTGGAACTGTTGCCTGTAGGAAGTTGGCAAGGCATGGGGGGCGGCTGAAGCGGTTTATTCTCACTACAAGAAAAAGCCTACGACCGCAATGCTGTCATGGTTATGTTCTCGCACTGAAAACATAGACCATTCATAAAAACGCTGCCTGCGTGTGATCGCAACCCAGGAATGCAAGGCAGTTTTTATGGCCGTCAGAGGTGGGGAGAATCAACGCATCCAGAAACTACACCGGGGCGGAAAATCGTCTTTAAAAAGACGCGTCCTGAGAAGAACGTTCAATGCCACTGTGTTTTTGCTCTTTTAGAGCGAAAATTACTCTTTTAGAATAACTCTTTCGAGTTGTCTGTGCTGTCGAAGCGCCCAGGGGCAAGAATGCACGGCCGTGCACGAATGAGAAAGCCGCTGTTGTGCGCCGTCAGATCCAACAGCATGCAGAGCGTCAGAGGATTAAAATAGGAACTTGGTGTGTAACTCGCAGCAGAGTTCATGCACGACCATCGGCTCCGAAGAAATTTTCTGAATGAACTCCCGTATTTGCGCCGCTTAAATATCCGTATGTCCGGGGGCGGGACATGCAAATACTGGTTGCCAACTCTCATTGGCCTTTTTTCATAGTCCAGAGGTGAATATCGGCGCTCAAGAGAGACCCCTAGTGTCGCTTCTCTGACACAACGTGGAGAGAGCGACAGAAGGGGAACTCTTATTTATGACTGTATATATACCTATGATAATGCACATTTTTATATGTGATTTTAGGTTTTTATCTTTTCTTATTGTAAAATTGATTATGTCTGTAAGGTGTCCTTGAGAGTCTTGAAAGGCGCCTATAAATAAAAGTTATTATTATTATTATTATTATTATTATTATATGGAAGATGTACAACTTAAAAAGAGGATAAGTACATCAGAGTCTATAGTTTGAGAAATAGATTCGTCATAAGTCCTCAGCTGACAGCTCCATTTAATTGTACCTGTTCAACACCAGTTTCATGTACAACAGTAAAGAGAAGGTGTACAGGCTTTATGGGAAGAATTGCAAAGAAAAAGCCACTTTTGAAACAGTTAGAACAGTTAACAATTGTTAGAGTGGGCAAAGAAACACTGGAAAAGAGTGTTATGATCTTAACCCCGTTGAGCTTTTGTGAGATCAGCTAGACTGTAAGGTGCGTGAGAAGTGCCAGGCAAGACAGCCACAACTATGGCAAGTGCTACAGGAAGCGTGGGGTGAAATGTCACCTGAGTATCTGGACAAACTGACAGCTATAATGCCATGGATCTGCAAAGCTGTCATTGCTGCACGTGGAGGATTTTTTTATGAGAAATCTTTAAAGTAGTTTAAGATGTCTCCATAGCAATTTCTCACAATGTCAAGTGAACCGAATGGAAAGGGAGCTGGGAGGGTGCAACTCGATTGGACAGACCAAATTTTGCCTCATAAATAGGTGATTTTAATTATAAAATCTGTTTATAATCTTTTTTTTTTTTTTTCAAATCCTGGTAAAATTGTTTACAGGTAATTAAATTCAGGTGAAATTAGTTGACATTGACTCACAGGGCTAAGCTCTGTCTGCATAATGAGGTCATCATGCAGGCAGCACTTATTGATTTAGAGTCAAGCATTAGTATATTTCCTGCGCATGTAAAGCATTGCTTGGCGATCACAGGTCTGCTCCTCTCTCTGCCTTTGACAATGCATTGTGGAAATAGCATGTACTGGCTGTGTTTTCATGCATTCTCTTTGTTCTACAGGAAGTGAAGAGTTGAGAGAGGTCACAATGACAGCACGAGCAATGGAAAGAGAGAGTAAGAGAGTTAGTGTACATTTGAGGATTCTGGGTGCTTTGAGAGAACAGAGGATTTCATTCGTAAGCAGCAGACAAAACAATTAAAATGTATTAACAGAATAGTTCACTAAACTACTTCAGGACAGTGTATGGTAGTTTGGACCAGATCATGGTCCACATCATCATTTATTTTGCCTTTTTTATTTTATTATTTTTTGGAGTTAGACTGCCGGTTCCTTGTTCACATTGGTTATATAAAAAATAGTGGCCAGATTATTCTTTAAAAAATTCACCTTTTTTGTTCCACAGAAAAAAGAATGTCATATAGGTTTAGAAGGATATGAGGGTGAGTAAATGATGACAGAATTTTCATTTTTGGGTGAACTATCCATTTGCAGGTTGAAGGCTGAGAATCTTTAAATCATATTTGTTTTTATAAAAATCTCCTTTCATTTAACAGTTCTCAGTGTTACACAATCAGTCTTGGGAATTTTTCCTTAGTGTACGCCTGAAATCGTCATGGTTACGGTTGTATCCTCCGTTCCCCAATGGAGGGAACGTTACCGAATTCTACCGGCTCGGACCTGACAAAACACGGGATGAGACCGACATGACCCTGAGATTGTAAAATCTGGCAAATGTATTGGGTGTTGCCCAGCCCGCTGCTCTGCAGATGTCTGCTAAGGAGGTGCCATGGGCCAGTGCCCACAAGGATGCCACACTTCTCGTGTGCTCAAACCCGCAAGGGGGCGGGCATGGCCTGGGTGTGATAAGCTAAGGAAATAGCATCAACGACCCAGTGAACTAACCTCTGTTTAGAGACGGCAGATGAAGCAGACAAAGAGCTGCTCAGAACATCTTGAGCTCTGCATGCGGTCCTAATAGATACGCAAAGCACGTACCGAACACAGCAACGAGAAGGCTGGGTCTGCCTCCTCCAGGGGCAGCTTGCTTACAGGCTCATGACCTGGTCCCTGAAGGGGGTAGAAGGAACCTTGGGCACGTAGCCTGGTCGTGGTCTCAGGATAACGTGAGAATGTGCCAGACCGAACTCCAGGCAGGTGTCGCTGACAGAGAACGCATGCAGGTCCCCAACCCTCCTGATGGAGGCTAACGCGGGCCGTCAACTGAATCAAGCGGCTCGAAGGGGGGTCTCTGAAGGCCCGAGAGGACCACAGGGAGATCCCAGGAGGGGAACAGGCTAGGCCGGTTCAGTCTACGGGCGCCTTTCAGGAACCTGATAATCAAGTCGTGCTTACCTAGGGACTTACCATCTACTGCGTCATGGTGGGCTGCAATAGCAGCTACATACACCTTCATGGTCAAGGGGGACAGCCTACCCTCCAGCCTGTCCTGCAGGAATGAAAGCACTGACCGAACTGCGCACCTCTGCAGGTATTCGACTCGAGAAGAACACCAATTTGTGAACACACGACACTTTAGGGCGTAAAGTTGCCTGGTGGAGGGAGCTCTGGCTTGGTTGATCGTGTCTACGACTGCAGGTGGTAGATCCACTAGATCTTCCGCATCCTGACCAGGGGCCAGACGTGGAGGTTCCAGAGGTCTGGGTGGGAGCCAGAGGGTGCCCCGTCCCTGAGAAAGAAGGTCCTTCCTCAGGGGAATTTTCCAGGGAGGTGCTGTCATGAGGAGCATAAGATCTGAGAAACAGGCCCTAGTGGGCCAGTAAGGGGCCACCAGGATGACCTGTTCCTCGTCCTCCCTGATCTTGCACAGCACCGGTGCAAGAAGGCTCACTGGGGGAAATGCGTACTTGCGCAGCCCCCGGGGCCAGCTGTGTGCCAGCGCGTCTGTCCGGAGAGGAGCACCTGTCAGGGAGTACCAGAGCGGGCAGTGGGAGTTGTCTTGAGAGGCAATGAGATCTATCTGTGCCTTGCCGAATTGGACCCATATCAGCTGGACCACCTGAGGTTGGAGCCTCCACACTCCACTGGGCAAAACCTGCCAGGGATGTGAGTGGTGCGCAGTGAACTGAGTCACAGCTGACTCCAAAGGAGGAGATGGCGGGCTAGTTGTGACATAGTGGGAGAAACCTCCATAGGGCAAGAGATACAGCCAACAACTCTAGGCAGTTTATGTGTCAACGCTGCTTGGGTCCTGTCCAGAGGCCAGCGTTAGTGTGCCCATTGCACACGGCGCCTAAACCCTGTCAAGAGGTGTCTGTGGTCACCACGACACATCTAAACACCTACTGCAAAGGGACTCCGGTCCGCAGAAAGCAGAGGTCTGTCCAAGGTTTGAAAGTCTGACGGCAAGAAGGGGTGATTGTCACACGGTATGTGCCGTGGCGCCATGCCCATCTTGGGACTCGAGTCTGTAGCCAGTGCTGAAGCAGTCTCATATGCATCAACCCGAGCAAGGATGCCATATGCCCCAGAAGCCTCTTGAATTGTTTTAGAGGAACCGCTGTGCAGGGCTCGAAGAGAGCGAGGCACCTGAGCACTGACTGAGCACGCTCATTGGTGAGAAGCGCTGTCATTGAGACTGAGTCTAACTCCATTCCGAGAAAAGAGATGCTCTGAACTGGGACGAGCTTGCTCTTTTCCCAGTTGACCTGAAGCCCTAAATGGCTGAGGTGCCTGAGCACCTGGTCCCACGGTAACTCTTGAGAATGAGCCAGGATGAACCAGTCATCGAGGTAGTTGAGTATGCGGATGCCCACTTCCCTTAGCGGGGCAAGAGCTGCCTCTGCAATCTTTATTGACATTGACTCTACACACAGGGCTAAGCTCTGTCTGCATAATGAGGTCATCATGCAGGCAGCACTTATTGATTTAGAGTCAAGCATTAGTATATTTCCTGCGCATGTAAAGCATTGCTTGGCGATCACAGGTCTGCTCCTCTCTCTGCCTTTGACAATGCATTGTGGAAATAGCATGTACTGGCTGTGTTTTCATGCATTCTCTTTGTTCTACAGGAAGTGAAGAGTTGAGAGAGCTCACAATGACAGCACGAGCAATGGAAAGAGAGAGTAAGAGAGTAAGTGTACATTTGAGGATGCTTTGAGAGAACAGAGGATTTCATTCGTAAGCAGCAGACAAAACAATTACAATTTATTAACAGAATAGTTCACTAAACTACTTCAGTACAGTGTATGGTAGTATGGACCAGATCATGACCATTTATTTAGCCTTTTTCATTTTATTATTTTTTGGAGTTAGACTTGTGGTTCCTTGTTCACTTTGATTATATAGGAAATAGTGGCCAGATTATTCTTTAAAATAATGCACCTTTTTTGTTCCACAGAAAAAAGAATGTCATATGGGTTTAGAAGGATATGAGGGTGAGTAAATGATGACAGAATTTTCATTTTTGGGTGAAATATCCCTTTGCAAGTTGAAGGCTAAGAATCTTTAAATCATATTTCAACTCCTTTCATTTAACAGTACTCAGTGTTACACAATCAGTCTTGGGAATTTTTCCTTAGTGGTCGCCTGAAATCCTGCTTTTATAAAGCATGGATTAAAGCAGCAAAATCATCAAGTTGGAAGGGAAAGAAAATAAACATTTAAATTTGATATAAATGTTTAAAGTGACACTTGTTCCTTATAGCATCCCTAAACCCAAATGTAAAAGCTTTATCACAGCAAAAACCATTTTAACTTATTCAGTACGGTGCCATTGCTGTTTTGTTCCCTTTCTGCCTCTTCTGCTGTTTAAACAACTAGAGTTCCTCTGAAGCCTCACAGAATTGATTATTATGGTGTAAAAACAGATAATGACACAAACAAACAAATACTCATCCAGGTTTATCACTGTTTAGTAAAGAGAGGAATGTAATGAGCTTAGATCTATCAGATCTGTGTGGCCCTGGCTGAGGCAGAGAGGGGAAGTAGAGGATGTTGTTTCACGTTACAGTGTCACTGTGGCATGGGGGGCGTGGTCATGTATCGGTCTGCGGGAGAGAGAGAGTGGTAAGGCTTGTCACCTGGTTCGTAACTATCTCTAACTCCTGTCTCTCATTATAGTGATGGCGGAGGGAGACTTCAAAGGCATGCCAGAGCATTGGAGAGGGAGAGTGTATCGAGAAAGCACAAAAGCCAGAGTGTCTGAGTGTGTTTTATATTGTATATACAGTCACTTACAAAATATATGTATTTATTGGTTAATCTTTGTTATTGGATTTAAATCCAATATACAAGGACAACAACTCAAACCAATCTTCAAGAGAGAGCATGAATAATTAATGGGTGTCTGGTGAAATAAATCAAAACATTCTGACAGATAATTTATGACACTGTTATTACATGCAGCTACATAATGTTATTCAGGAGTCAGAGAGTACCATACAGAATTGATGAATGCTCCTCAACCAATACAATTTGGAAGGCAAGCGCTGCAAGCTTTAAGTCATCAACCACCATGTTTTAAAGAAACTTATTTTAAAGTACTTTCTTTTTTTATTTCCAAGTACTTAAAAGAATAATTCACCCAAAAATGATCTCATCATTTACTTGCCATAATGCCATCCCTGATGTGTTGGAGTATCTTTCTTTTGGCTAACACAAACAAAGAAATTTAGAAGAATATTTCAGCTCATATGGATTACTTTTATGCTTTTTTTTTTTTTAGCATTTTGGAACTTAAAAATGTCGGTACCCATTCACTTGCATTGTAAGGACCTACAGATCTTTGTTTGTGTTCAGCAGAAGAAAGAAAGTCATACACATCTGGGATGGAACAGGGTGAGTAAACGAAGAGATCATTTTTATTTTTGGGTGAACAATCCCTTTATCCTCTCAGTATTAAAGTACTTTATTATTAATCATAAACTAAAATGTATTGACCTCCTTTCTAGATTCAAAATGTAAGCAGTAAGCTACAGTAGATCTGCTCACAGTTCAGTGATGGATTATAGTAATACATAAATAAATTCTTCCATTCTGGTAAGATAATGAAGATTTTCAAGAGTAGCACATATTTACATTGTCATTTCTTAAATACATAAAGCACATTTGAACTAGTTGTATTTAAGTCTATATCAGTTAAAGAATATCACATCCTCATCTAGCATGTTCAAAGAGCATGAATCACCCACCCAGGCATTATTATCATAGGAAATTGATTCCAACAGAATGTGTACATTTTTGGGAACTGAATAAATGCTCAAAGGTGGAGCAGAAGCATTTAGTTTTATGATGTAATAATTACAATCCATTACTAAGTAGACCTAGTCATTGACAATCAGATACTTCTTATTAATTGTTTGTGCATGTCTGTCTTCAGCATTGATTTAATCATTGATAAACAGACATACTCTGACTCTGTTGAAGGTACATGTAACCATCACAGAAGAGTCTTTTCGCAACACTGTCCATCTCTCGAGGTTGCTGATTTGCTAGCTGAGCCAGAGGTATATGTATGTACATCCCAACCTCAGGACATGCCTACAACTCTGGGATATTGTAGCTGTTATGCTGGGTGTGAAAGCAGGACAGGACAGACAGAGGTGCGGATCCAAATGCGGTATTTTATTAAGAATAAACAAATAAGAAACAAAAGGTAAACACAAAGAAAAGTCCACGAGGGGAAAACTGGAAACTGATACACAACAAGACAGAAATAAACACGATGAAACAAACTCAACAAACTCTGAACTCGGGTAGGGAACACGGACCAGGCTTGACGACATGCAAGAAACGAAACATTACCAAACAACGACCGACAGAGAGTAAACAAAGAACCAAGGTTTAAATACACAGACAAAGTGGAGACTGAACGAGACACAGGTGAACACAATGATGAGTGCAGGCAGTGGGGGAGGCCGGGAATTGTGGGAAATGTAGTTTAACACATGGACAGTGAGACTCAGGGCGGACAACAGGGAAAACATGACATGGAGCAGGATCGGTGACGGGTGAAAAGGAAAACACGGAGCGGACAAGGAAAAGTGAAATCAACGTGATAGTGAAACAGAGAACAGAGGGCAGACAACACAGGAACGTAACATAACCCCCCCTAAAAGGACCGGATTCCAGACGGTCCTAAAGCCAAAAGAAAACCTACACAGAAGAACAAAAACAAAAGATCCAGGGAGTGAGGGGGTAGACCCGGGGGAACACAGACAGAGAAAAGGGAGCACAAGGGGCACAGAGAGAGACCAAGAAGGCACAAGGGACACGGAGACAGACCACGGGGGCACAAGGGGCAATTAGGCAGTCCACGGGGGCACAAAGGGAAATGAGACAGGCCACGGGGGCACAAGGGGCAATTAGGCAGTCCATGGGGGCACAAAGGGACAGGTTTGGGTGGTCTGGGAGGTGGCCATCGGACAGGGACAGGTCCAGGGGGCGGCCACAAGACAGGAACATGTCTGGGGGGCCTGGGAGGTGGCCATCGGACAGGGACAGGTCCAGGAGGCCTGGGAGGCGGCCTCAGGACAGGGGCAGGTCTAGGATGTCTGGGAGATGGTCGCAGAACAAGGGCCGGCACAGGGGTCCTGGGGAGTGGCTCCGGGACAGGGACAGGTTTAGGTGACCTAGGGGGTGGCCACAGGGCTAGGGCTGGTTCAGGGGGCCTGGGAGGAAGAGTGGCCCCTAGGGGAGCTGCAAGGGGCTCTGGAGATGAAGCTGAGGGAGGCTCTGGAGGCGGAACCGATGGAGGTGGCGCCGTAGGAGGCTCTGGAGGCGGAGGCCTGGAAGGCTCTGGAGGCAGAACCGATGAAGGTGGCGCCGTAGGAGGCTTTAAAGGCGGAGGCCTGGAAGGCTCGAGTGACCTGAGAGGCGGAGGCCTGGAAGGCTCTGGAGGTGGAGCCGAGGGAGGCTCAGGAGGTGGAGCCGAGGAAGGTGGCGCCGTAGGAGGCTTTAGAGGCGGAGGCCTGGAAGACTCTGGAGGTGGAGCCGAGGAAGGCCTAGGAGGCGGAGGCCTGGAAGGCTCTGGAGGTGGAGCCAAGGAAGGCCTAGGAGGTGGAGGCCTGGAAGGCTCTGGAGGTGGAGCCAAGGGAGGTGGTGCCGTAGGAGGTTTCAGAGGCGTGGCCCTAGAAGGCTCTGGAGTCTCTGGGAGCAGAGCCATAGGAGGCTCGGGAGGCGGAGCCGTGAATGGCTCGGGAGACGGAGCCGTAGGAGGCCCGGGAGTTTCTGGGAGAAGAGCCGTGGAAGGCTTGGGGAGAAGAGCCGTGGAAGGCTCGAGAGGCTTGAGAGGCGGAGCCCTGGAAGGCCCGAGAGGCGGAGCCCTGGAAGGCTGGAGAGGCTTGTGGGGCGGAGCCCTGGAAGGCTCGAGAGGCGGAGCCCTAGAAGGCTCGAGTGACTTGAGGGGCGGAGCCCTGGAAGGCTCGAGAGGCTTGAGAGGCGGAGCCCTGGGAGGCTTGAGAGGCTTGAGAGGCGGAGCCCTGGAAGGCTCGAGAGGCTCGAGGGGCGGAGCCCTGGAAGGCTCGAGAGGCTGAGCCCTGGAAGGCTCGAGAGGCTCGAGGGGCGGAGCCCTGGAAGGCTTGAGGGGCAGAGCCCTGGAAGGCTCGGGAGGCGGAGCTCTGGAAAGCCCGGGAGGCGGAGCTCTGGAAAGCCCGGGAGGCGGAGCTCTGGAAAGCTCAGGAAGCTCGGAAGGCGGAGCTCTGGAAAGCTCGGAAGGCGGAGCTCTGGAAAGCTCGGGTAACTCGGAAGGCGGAGCTCTGGAAAGCTCGGGTAACTTGGAAGGCGGAGCTCTGGAAAGCTCGGGAGGAGGAGCCCTAGAAGACGAGAGACTTGGGAGGCGGAGCCCTGGAAGGCTCGAGAGGCGCTGGCTCTAGGACGGGCACGACCACTGGCGCTGGCTCTTGGATGGTCACGGCCACTGGCGCTGGCTCAGGGACGGTCGAGGCTACAGGCGCTGGCTCAGGGACGGTCGAGGCTACAGGCGCTGGCTCAGGGACGGTCGAGGCTACAGGCGCTGGCTCAGGGACGGTCGAGGCTACAGGCGCTGGCTCAGGGACGGTCGAGGCTACAGGCGCTGGCTCAGGGACGGTCGAGGCTACAGGCGCTGGCTCAGGGACGGTCGAGGCTACAGGCGCTGGCTCAGGGACGGTCGAGGCTACAGGCGCTGGCTCAGGGACGGTCGAGGCTACAGGCGCTGGCTCAGGGACGGTCGAGGCTACAGGCACTGGCTCAGGGACGGTCGAGGCTACAGGCGCTGGCTCAGGGGCGGTCGAGGCTACAGGCGCTGGCTCAGGGGCGGTCGAGGCTACAGGCGCTGGCTCAGGGGCGGTCGAGGCTACAGGCACTGGCTGGGTGACCGTGGAATGCGCTGGCTTGGGTTCGCTGACCGTGGCTGACGAGGACTCAGGCTCGCTGACGGTGATGTGCGTGGGCGCTGGCTCGCTCACCGTGGAAGGCGTGGGCGCAGGCTCGCAGACCGGGGCAGGCGTGGGCGCAGGCTCGCAGACCGGGGCAGGCGTGGGCTCAAGCTCGCAGACCGGGGCAGGCGTGGGCCGGGAGGCGGAAGCCCGTCTTCTCTTCCTCCGGGCAGACGAAGTGGACCGTGCAGGCTCATGGGGAACGACAGGCATGGGGGTTGGCTCACTGGCAGGTGGGGCAGGCATGACAGGGGGCGCTACGGACGACTGGGGAGTCACCACAGTGGGTGGAGAGGTTGGGTCCTCCTCAGTCACACCCACAGTGAATGGCAAGCCACAGACCAGCACGGTCTCCTCCACGAATTTCAGGAGTGTCCAACCGCGCATCGCCGGTGGTAACCGCTCCTTAAGCTGCATCGTCCAGATTACCCCTGAAGAAGGCCACAAGGGAGGATTCAGGGAAGTCCGCGACACTCGCCAGTTCCATGAAGTCGCGGACGTGGTCCTCTATAGGTCGGCCTTCTTGCCTCAGGCTGAGCAGCCGGTAGTTAGCCTGCTGGACCGCTGGATCCATTGGTGGTTCGGTCGTTCTGTTATGCTGGGTGTGGAAGCAGGACAGGACAGACAGAGGTGCGGATCCAAACGCGGTATTTTATTAAGAATAAACAAATAACAAACAAAAAGTAAACACAAAGAAAAGTCCACGAGGGGAAAACTGGAAACTGATACACAACGAGACATAAAATAAACAGGATGAAACAAACTCAACAAACTCTGAACTCGGGTAGGGAACACGGACCAGGCTTGACGACATGCAAGAAACGAAACATTACCAAACAACGACCGACAGAGAGTAAACAAAGAACCAAGGTTTAAATACACAGACAAAGTGGAGGCTGAACAAGACACAGGTGAAAACAATGATGAGTGCAGGCAGTGGGGGAGGCCGGGAATTGTGGGAAATGTAGTTTAACACACGGACAGTGAGACTCAGGGCGGACAACAGGGAAAACGTGACATGGAGCAGGATCGGTGATGGGTGAAAAGGAAAACGCGGAGCGGACAACAAGGAAAAGTGAAATCAACGTGATAGTGAAACAGAGAACAGAGGGCAGACAACACAGGAACGTAACAGTAGCCATATTTTTCACCTACAAACAGGTAAATGCACGACTCTAACATGTGCAAACTTTGGTAGAACGATGCTCACAGACGTTCCAAAATCTTAAACTTTAGTCAAGCACAGATTCCACACACAAACACCCATCCGATGAACCATACTATCAAAGAAGATCCGGTCAGTATCTTGTGGTCCATATTTAACGAAAGACACGAAGTGGCTGGCCTCTTTGCACAGCACAGCAAACAGCTCTAGTTTCTCTCATGAAGGAGTGTGTGTATCAGCCCCTGAACTCTGTCAGTAAGAGTAGCCCTGAGGAAGTTGCTAGGTTTGTGACATTGACGCTGCTGGTGAGAGTGAACCTGAGTGCAATACTCACATAAAACACATAATGACATTTTTCTTTGAGGCATGTGTTGTGGGTTGGCTTCAGATATCCAGAAGGGTTTAATATAATACAATATAATATAATATAATATAATATAATATAATATAATATAATATAATATAATATAATATAATATTTTGGTGACATCTAAGAGAAACGATCTGCACTTTACTTTGCATATCCTATTTTGCATAAAGTAAAATTGTTCTTCTAATCAAGAGATTGCAATTAAGAATTATACATTTAAATGTCAAGAGTAAGCAGATAAGTTTCCTACCTGAGCAGAACCTTTCAGACAGAAGTATTTGAACCCTGTATCACTAAAAACTTGAACTCTGAAGCAATTAGCACACTCCTCTTTTGCCAGATGACCACAAAAAACATGCGACTGATGATCTAATAAACAAACGTATGTAAACATCCATACCTTAGAAAACCTGAAAGAATACCAGTGATGTCCAGATCTGTAGAAGGAATGATTTTTGGAAACATTTTGAAACTCTTTCCTCAGCAAGGCATAGTAAGAATCAAATAGGCAGGACCTGGATGCATAAAGAATAAAACAATAAATAAATACTCTGAATAACAGCTCATTCTAGATTGTGAATCTGTTTTAACGAGAAATAAACACAGGATGATTGTACCATTTAGGCCACAATTTACTTTAGAAATATTTAAGCAGAGATAAACAGCACCATCTGCAGATCTAATAGCATAAGCAAATACATAACTTAAAGAATACTCTCACCCACCAAAAACACAAAACACATACAGAGAAGAACGACTGTACCTCTGATAGTTTAAGACTGTTGCAGTAAAAGGAATGTTCCAGTAGTTGTTTAACCATTGGCAGGACCAAAGGATGGTTGTAATCCATAAAGGTTTGGTAGAATTAACAGCTTTGCACTTTATCTTGACCTTTATTACCTGAGTGGCTCCTAAAGGCAGAAAAAGTGGTTCAATTATGTAAATGGCCTGGTATAAAAATTATAGTTATATAATTAAAATGATATATTTAAAATTATAAAATAAAATGACAATAATTACAAATTAAAGCAAAGGATAAATTGTAAAAAAATTAAATAAAAAAAAACACTTTCATTGTAAGTCAATATACAATGCAACAATAGGTTGTATTTATTTATTTATATTGGCAGGGCAAGAACTGTATACATTTACTGTTGACCAGCAGAAAAATCCTTAATGTTAAGCCCTGTACTGTCTTAAAAAGTTCGAGCCGACCCATTTTTTAGCAGAAGAAAAGTATAATTAAAGGACAAACAATGAAAAGGTGTTCTATTATAGTTTAAGTGGAGGATCTAGAGACAGAACCTCTTGCATGAGAGAGAGGAACTAATCAGGATCTGCACACAATCATGAGAAATACTGCATAAATGCCATCTCATACTCGTAATATTTCTGGTCTTCTTCAGAACACAAACAAAGCTATTTTGATGGAGATATGATGTGAATATAACACAGAACATATCTCCAACAAAATCTCTCAGTTTATGCTCTGCAGAAGAAAGGAAGTCATACGAGTTTGAGATGGCATAAGCATGAGTAAATAATGAAAGACTTATCATTTTTGGGTAACCAATTCCTTTAACTTTTCTGTTTGAAACCTTACATACTTAATCGAGCTGAATAGTGTTATGACGTCAAGACAGAAGCGTACCCTTCTCATCTGTGGTGTAAGTGGGGCAGTGGCCGCGTTTTTGCAGTTGCTGCCAAAGCTTCATCACACACCTGTCTGGCACAAAATATTGTCTGTAAAAAACAAAATGCACAGGTTATTTATATTCTCCTAACAGCTAATATATGTGCTATGAGGTTGATTGGAACTGCTTTCAAAAGAAAAAAGTTGTAAAACTGAACTTAAAGGAATAGTTAATCTCAACTGAACTCAACCTTTATTTATAACGCACATTTATAACAACAGGAGTTGGCCCAAAGTGCTTTACAATACACATTTCATTCACAACATAATATACATAATATACCCTTTTATAAATACTAATAAATACATGAGCCTAAAATCTATATCCATACTTAAAATTTATTCAAAAGCTAATGAATAAAAATTTGTTTTTAAAGCAGATTTAAAAGCTGCTTAAGAGATTTATAAGAGCTGTCCTGATATGAAGCGTAAGCTTGTTCCATAGTTTGGGGTCTACAATAGGAAATGCACGATCGTTTTTCAATTTGTAGTGACAACGAGGAACTTTCAGCAGAGGTTGGTCAGCTGTCCTAAGTGCTCTAGTAGCAGAGTAAGGGACAAGAAGGTCACAGAGATATTGAGGAGCGAGACCAGAAAGAGTTGTATACATAGAGCAGAATTTAAAAATCTATCCTCCATTTTATGGGGAGCCAGAGTTGGGATGCTAGTGTAATGTGGTCAAACTTTCTAGACCCTGTAGGGAGACTAGCGGTCGCATTCTGGATCAACTGTAAATGGGACAAGGCAGTTTGAGGCAGTCTGGTATACAATGAGTTGCAGTAATCTAACCTTGACGATATTAGCGAGTGAATCAAAATTTCTAGATCTGATTTAGAGAGAAAGTGTTTTACTTTTGCAATAGATCTCAGACGGAAAACGCTGCTCTTAACAACAGCAATGATCTGTATATTTAAAAGTAGTGATGAGTCCAAGATCACTCCAAGGCTCCTTGCATGATCATGCACATTTATTGACAGTGGACCTAGCTGGTTGAGCAGTCCAGGTTAAGGGGACTTGGAGGGGCTGAGAATCAGAACTTCAGTTTTGCTATCCAAAAATCCCAAAATGAAAATTCTCTCAGAATGTATTCACCGTCACACCATCCCAGATGTGTGTGACTTGCTTTCTTCTGCTAAACACAACCAAAGATTTTCAGAAGAATATTTCAGCTCTGTAGGTCCATACAATGCAAGTGAATGGGTACCAAAATTTTTAAGCTCCAAAAGCACATACAGGCATAAAAGTAATCCATATGACTCCAATGGTTAAATCCATGTCTTCAGAAGATCAGTGTGGATGAGAAGAAGATACATTTTAAGTCCGTATTTATTGTCAAGCTCCACTTTCATGTTCACATATTTCATTTTTGTTTTTGGCAATTTGCATTCTTTGTGCACATCGCTAGCTACTGGGCAGGGAGGAGAATTTATAGTAAAAAGGACTATTGAACTGTTTCTCACCTACACCTATCATATCACTTCTGAAGATATAGATTTAAAGGGGCTATGAAATGCCTTTTTTAATTTAATATGTTTCTTGAAGTTTAAATTATATTACTTTGCACAAAAACAGTCATATATTTGTAAAACATGATAATTTTCCACCCTCATTCTGACCCTTATCTGAAATGCTCTGTTTTGTCATTGCTTCTCCTTTAAAGTATTAGTTTACCCAAAAATTAAAATTCTCTCAACATTTACACACCCGCATGCCATCCATTTTTGGGTGAACTATTCCTTTAAGACCTGAGAGTAAAATGAACACACTAAACCCACTGTTATGATTGGCACTCTGCTCTTGACTGACCTGCTCTCTCCTTGCCATCTCACTGCTCAACACTGTCTGGCGGGGCTATGGAAATAATAAAAGGTAAAAGGTGTGTTCAACTTAAACTGTACCTGGACTTTCCGATCAGCGAGATTTGCCTGTTGCAATCAGGGTAGGAGTTTTGTGCTTCCCGTCATGTACTGAAAATATATGTCACGTGCAGATAACGTGATATTTGTTTTCTTTGTTGCAGAAGTGGAATTCAGATAGACAGAAGTTTGAATTGTACATATAATAAACAGAAACATTATTCATTTGAAAAGGTTATGTGCTGCATTTACTACTTTTTTTACAAGAAAGTCCAATAAAAGCCTATATTATTTTAATATCAATAAAGGAGTCCGTATTTTTTATAATTTTAATTGTTTTGTTTTTTTGTATGAATAAACATGATAATACTATGATAAACATTATATGACATGAAATAAGCATGATGTACCGTTATAAAAACACAGATTTGTGAAAGTTTTCACCTAATAAACACCTTTGTAATACCATACTACCATAGTATTCTTACTATTTCTGCCATAGATTGATATCGCAGTAGTAGTAAGAGTAGTATTTGAAGTATACCATTGCCAGGCAGCTGCTCTCGAATTGCTCTTGCAGTACTTTGACAGCATACATCACGGTGATGTGGCGGTGGTGCTGTCTAAAGTTGGACAAAATTTGTATCCGACATGCACTCCTTCAAGTCAGGTGCTGATTGGTCTGCGCAGTGCTGTATGAAGTCATACACACCTAAAGTAAGCGTTGATGTGATGTTGTGGAGGCAGTCAGATGCAAATGTCTACCACAGTGTGGCATCACAATGTGGAGGAAGTAGAGAATGAGTCATTTTGGCAGCTTGGTTTTATCAAATGCTCTTTTTGCCATGAGGAGGAAGTTTTGAGTTCTGAAACTTAAAGTACCTTTTAATAGTAAAATGAGCTCCTATACTGTGCATTAAAAGAACAATACAATTTTGATTCCTCAAGTTATGGCCCCTTTAACCACTGGAGTTACATGGATTACTTTTATAGCCTTTTATGGAGCTTAAGAATGTTGGTACCCATTAATTTTCATTGTGAGGACCTAAAGAGCTGCAATATTCTTCTAAAAATCTTCGTTTGAATTCAGTAGAAGAAAGAAAGTCATATACATCTGCGATGGCATGAGGGTGAGTAAATGATGAGAGAATTAAAAACTATTGCTATAAATTTTGCTCAAAAATGAAACTTTTGTCATCAATTACTCATCCATATACTGTCCCAAACCCCAGTCACCATTCACTGTCTTTGCATCTTTTTTTTCTCCATACAACAAAAGTGAATGCCAACTGAGGCTATCACTCCATAAAAGAATGAAAGTCACATGAACAACATGAGGGTGAGTATATATTGCCAGAATTCGATCACTTTAAATAGTAAGCTGACCTGTGGAGAGGGTTGACTATGTCTTTCAGAAGAGTGTTTTGAATGGGTTGGTCTGCACTTTGTATGGACTTAAAAAGCAGAGAATCCAGGACTAATGAACAGGAAAACACACTGGTTGAAAAAAACCCCACTCAGAATTCAGAATTTTTCTATATTGGCAATTTCTATTTAGATGATTCACATAAGATTCATTCCTACAGTATGCAGTAAATGAGAAAATTAATTCCTAGCATTTCAACTGAGTTAATTTCTAACCAGAACAGGGTACAGTCCATATAATAGGAGTTGCATTGACCCTGATCGGCCTTCGTACAGCCAACCAATCGTTTCGATGCATCTTCTGATCTAACAGGTAGTACATTCTCCAGTTCCACAGATGCAAATGCCCCATCATGATCTGTTACAGAGAAAATAAGTGGTACAATGATGTATAATGTAACTGTTATAGGTCTGTCTTCCACTAGGTGGCAACATTACAATTTTATTCATGGCTACATTCTACCAGTGCAGCCCTTGTGAGAACTGAACTACACTGTACAATGAAACTCCACAAAATCCACGGATCATTATAACCAAGACAAGTCCTTACCATAATGTCCATTAAACACTTTCTACTTTGTACCAAAGAAACGGTTGACAAGATGACAATTTCACAAATAATCCACATTTAGGTGGACAGGAGATGTAACGCCTTTCTTTAAATGTTCCATCATTCACTCCGAAATTGATTGGCTTCTTTTATTTATTATTTGGTCCAACTCATAAATTTCAAAATTTTATTTTTTATTACATTTTAGCTTTATAATGAAATACATTAATATGTTGGCACAATTATATTTTTGTCTACAAAATCAATTTCAAAAAATGTTCATACACCTTCAGATCAAAAGATTTTTAAGGTCACGAGAAACATTTCAGTCAAGTGTTTCAAAACCTTTGACCGGTAGTGTGTGTGTGTATATATATGTATATATATATATATATATATATATATATATATATATATATATATATATATAGTCAGTGGCGGCTGCTGGTCTTTCAAAGAGGGGAAGCTCATTTTCGGCCTACATTATAAACTTATTTACCCTATTTTTTGCACTAAATCAATCTTAGGTGTTGATCTGCCCTGCTGTTTAATTCAAATTTTTTCCTCGTAAGGAAGACTTTCAAATGGCTTCGCCAAAATCAGGTCGACAATATTAGCACCGTCTGCCATCGTGTGCAGTTTCACCCGTACGACGCTAGCCTAGCCTACTGTATGAATGAATGAACGAACGAATGAACGAACGCTCTAAAACAAAATATATTAAACTTGGTAAAACTGAAACAAGGAATGTGGTGTATAATTGTGTGAAATGTATTATGCAAATTGACTAGCAATTTCGCCAAACAAATATAAAGAAATAGGTTGCAGCAGTTTGTCTTTCGACTACACTTGGACTGAGCGTGAAATAGCTTCAGTGACTTCTTATAGTACAGATTCGCTGTCAATCAAAAGGAGATGCAGTCTTTCGACAGATCCTCCAATCATCACGCGGAAGCCCGGAGTCCGGGCCAGCCCACTCCTCATTCACCCCCAGAGACGCTGAGCGTCTGTGGGCGGGACATAATCGCAGCATTTATCCAATGACCGTCTATTTTCAGAGCACTGAAAAAAACTGTTCAGAGCAGCCCCATTGAAGTCAATGGACGCTCGGCTTCAACAGGGAAATGCACTGACGCTACGGGAATGTATGAGAAGTAAATCGAGTCAGCCGACCTGCTATATGTAATGTAGCTGATTCTGAACGAACTCGTCTTCGAGATGAACGTGTTCTAACACATTTTTAGTCAATAAATTGTTTACACAATAGTACATATTTGACCATTATTTTTTGACATTATAGGGAAGCTGAGCTTCCCTTGCAGTCTTAAAGAAATCCCCACTGATATATATATATATATATATATATATATATATATATATATATATATATATGTAACACTTCCCAAGGAAGGAGGACAGGAAACAGGTCTTCACCACAAGGTAAGGTTTTAATTCCCTTTTGTTCCGTACAATCTTATTTTACAAACACAATACAACACAATGCCAAACACTGGGTTAGCATGTCATCTCTCTCCTCTGGGGCCCTCTCGCTGCCTTTTTATGCCGCTCTCCTCGTACTCACTGAAATTAGAGACAGGTGTTTAGACATAATTTAGCTCAGGTGTAAGCGCCCTTACAGCTTTTCTCTCCGGACGGGCGCTTGACCACGCCCCGCTGCCACATACCCCCACCGCCCGACTCAGGCCGGGCGTCATCCGACCTGCCTACCACTCCCCATTTCTGGAGAGGAAGTCGGCGACAGCCATCTGCACCCCGGTCTGTGGACCACCTTGAATTTAAAGGGCTGGAGAGCTAGATACCAGCGGGTGATCCGGGCGTTAGTATCCTTCATGCGATGGAGCCACTGCAGTGGGCGTGATCCGAACAGAGGGTGAAGGCCCGCCCCAGCAGGTAGTAGCGGAGGGTGAGGACCGCCCACTTGATGGCCAAACACTCCTTCTCCACGGTGCTGTACTTAGTCTCCCTTAAGGAGAGCTTACGGCTAATGTACAGCACCGGGCATCCTCTCCCTCCACCACCTCGCGAGTACGGCCCCCAGCCCTCTGTCTGAAGCGTCCGTCTGTAATAAAAAGGGGAGAGAAGTCAGGTGCATGAAGAAGCGGCCCCCACAAAGTGCGGCTTTAACCTGCATAAGCGCCTGTTGGCACTGCTCCGACCACTGGACCGGATCTGGAGCCCCCTTTTAGTGAGGTCAGTCAGCGGGCTGGTGGCGTCCGAATAATTAGGCACAAACCTTCTATAATAGCCAGCCAGCCCCAGAAACTGCCTCACCCCCTTTTTGGTCTTAGGTCTAGGGCAAGTCGCAATCACCGCGGTCTTATCAATTTGGGAGCACCTGGCCATGACCTCAAGTGGAACCCCAGATACCGTACCTCCACCGCCTAATCACGCACTTCTTAGGGTTTGCCGTGAGCCCGTCCGCCACAGCGATCTCAGGGCGGCCCTCAGATGTTGCATGTGCGCTGCCAATCATTGCTATAAATGATAATATCATCTAAATAGGCAGCGGCGTCGCGGTGTCGCGGTCTGAGGATCCGATCCATAAGTCAGCTGAAGCGTGGCTGGTGCCCCAAACAAACCGAAAGGAAGCGTCACAAATTGGTGTAACCCAAGCGGCGTAGTGAAGGCTGTTTTCTCACGGGACATTGGTGTCAAGGGATCTGCCAATAACCCTTTGTTAAATCCAAGGTCGAATAAAATCGAGCAGTACCTAACCCGATCGAGCAGTTCATCAACACGGGGCATTGGGTATGCGTCAAATTTAGACACCGCGTTGACTTTCCTGTAATCCACACAGAATCGAACAGACCCATCACTCTTGGGAACAAGAACAACCGGGCTGGACCAATCACTGTGGGATTCCTCTATTACGCCCATATCGAGCATCGCATCTAATTCTTCCGTACTATTTTCTTTTTATGTTCGGGTAGCGATAGAGGCGACACGCACCACCGCGCCCGGCTCGGTCTCGATGTGGTGCTGTATGATGTTTATACGGCCCGGTAGAGGGAAAACACATCCGCAAATTCCTTTTGTAATTCAGAAACCTCTGTGAGTTGCAGCGGTGAGAGTTGGTCTCCACAAGTAACCGGAGTGTTAAGATTGTAGTTTTTGTTTACCTCCGGCCCGAGCTCCGCCCTCTCGGAACTACAGTGGCCAGCGTCACAGAGGCTGCCTCCTCCCTCCATAATTTCAGGAGGTTGAGGTGATAAATTTGGCGTCGCCCCCTCTATCGATGCGTTTAACTTCATAATCGAGATCCCCAACTCGTCGTGTGACCTCAAAGGGTCCTTGCCACTTGGCGAGTAATTTAGAGCTTCGATGTTGGGAGTAATCTGAGTACCTTATCTCCGGTGCAAATTCCGTAGCCGAGCACCCCTGTCATACAGCCGGCGTTGGCGTTCTTGAGCTTGGAGCAAATTCTCCTGTGTTAATCAGCCCCAGTGTGTGGAGTTTTGCTCTAAGATCGAGAACGAACTGAATTTCATTTTACTATTAGAAGGTCCCTCCTCCCACGCTCGCGGATGGCGTCAAGGACCCGCGGGGCGTCGCCCGTACAGCAGCTCAAGCGGGGAGAACCCGGTGGAGGCTTGTGGGACCTCTCGTACTGCAAATAACAGGGGTCTAGCCACTTATCCCAATTTCTAGCGTCCTCGTGTATGCAATTTACTGAATCATGTTCTTGAGCGTTTTATTAAATCGTTCCACTAGGCCATCTGTCTGCGGGTGGTAAGCGCTAGTGTGAATCGATTTGATGCCCAAGAGCTCGTAAAGTTCGCGAAGTGTTACGTGACATAAAAGTCGGTGCCTTGATCGGTGAGGATTTCTTTCGGAATCTCCACCGGAGATTATCTTGAAGAGTGCCCTGCAACACTACGTGCGGAGATGTTGCTCAGAGGCACTGCTTCGGATATCGCGTCGCGTAATCCACTAGGACTAACACGGCGATGTCCGCGTGCTGACCGTTCTAATGGCCCGGCGAGGTCCATCCCAATTCTCTCGAAGGGGACCTCGATTAATGGTAGAGGCGCAATGGCACTTTTGGGGTGGCGGTGGGTTTACCAGCTGACATTCACGACACGCCGCACACCACCTGCAGACATCACCGCCAATGCCCGGCCAATAGAAGCGGGCTATTAGGCGGAGAAGTGTTTTCCGTTCCCCTAGGTGACCGGCCATAGGATTGTAGTGAGCGCCTGGAAAACCATTTCCGGCGGCTCGTGGAACCAATAATTGTGTCACTTCCTCCTTTGTTTGAGCGTCCTGCGTCACTCTATATAACCGATCTTTAATCATAGCAAAGTATGGGTATGCAATGGCGGCGCTCGGCCGGAGCTGTTGACCATCAATCACTCTCACTTGGTCAAGAGCATGTTTAAGAGTTTCGTCCGCGACTGCTCTAGAGGAAAGTCCCTTCAGGGAATTCCTTGAGAGGAGGGGCGGCCACCTCGCCCTTTCCTCGTCATTCGAGCAGCCGAGGGCGGTCCGGCTCCGCCTCCTGCCAAAGCATCGCACACCGCACACCTCTTTATGCAGGACCCATCCGCACAAATACCCTCTAATATATCTTTAAAATTCGGCCAATCAGTACCCAAGATTAGCGGATGGGTGAGGTGGGAACTAACCGCTGCCTCCACACTATGTTTTTTCCCTAAATATCATCGCCAACGTCACCATGGGATATTTGTGAACATCCCCATGCACACACCTCACCCTCACCAGTTTAGATAAACCCAAAGCCCGGGTTGAACCAAGCGTTGGTGGATGGTGGTCTGATTGCAGCCGGTATCCAGCAAAGCTTGGTAAATACCTCCTGATCCTTACGGAACCGGGTATGCTCCAGCCCGATAGGGGCAGCCTGCGGGACGTCGGAGACCCGCACCACCGTCCCCACCTCCATCAGCGGACACTGATCCCGGAAGTGGCCTGGGTCTCCACACCTCCAACAGGCGGCCCAGGCGTTGCGGCCGCACTTGTGCTGGCGAGCCCCCACCTGAGGAGGAGGCGGCTGAAAGACGGGGAATGGGAGGCGCATTCTCCCACGGCCAGGGAGCAGGTCTCTGGAACCCTCCACGCCTCGCGGGGCAGTAGCGGGCCCTGGGGAGAGAACAGAAGGAAAAAACACAGGGGAGGGGCGAGGGCCTGGGCAGATACAAGGGAAGGGGAGAGAGAGAGAGCGAAGAAGAGGGCTCGTCTGCCCTCGGGATCGCCGCCAAGTGGTCCTCCGCCAACCGAACAGCTTCCTCCAGCGGCGCCGGGCGATGGCACTGGACCCACCCGCCCGTCTTCCGAGGCAGCCGTTGAATGAACTGTTCCAGTACCACCTGGTCGATTACTCCCTCGGCGTCGCGGTCCCCGCGAGCAGCCACCTCCGACAGGCGTCCCGGAGCCGTTGAGCCGAACGCGAAGGGCGATCGGACGTTCCTAGCTTCATGCCCGGAAGAGCTGGCGATTCTCTTCCGGGCTCCGACCGACCCGCTGCAGAATAGACCTCTTCAGATCGGGGTATGCCAGGAGGTTAGTCGCCGGCAGCTGCTGTGCCGCAAGTTGAGCTTCCCGGACAGGAGGGAATCAGGCGGGCTGCCCACTGTTCGCGGGGCCAGCCCCAGATTTCTGCTGAGCGCTCAAACAAATCGAGGAAGGCCTCAGGATCATCTGCTGCCCCCATCTTCTGTAGCATTGGGGGGGCAGCGTAGCGCGGGTGTCCCGGGTTTCGGCACCAGTGTAACACTTCCCAAGGAAGGAGGACAGGAAACAGGTCTTCACCACAAGGTAAGGTTTTAATTCCCTTTTTGTTCCGTACAATCTTATTTTACAAACACAATACAACACAATGCCAAACACTGGGTTTGCATGTCATCTCTCTCCTCTGGGGCCCTCTCGCTGCCTTTTTATGCCGCTCTCCTCGTACTCACTGAAATTAGAGACAGGTGTTTAGACATAATTTAGCTCAGGTGTAAGCGCCCTTACCGCTTTTCTCTCCGGACGGGCGCTTGACCACGCCCCGCTGCCACATATATATATATATATATATATATATATATATATATATATATATATATATATATACACATCAGTCAGTTCGGACCTCGAATCTGATTGGACGAGAGCCGTTCCATGAGCACTGATGGTCTGACACCATCAGCAGTCTGACGCTTCATTGTGTGTGTAACACTCCACTTGTGTTCATGCCATTCTAAACTAAAGTGTAAGAGCAGTGCATACATGTTACAAGTTACTGTATAAGTATCTCTTACATGTATTTTTTATTTAATTTTTTGACATTACATATGTTAGCAAGCAAGTGGCAAAACATAATTTTTGTGTGTAATATGAGCCAGTTAAGTGATGTGAAGTGAACCACGTCAGCCGTTTACATACAACAGCTCTTCGTGACCGCTTACTACACTACACTACACTACTAAAGCTAGGAAATAGTTTTAAATGGCTTTAAACAAACAAATTCAGCATTACGGCTCATCACATTTAAGATAGAAATCAGACTGATTAATTACACAATGGGTGCTGTTTAAAATGGCAGAGGACATATCTGTTTCTTTGCCAACTCTAACCTTTTCTTTTTGTTTTTCTGTTTCAAAAGTGGCTTTTTCTTTGAAATTTTTCCCATAAGGCCTGCACCCCTGAGTCTTCTCTTTACTGTTATACATGAAACTGATGTTGAGCAGGTAGAAAAGCTGTCAGGTGAGGACATGTGAGGCATCTGTTTATCAAACTAGAGAATCTGATATACTTATCCTCTTGTCTTTTTGTACATCTGGCCTTCCACATCTCTTTCTGTCCTTGTTAGAGCCCATTCTCATTTGTATTTGAAGACTGTAGTGTACACTTTTGTTGAACGCCCATATCACCTGTTTATATGTGGATATTTCCAACACTTTGAACCAGTTGTCACAATATCTACATCAGTGTAAAGAAAACAACACACACAGTAGCAGTGCAGTTGTTCGGCTGTCATAACCTTAATATCAAAGCCTATGCAAAATATAAGCACAGTATATTTTTATCATGTGCGTTCTTGTCATGAATTTCTACCATTTCTGTGACATTTGGTTTCATATTCTCTCATACTATGCCCATTGTCTGGTAGATGAAAATCACTATTGGGTTAACCGATGGAACGGTTGTTTTTGTAATCATGATGTGGTTGTTCAAGTCAGTTAAATGCCACTTCTGTGAATAAAAGTACCAGTTTCCTTCCAAAATAGCTAAATCTGTACATTATTCCAAACTTTTGGCCACCAGTGTGTGTGTATATATATATATATATATACAGGGTATATATAAGAAATTAAGTTTGCCTACGTTAATAAGAAAAACCTCAACCCAGTAGTGACAATATAACATTCTCCTTTGAAATCGTGCTAACATTTTATATAATATACAATACGCAATAGTTATTTACCGTCGGTTGTCAGTAACTTTCGATTTCAGTAACTGAAAGCGAATTCTTCGTAAAGTGCAAAATTCGAAATTATTAATTAAGGAATACACTTAAATGTACTATAATCGATGTGATAAAGTGATTGCCAGACACACTAATAATGCTATTCTGATGTGTTGATGAAACAAGTTTTCTAGTAGAGACTGCATGTTTCGTATTACCAGACGCAGCAGGTCCAAACTAAAACTACAAAATCATCTGATGAGAGAGGTTTTTTTTTCTTTTCTTTTTTGTTCTGCGTTACTTTTTTTTTTATTAAGCAAACATCAAAAATATTACAAGAAAATGCCATTCAATTTACAATCAGCTTAAATTTAACATGGGCTGACACACAAAACATTAATATAATAAAAGACAACAAATAAAACAAATAAACAATAAAATAAAACACTAAAAAAATGACAAAAAATAAATACAAATAGCAACATCATATGAAGTCACCGGGGTACAATTATTTTTTGTATTTATAACAAATTATATTCTTCAACTGTATCTAACAAAATCAAAGCTTATTTATTTTTTTTTTATCTTTGACAGGGTTTTAGGTATTGAACCAAATCATTCTTGAAAACTACAAACGGGGGGTTGTAGTAAAAATCTACATTATGTATAAAATGTTTGGCCAGCAACAAAATATTGTTAATCAAAAATTCTACTTTACCTTCTTTTTCGTAATTCCCATATTTAATATCTACAAAAGACAAGTTCAATACAGCAACCTTTTTCTCACTCAACCAGTTCTGCACTCGATCCCAAAAAGCATGCGAGAATTTACAAGTGAAAAAAATTTGATCAGTATTCTCTGTAAAGGAGTTACAAAATCTACAAAGAAGAGAGCTTTTTCAATATTAAATCTATTTTTTAGAAACTCATTAGAAGGATAAATATCAGCCAACAATTTTAAATGAGTTTCTTTAACTTTAGGATGAATCAGAAATTTTAAATAGGCGGTTCTAATAGATTTAAGAGTTTGCTTGTCAAAAAAAAGATCCATCTGATGATAGAGGTGTTGTTATTAGATAATGATTGTCTACGTCATCATTTGCGTCGTCGCAGTTCTATGACAACTTTGTTTTGGTGTGAAGATGGCTGAGCGTGAAGCGCTAAAAAGAGAAATAGAAGAGCTGCAGAGTAAGTGTGTTCATTATATATTGTAGAGCTGTTAATATAATTAAACAGTGACACCATTCCTTCGTAACCCCTCGCTCGTTAATAACCACATTTAAATACAGGAAGTGTTGAGTTACTGTGTTGCTGACCTAACGGTTATTCTGTGAAGCTAAAAGCTAACAGTGAAAGCGGTTTTGGATTAACACCTTTTAAGCCATTTAATATGACTCTTTGTTGTCTCTGACTGATCGCGTACCTCGTCAATTGTATCTCGTATTTGTTGGCAGTTCTTCGCTGGTTATTGTAACTAATACGTTGTTGTTCTGTCTTAGCTCTTTATGCAGTTTTCAGTCTAGATTAGAACTGCACAATTTGGACAAAGAGTCATATTGCGATCATTTAGAAACATATTGCGATTGCGATTTTAACTGCGATATGATGAACAAACAAAGTAAGGGATTTCATTTGACAAAAATGTGATAATGTTTTGCACATGTTCCAGTACCAATTAAAGACAGGCTACCGTGGAATCACACTTGAGTGAGAAAAAAGTCAGACATTTTTCACTTCTGCCATAAACACATAGATTAATAATACAGTGAAAGAAAAAAACTGTTCTTCATATCAAAATTGTACCTGTCCAATGTGTACCTGTTTTTGTCCACTTTGTGATGGGGTCTCAGCCAACTATTCATCATCATTATTTTTGAAACCCAGCCAACTTGAATATTAGCGATGATCTGAACAGGATTTTTAGAGTCCATACCGTTAACAGATTTTTTTTCACCTGTTCAGCCGATACATATCCTTATAATTTATCCTTTTATTATCAGCTCTGTCAAAACTGGTGATTTGAAAGTGTTCTGCTCACTGTTACAGAATGTCCCTGTTGCTTATGCCATAGATGTGGCTTAGTTTTTGCTGACAAAAATATTGTAGGCTGGTTAAATGGTTAATCAAATAAGTAAACATACAAAAAAATCTATATTTTTACAATTACATTTTTAATAGGCCATAAAAACAAGTAGTCTTATTCAAATATTCTCTACTGTATATTATGATAGATAGCCCTATAAAGAACAAGGCTTAATGTCAAACTGAAGTTGAACTGATAAACCATTGGTGCAATTCAACTTAATGTGAAAGTTTCAGTTATTTATTGTCATCATTTAAATAATTTTTTTTGTTCATTTATTTTCAATTATATTTTACGTATCAATGCATTATAATATAGTATCTAAATATTGCATATGTATTTATTTTATTTATCTGCATTCCTTGCCTTTTCATTTTGTTGGAATATTAGTTCTGCTTTCACTTGTTCCTGCTGGGGCTGTAATGAGTAGGGATTGGTGATAAAGTATTTTCTTTTCGATCCGATACCAAGTAATTTTAGGCCAATATCGTCGATACCAATACTGAAACCTCTATTAAATACAATTTTTACTAATTATTTTATTTTTTTACTTTATTATTACTTAATATTTTTTTGTATATTTATGGAGCTAAACAGAAAATGATTAGGCTGCTTTGTTTACCTTTTAAATATTAGTTAGTATAAGCCACATATAAAACATCAAAATGAACCATAGATATTGTTACCATGGATACTATAGTAATGCTGTAGTAAAACCATGGTTAATTGTATCAAATCCTTGGTTACTGCCAAAAAGAAAAAGAAAAAAACATGGTTACTACAGTCGTGGTTACTAATACAATATTACTACAGTAAAGCCATGGTACGTTTTCATAAGGGTATCATTTATTAATGAGTATTAATGATCATTATCAATGCTTTAACATCTCTGAATTTAAATAAACCTGTAAAAATTGTTAAACAAGCCCATTATAATACATGCCACATCTAGGTGTATTTTTCTGTCATTACCTCAGGAAAGCACTGCTCCCTCTTTGAACGAGTGCTATGACTGAAAGGGTGAGCGCTGTCTGCTGGTGTATTTTAGCATTTCTGCTAAAACAAATTATTCATGTGCCATGCAACAATTCACTCATATAATTATTTTGTCCACTACGAAGCTTATGAGATGCATTAATATTCATGTAATCTTAATAATAAGACCACTTTTATTTATTTATTTATATATATATAAATAACCCTTCAGAATTGATTTTTTCTTTTATGTTAGGATCGATATTCTTGATACCACATCAGTATCGGAAGTATCAATACATTAGTATCGATCCGTCCATCCCTAGTAATGATGGGAACACACGCTCTCTTGTGAGGTAAACAGATGACCGGAGAGCTGAGAAATATTGCATGTTTTGGACTCCATGTGATACTGTTTAAGCAGTTTGTTAGGGAGTCATTTAATAAAGATGCTTGCATAAAACCTAATTTGTGTCCCACGTTATTGTTATTATGTCTCTGACCGGCAGAGGCTTATAGGCTGCCACTGTGGACGGATAAAAGACCACTTGCTTCATGCAGGTCATGTCAATTTTCCTTTGTCTAAATATAATGTGCTCATTGCACATAACAAACCGAATCTGTCGCTGTGATTCTGAGCACAAGATGGAGTTGTGGCGCTCAGAACTGCTCTGAAAACATTGTAATAATGCACTAACACAAACGGGACAGAGTAGGGTATGTAAACTTTGAAGAGCATTGCGCAAAGACTATCATTTATTTATCTAATTAAAATTCAAGCCTTTTGTGATTTAACAATCATACATGGTCAGATGGTGATTTCGATTTTATTTTGATTAATTTTGCAGAACTATCTCTGTCCTTTAAATTTTGCTTAGATCTAATATTTGGTTACTTCATAAGATATTTTCTTTTAAATCTTCCCCAGATGCCAATGACAGATGTACTGTCAGAGGTTTGCATATCACTCAGAAGTTCAAATCTATGATTGTATCTCTCATAGCCAAAGCAACATTATATATGGTTGTCAGCACTGTTACAGACCATAACTTTATTGAAGTTCAATAGACTCTGTTTTAGACTCTTTTTCTTGTTAATAAATCTGTTTTTTCTTTGCATTTTGCTATTAACATCTGACGGGTGTTTTAATTAAAAAAATAAAATTATCTCATAATTTACTTGCATTTGAACTTACATTTCTGTCCACCATTCACTTGTATTGAAATGAGCTACAGAGGTGTGTTTTGTTTGTGTTTTACAGAAGGAAGAAAGATAATTTTCATTTTTGTGTGAACTTTCCCTTTAATTGGGACGGTTTCAGCAATTAAGTCCAACAATGCTCTCTTCTAATATTCTTGACTTATGAATCAGTAATAATGATTATTTTATAATAGTTTATTATAAATACTTTACAGTTACAGTATGTTTTTATAAATAAAAAATAATGGCAATAAGAAGTATATTTAATACTGGTGCTTTTTTGAAGAATATATTGCATGTTGTGAAGCAAGAAACAAACGAAAGAAAGAAATGCATATATTATATAATATTAAAAAGCATTTGGTTAAATAAGTTTATTTTTATTACTTTAAAATATAATAAGTACAAAAAAAGAATACAAATCCATACAATATAAAAAAAAGTCATAAAAATGATAAAGTGATAAATCTATCTACAAAAAGGATTAACCAACAACTTTTCAAATATTGATAAATGCTGCCTATAAAATGAGAATAGATAAATCAATACATAAAGATTATAAAAATACATAGAAGATGTGATATTCCTGTGGAGTCTGTTGCATAGTTTAAGTGCCTTCACTTCAAATGCTCTGTCTCATTGAGTTTTACATCTAGATCTTGGAAGAGCCATCAGTTTATAATAAGACAATCTAAGTGGTCTGAATATTCTAAATACAGTATGTGCTTTGTATTCTTGAGCCATGCAATGCTTTAATAAAATCTTACATTTATGATGTATGTACCAATAAAGTGAGGCTAAAGCTAGAGCAGTGTTTTAGAGTAATATGGCTATATTATTATTCGTGACTCTTGTATTTTAATATTATTATTATTTATGTTATTATTTAAGAGTAATACATTAATAGAGCTTTTACAGTAGTTTAGTTTTTGTCTCACCATATTGAACAATATCTGAACTAACAGACTTCTTGTTGACTTTTGCAGACCTCATTAATGACTATAAGAACACTCACGGGCATGTTCCTTCAAGCTCTGCCCAGGGGGGTCAAGCCAGACGGGGTTCAAGAAGGGGTCATCGCACACAAGACACACAGTCATATTTAGCGCCGCCACAACCTAATGTGCCTAGCTCTGCTGGCAGCTGGAGGAAAACATACTCCCTTAGCAATAAGGCCACCAGGGCCACTGAAAGGAATGCATCTCACCAAGCTCAGTCTTACCTGAACCAGCATTCCCACAACTTCAGCAGCACATCTAGAATTTCTGGAAATAATACAAGATTTGTTGGGAGCAAGGAAAAGATTCCAGATGGACAAACCAAGAGTAAATCTACAGCATCTTCAATAAATGTCCAAAACGAAACATCACAGGAGAGGAACACAGTAGTCACAGCCAGTGGAAAAAGGATTGTGCTTATATCTGCATTGGGGAAGACTGGCAGTGGCCAGTCATCTAATGATTATTTAACAGGCTCATCTTCATCATTCGAACAACAAAGTGAGCATGAAAGGAAGATAAATCCCGCTTTGAAATCACCTGAAGCTGTGACCTATCCCTCTATCCCTTCATCTGTCAAACAAAAACCTGAAACTGAATTACAGGTCAAACAATGCCTCCCCTCTGTTGCCTTATCCAATAGGACTGCCATAATGCCAGCAGCCAGTACGTATTCTTCTAAAGCTTCTTCTGCCACTAACCATCAATCTCAGCCTTCCTCAAGCCCCACAAAGCTCCAGGTTAAACCAGACTCAACACAGACACATGTAGCCTCCTCATGCCATAAAAGATCTCAGTTTACCTGGGTGAAAAAAGAGATTGAAAATGAAAAAAGCAAACCTAAGCCAGAAGCTTGCCCCACAGAAATCTCTGTCTCCTCTGCCTCTTCGTCCCCTCCTTGGACAGCCACTGCAAGACGAGTCTCTGGCTCAAGCAAGAGGATATTTTGCAAGCCTAGTATTTCCCTTGGAGCTCATAAGACCTCAAAGTACACCTGGGTATCTTCATCTTGCTCCTCATCCACAGATGGTAAAACAAGCACTTCAACCAAGCCTCTACGCAAACCCCTTTCACCCAAATCTCTTAAGATGCCTGTAAAAACAGCTCAAGGTGCTCTTGAGGGACCCAAGAAACTGAGATATGCCACAACTTCAACAGCTGTAACAAAAAAGTCTAGAGCTGGAGGTGCCTCCACATCTCATGTCGGCCATGCTAGCCGCTATCGCTGGAAGGCAGCTGGACAAAACGCTGCTGCATCTGGCTCAACTCCTAGAGCAACCCATAAGGGCACTGTGTATCAGTGGACTGCTAACAAGAATGGTCAAAAGGGGGAAAAGGGATCTGTTGTGTCCTACAGGCCAGTCCACCTGAGTGCTCCCACCACTGCTTTTTCAGCTGGTGCCTTTAAGCTTCAGAGCCGAACTAAGATCATCAGAAGATCCACTAGCAGGTAAGAGCTCTGGTTGATTACGTTACCATACATTATTGTGATAATGTGATATAATGCCATGAAATTTGGGAAGTCAAAATTTTACTTTATTATTACTCTTGATATATCTGTTATTTCTTGTTTGTTCTTTTTTCTACATACAAATAGAAGGATTGGTGATCACTATTGTCTTATTAAAAGTAGACACAGCACAGCGTTGCAACTGCCTTAAAGGGGCCATATTATAAGAAATCACATGTTTACTGTTTGTTCGAGATGTAAGTTTATTGAGCTAGTAAAACAAAGTAAGTTTCAGAACTAAATATTTTCTTCCCAGCCCCAAGACAACATTGATTGTAAAAAATACTAAATATCTTTCTGAAGGATCCCAACATAACAAAAAAGCAGCTGGGAAATTAAAATTTTTTTTCAACAAATCACTGATCATTTCAGTCTGATCTGGTTAAAGTTTGTGTGGCACATTTCAGTGCAGGTTGCTCAAACCAGCCCGTTTGGCACCAACAATCATGCCATGGTCAAAATCACTGAGATAAAAATGTTTCCCCATTCTGGAGGATGATGTGAATACTAAGTGAAGCTCCTGACCCGTATCTACATGATTTTATGCATTGCACTGCTGCCACACAATTGGCTGATGAGATAATCGCATGAATAAGTAGGTGTACAGGTGTTTCTAATAAATAACTCTGTGAGTGTATATGACCCCTTTAAAATGATTACCGGTTGCAAATGTGACAGAGTATACCTCTAGGAACAACTCGTGAAACGTTTTATCCTTCGTGGACATTTCGGTAATATCCCAAATGGCACCCTAATCCCTTGGAGTCTAGACTTTGCAGACTGTGAGTGCAGACAGACGGGGCAGTAGTCAGCAAGTCCGTTGGGACAGACTTCAAGACTTTATATTTGACTGTATACAAGACTGTATATTTGTACATTATGTCATAACTATTCAACAGGAAATTAGTAAGAGTTATTCCATCTCTTGTAAACAGAATAATGTATAATTATACACATCACACTAAAATGTAATACTTTATACACAAGAAAAGTAAGTGATCTGTCGTTCACAATCAGAACAAAATAATAACATAATATTAATTCCGCTATATTTTTTCTCAGAAACTCCAGTCAGCTGCGATTGGTCAAAATTTTAAGCAGCTTGGACTGTTGGGTAGTAGACCCCTCGGTAGCTCACATTGAGGCTGCAAAGGAGGCGCTCATGAGCACACTTCTGAGTACTCAAATGACAAATGGGACAGTCCTGTAGGCTTTGTGTGGGCCCACACAAATGAAGGACACAAGTCCACATCAAGTGCACCATTTGGGACAATTATTTTGCACCAGTTTTTGCACATCAATTGTACAAACTTAGCAAATTTTCTTTACATTTTTATACTTTTGTAATAACTGTAACATGATGTTAAAACATTTAAATTCCTACAGCCTTTCATACATGCTTCTTTATCTGCAGCACTCCCTCTGTAGAGAGGAAATACAACCCTTTTGTGCAGACTGTGAGTCGGTATTCCCTGCGGAGGCGTACACAAACTCAAGTGAAGTCTCCAACCGGTGCCAGACGAGCTCCGTCCAAAGTGCTGGTCTCATTTGGTAGACACAAGCTCCGCCGCCTCTCTCTCACAGCTGCTTCACTTGGGACCCTAAAATCAGGTCAGTTACTATGGCTGCACATTCGCAAAATGCTTTGCAACTCTCAAAACACAATTCCTTTTTTAAGCCAATAGACCAACAGATTGTTTTTACACCATCTGTGACTAATTGACTTAATTAGTAATTAACACAAAACAATCTCTGGAAAATTATCTTCACTTTGTTTGTATTCCTCAGAGAGGGTTTGAAATTAGATTTATGTTCCCATGGGAACATTGAGCTTCAGCATAAGAAAGAATGGTACTATGTGTATTGTTGTGCTAAAAAAGCCCTTGATTGAGGTGAGTTCATGTAAATCTTTTTTACTTTATGCCAGTGTCAGTGACTTGCATGTACTGTCTGGGTAATCGGTCATCACTAGGCCTGCATGGAATCGATGGCTACAGAATTATACAGAAAGCTTGACAGATTTATGTAGAATAAAAATTCATATCTCAGATATTCCACACAATTTGATCATGCTTTTATCTACACATGAGAGTGTAATGCTCTCAGTTCTGTTTAACACATTTGACAATGTTTAAATCCATTCTGCATATTTCAGCACAGAACATTTGTAAAATAGTAACATTTAAAACTATGATTTTGCTTTATGGTTTAAGAAACAAATGAAAATCAGCCGAGCCTTGGCACAGTTATTAATTTCCTTTTTATTTCCGAACTGTAGAAATCACTGGGGGAATAAAAAAGTATTATGTCATGACAGTACACCTCCAATAGAGGGCAGCATGTTTTCATTGGCAACATTGTTTTATTAGTTAGTGTGTTTGTGTGTGATGGCCCATAACCGCTGTGGATAGGAGTTAATAAATTGCCCAATCGGGCCATGATGGTGTACATGTGCCGATAGTGGGTAATTTGCAGCTGCGGCATGTCGAATACAGCTACACTATCAAACCCTGCCAGCTCTCTTGCTCAGTAGATAAAAAGGAGCTAATGCATAATTATCCCTTTGCAAATTGGTTTGTTTTAACGAACTGGAGAATATAAGCCCAACCTGATAGAAAGCAATCACTGTTTTTACAGCCAGCTTCACCCCCTCCACCCCACCCCACCCCATGTCTTTGTAGGCAAGCAAGGCCATCTCTCTGTAATCGCTTGCAGTCTGTTTCTGCGCATATTAGAGCATCACTATTACCTTAAAATTGTCTTCCTTTTCCATACCCCTCACTCTCTTTGTCTTTGCATCAGTCTGTCTGTATTTGTTTTTTCCCTTTCTGTGATATTCTTCCTGCTGTTGTCTTATAATAGAAAGTTTTGTCTTGTTCAATCCAGGTGATGCTTCCTTGAGTTGAGAGTGAGGTGTGTGAATGCATGAGAAAGGGACAGAGCAGGGAAGACAAGATGGGTGATGGAGGGGTTAGCCAGAGGGACTCTGTGCTTGAGATAAGAGTAACTAATAAAAGCAAATTTAATTACTAATGAGGAGAAAGAAGGCAGCTGCATTAAAAACCACCAATAACTGTCTCTCCTCATGACCGCATGACATCTCTTAATTCCTTCTCTGATGAGTGCCCTGCTCATGTCTCCCCCCACCCTTCTGTTTACTGAGGTTGGTTAGTTATGTGTTGGGGGATTTAAAGGGGCATAAACCTAAGTGAGCTGTTAGGAGCGTAATGAATTGCGGGGATGGGAGAAGAATCTCGATAATCCCATAAAATAGATAAATGAGAGAGAGTGAGAGAGAATTAATATGCCTGAAGCCCCTAAATACAATTTTGGCGCAAGATTCTCCAGAGTTGATAGACAAAGTCTTTATGCTGCGCACAACTGCTTCATTTATTTATTGGATACATTTACACCCTTCCAAGGTCTTCCAATGGTTTGCTGTGGCTACAAACTACTGTTTTTTTTTTCAGCAGTTTGAATTCTCTGAACAGCAATTTCTTTACATCTTCATTGTTCCCCTAGGGAATTGGTTTTGTGTTGTATAGCAACAAGCACCAGGAACATTACAAATATACTGTACAAGGTGTGGCAGGGTAAGCAAGATACAGACACAGTGGGTGTGCTGAAAAAAAAAAAACAAAGTTTCCATGGGGAATTAGTCCTCAAAATAAAGTGGAATCTGGTGTCCTTGCAGTGAAGGGGATCTTTTGAATAAAGTAGTAGTGTCCACAGAAATGGTCCAGGATGTGGGCAGGATCCGACAGCCACATGCGCTCCCCTTCGTGGTTTGTGGCATCATAGGCGGCCTGTCTTCCCAGGCACCCTGGCGAGTGTGAGTGTGAGGGTAAGGCGGCCCGGCATCCATCCCTGTCGGCCATGACATGTGCTCCCAACGTACACACATGGAGAATAGAAGCTGGGTCCCCAAGAATAGGTGCGCTCTGTGTTTATTTGGCAATGGTGATGAGGTTAAATGCACATCAGGTGTGCCTCATTCCCTCCCGCTGCCCAAACGTGGCTTATTAACTATGTGCCTCTTCTCTCTCCTGCCCACTCCCATGGTGAGCTTGGCTGAAGGACGGCCCTCAGAGGTGGGGCGACAATGACGAGAGGTAGGGGTGGATCTAGTCACCATACACACGAAAGTTACAAATGTTTTTGTCTTTCAAGGATGAACAATGTGACCATGAGTTTTCAGGTTTGTTTATGAAACTGGTGTTGGTGCACAGACTGAACAATTTGAAATGGTAACGTTTATTATGCGATTTCTCTTTAGATTTCATTCAAGCTGTCAAACCACAAAAAGACGTACTTGTTCCTGAAAATACATTGTGTTGGCTATTTAAATGATACATATACACAATATATTATCCATTGATGGCTAGAGTAAATAATCTATGTCCTTTAATAGTGATTTAGTTCTAATTTAATGGAAAATGTTGTGAATTGCACTCTGAGGCACTGCAGAATTTTGAACAGTTTACATTGTCGTTGCTGGGCACCGCCGACAGACAGCGAGCGGTGGCAGCTTTGTGAGTACCTTCATAGAAAATGAGTCTTGAATTTTAGAATACGCAGTTTGATGGAAAGGAGGAGGTGAGAACTGGCTTAACAATATAAATAATATTTGAATAACAAATTGAATTTAAAATTATTGTAACACTCTTTCTGTCGCACTGCCATCTCTAGTCGCCTTTATCCCTCTCAGGCTTAATCAGCCTAATTAGGGGCAAGGTGTGCAGAATCACAGCCCGTCCCTCCGCCCTGCCACATTCCTCCCTCGTTCTCTCAGACCGGGAAGCCCACAACATGATGTACACCCCGCCCCCTTTCCTGGGGAGGGCATGCCCTTCCGGCCCCGTCTGCTGGCAGGTCAACCCTGCCTTCCTGAGGGGACAAGGGGAGGGATCAACAATAATAACAAAAAAAATATGTACACATTGTAACAGTGATAATACCAACCAAAAACTCAATAATAATATTTAAAAGAGAGGGAAAGGCCAACTCAGAGCAGCAACGGGAGATGAGAGAGAGAGAAAAATAATAATAATTTACTCACTGGTTTTCCGATGCGCCCTATCCTGGTCCTCAGCCACTCTTCTACCCTCTAGTGGACGACAGCCGCGCCTCCTCGGGCAGATCAGAGGCAGTCCTCCGGCCCCTGGCTGACGAAACACCCTGCTGTGTTTTCGGTGCTCCAGGCGGTCGGCCAGGAGCCCCTCTCCCCTCGCAGTTGGCAGTTCTCTGACCCTGAATCACGGCCCGTCCCCACACTCCACCCTGCCACATATGCCATTTCGTCCTCCAGACAAGTCCGGTGCATGACCCCCTATAAGGATTATACATCCACCTACAGTATTTGGGAACATATACTTGCATAGGTGACACAGGCATTTGGCTAGAGCTGCAATGTTCTCTAGGGCAGCACACTCTCTATTGGTCCACTGACAAACATGTGCAATGTTGATTGCTTTATTAAAAATGCTGATAAGCAAGTTTTGAACTTGTAACTTTCAAGACCAATAGTATCTTTAGACTCGCAAGGGGCTAATCTGACTCTGTCTGACTCAATACATTTAGGTTTTTGTAGTCTGAATAGGACAAAAACACAAAAAAGAAAATGTATACAAGCCTGATCCAAAGCACATTCATAGGTGTTCACAGTCTGAACAGTCAGATCATTCGTTGTGCACAACGGGTTGTTTTGTAAGGTGTTGCGACTAGAAGACACATACTGCATTCCAAATGGCATGTTGGAATTCTATTTGGAATTCCTTGACAGGAAATATCTATGGGGAAAACAATAATGATGGCATATTGTAGGATGGTAAGAATTAAAAAATGAAAAACTGATTAAAATGTGAGTTTAGATTTTCCGTTTTATTACCTCTTTCAGCCCTGCAACAGTGGAAGGTAAAGTCTATGAGGGGAATAGGGATTGTAATTTCTAAGGGAATGCGCCCATTATTTCAAGTGTGTTACAGAGCAGACAAATCAGTGAAAATATATTTTAAAATAATACAGAAATTGGCTTTACTCACCCAAAGAGATGTGCTAAGGTACAGTTACCCACATCGACTGCGAGCCACAGCAACACGATAAGGTTGAAAGTTTCACACAAATATGGGACACTTGAGCATTTTGAGTGCTTCAATACAGTGCTTCAGTACAGTATTGGGTCTACAGTATCTATGCTTTAATACGGGACACAAACCCACTATTTTAGTGGGTATTGCTAACCACTAAAATACAGGACAACTAAACTTCCAGTATGCAATAAAATACGGGCCGTCTGGCAAAAACGGGACTGTTGTAAACCTTAGCAGCAATAAGCATTACAAATGTCACTGCTACCATTTTTAAGCCTTTTTTTTGAAGAATGTGTTAATATTTCAATACTGCCCTCTTGAAAAACATCCATTGCCTAAAGTCACACATGGGCAACATACTCAAGTTTAAAATGTTACTATGGCAACTAATGCTTGCAAAACTGACTGCAGTGTCCACATATAACCTTCAGTTTGAACAGTTTAAAAAAAAAATGACCTGCTGTGTGAACAAAGCCTATAGAAAAAATTATGTGATTGATTAACTCTTGTGAAAACTTCGGGACATTTTTGTGTTTCTCTTTTTTTTTTTTTAAGATAATTTTGTCTGTGTTAATGCCAATGGCATAAATTTTGCCAAAGGTGTGTATTTTTGGGGAATTTTGATATTTCAACCTCAGTTACTATGTGTGGCATGGGGGGCGTGGTCGTGTGTCGGTCTGCAGGAGACAACGAGGCAGATTCAAGGTCAGTCCTTTTTTATTATTCCTTTTTCCAATCACACAGAATCGATGGTCACCATCGATATAAACAACTCTTAATTGTAAACAGATATTTATGTATGTGAGCACTCCTGGCACACACTCTCTCTGCGGTCATGCTTTCTTGCCTCTCGCTCTCGACACTTGGCGTTCCTTAAATGTCTCTCTCCGTATCACTATAATAAGACACAGGTGTTAGAGGTAATTACAAACCAGGTGACAAGCCTTACCGCTCTCTCTCTCTCCCGCAGACCGACACACGACCACGCCCCCCATGCCACGACCACGCCCCCCATGCCACACTATGATACATCTATAATACACTGTGTACCCAAAATAGTTACACTCAGGGCCTTCAGGACAAAAATGTCCCCATTGAAACCGCAATTTTTGATCCCAGTGCCATTTAAAGAATACAATCATGAATAGCATCCCCATAGCATTTAGTATATTGTGTTTTTTGTTTTTGTTTTTTTTTCATTAAAAAAAAAAGTGGCATTATATAAACAAACTGACATTTTAAAGGGTTAAAATCCTGAAAATGAATGAATATTTGTTAGTCATGATCAGCACTGATGGTGGTTAAAAAAA